>NC_065451.1:69644495-69986995 GCF_917563875.1 Diabrotica virgifera virgifera
CTGCTCGCCTCAGTTGCGACGCCTTTTTAGCGTCCAGCGGCGGTGTCCGGCGCTCACCCGGTGCACAGTCGCTGGACGCTGGGACTGTCCTTGGTTTCACCGGTCGTGCTCCCCTCACAACTTTAGGGACCACGATCGGTTACTCGGCCCTCCCACCGTCGTCGAGGTAGAAATACAATCCCAGGAGGGGAGCAGCTGTACTAGAACCCCAAAAAGGAAGACCATATCGAAGATGAGACTCGAATAACGAAAAATATGTTATTTTAGAAGATGCTAAATTGAGTTCCCTTGAGACAGATCTTATTGCATAGCAAGCTGAGGCGAGTTTGTTATTTAACGAATCGATATGAAGAGACCATTTGAGGTTGCTGTCTAAAAAAATACCAAGAAATTTTACAGAATCAACGGTACTGATCTGGCTGTTATTAAGAGGCAAAGGTTGAAGAGCTCCTTTATAGGATAATGCTACTGTTTTATCTACATTAAAAGAGAGTAAATTAGAGTCCGACCAAGTCTTTATCGTCAGTAGATCCGAAGTTATAGTTTCATGAAGAGATGCCATAGTTGAGTTGCTCCAAGTGATACTGGTATCATCAGCAAAAAGAAAAATTTTCCCATCGATTTTTAAATTAGTGATGTCATTTATAAAGATAAGGAACAAAAGACGACCCAATACTGAACCTTGCGGTACTCCACATACAATGTTTTTGAGACTAGAGTCAGTATCATTTGCTCTAACTAGTTGTTTCCTATTATTCAAGTAGGATTGGAACCAATTCAAAGAAATACCTCTAATTCCATAGAAATTTAGTTTTTTAATCAAGATGTCGTGATTTACACAATCAAAAGCTTTGGCATAGTCACAGAAAACAGTGGCAGTATAAAAATTATTGTTTAGTGCTTGATAAACCTCATGTAGTACCTACAGAAAACATGGCATCAGTGGTACATTTATTAGTTAAAAAGCCGAATTGATTTTGAGATAAAATGTTGTTATCAACGATATGTCTCAAATTTTCTTTTCCCATCTTTCCAGAGTATTCTCTTCCTTCTTATTTAATGCTCATCCTCACAGCCATATGTTACTGTGGGTCTAATTGAGGCCATGAGAGCCAGAGTGGCCTAACTGATTTTAACATTACTTTACATAATCAAAGAAAATGATCAGAAGCGATCAATGTCTGACTGTCTTAGTAATTGTTTGTTGACCAATAATGATTCTTGGTCAACATAAAACTACTAAAACAATCGGACATTGTTAGCTTCTGATCATTTTCTTTGATTATGTAAAGTAATGTTAAAATCAGGTAGGCCACTCGGGCTCTTATGGCCTCAATTACTGTTTTATATATTCGAAGTTTGCCTTGTTTAGAAACATATTTCAAGTTCATTAGGGCTCAACTACCTAATTGTATCACTTTTCCCTCATTTTTTTGTTCACCATAAATGCTGTACCATTCGTTCCCTGTTTGTTTTCTCCAGAATAATATAAGTATGCTAAAGTTTTTCTTCTCAATTTTTCCTTCTTTATTCCATCGTATTTCCTGTAGGGCTAGGATTTCTAGTTCGTATTTTTTCATTTCAAGGGCTATTTCTTGCATCTTACCTACTGGTTCTAATGCATGGTTCTAATATACCAAGATCCCATTTTAATGGGTTTCGTTCTTTTCTTCTTATTGAGATTCTTTCTTTCTTTTGTATGCGTTATTTTGTTTTCGTTAACCGTTTGCATTGCCGAGTCTGTTTCCAGTGGTACTATCTTTTGATTTTAATCAGCTAGTTTTTTGGGAATGTTTCTACTTTACCGTCTTTTCTCCATCTCCATTTTTCATTACGTCCTGTGTTTTAACATTTCTCCCCATGTTTCTTAATTCCTTACACTTTGCTCCTATTTCCTTCTGAATATTTCTTTCTAAGACTGTCATATCCTGGCCCTGGCATATGAAACTCTTCTCCCCTTTGATATGTCTCAATTTACTTTTCTTCTTCATCACCTTATTTTTTTCTTCTATACTTTCCATTTTTAATAGACAGGTTCTATCTCCCAGTTTAACTGCTTTCTCTATTTTTATGTTCTCTTCCAAGTGCTGTTTGATGAAGTTTGTCATTTTTTCTTTTAGTGCAGCTTCATCATTTATTACTATGGTTTGTTTTTTAACCAAGAGGAGTGATTCAAATTTACCGCGCTGTATTGCTTGTTTGTAATTGGTTCAACCGCAGGCAAGTTTACTCCATTGTTATAAAATTTTGACACTAATGACATTTATCAAATTTTGACACTAGTGACATTTCATAGGTTAATTAAGTTATATCAGCGATTTTTGTGTTTTCTGTGTTATTCCTTTATTTTTAGATTGTTAGTCTGCTTTTATATAAAAAGCAGTTGTTTTTGGAACTCTTTAGTGACGTATTAATTTAATATAATATTTATGGATTACCGTTGAGGGTCGACTAGATCAACCAAAAAAGAAGATGTATTTGGTTATTATTCTAGTGACTTTCTTGGGTGTGAATCTGTCTTTTTAGTTTACTCCTCCTGGTTAAAAAATAAACTTTAGATTGTTTTGCTTCATTTTCTTTTCACAGTTTCTTTTCATTTTACCCTAATGTCCAAAATATTTAGCTTTTTCTTTGTTTCCTCGAGTTATGTCTTTACTTTATTGTTTTCTTTCTTTAATTCTATTATTTCATCCCTAAAAACCTTGTTTTCTTCCCTCGTTTGTCTCATTTCATTCAAAACTTGCTTCAGTAATCTATTTGTTGTTTCTTGTTCTGTGTTCATTGTTTTCTCCATGTCTTCTGTTTTTCCCTTTGCGATTTGCAGCTTTTTTGTTGGGTTTGAGGGAGATACTGATTCTTTGTCTTTTCTCTTCCGATCTTCTATTTTTTCTGTTTGCATACCTTATTTTTTAGCGTAAGGGATTATGCCCTCCTCAACGGATCAGAGGCTCGTCCCTATCCAGCTCCACCAGGTTTATTATTTTTTTATACCTATGTAACATGATATACCTAGTTTAATTTACCTACTTATTATTAAATATATACTGTTTTTAGAACTACTAGTTTACCAAAGAACCGCGGAAGGGGTTAATTTCGGATCAACTCCTCAGGAAAATTAGCCCCTATCGGTTTTCAATATTATTAATTTTTTGAAGTTATACTTCTTTAGGCGCGATTGGGAGTGAATTTTTATTATTCTGCGCGCATGCGCACAGACAGTATGGAGTTCCTTGCTAAATGTTTTATGTTATGTATGTATAGTCCAAAAAGGGTGTGGAAAGAATATATTAGTGTTTTTAGTAAATATATTTATTATAATTTTTGTATCTTTGGATTTGTCTACCTCGAGAATAAGGTAATAAATATTAAAGTATTTTTATACTTCACTTGGTCTATTTGACACTATGTCTCATCTTGTAGTCCGCACCCGCACAAACAAAAGGAGTATAGCTCAGTGGTAGAGCGTGACTGGAGATCAAGAGGTCCCCGGTTCGAATCCGGGTGTTTTCTATTTTTTTTTTTAATTTTTGGTATTGTTTTAATAAACATTTTTGGAAAGTACTAAGTAAAAATTAGTTTAATCTTTAAATAAAATATAAATAAACTGTTCGAAAGTATATTTATTTAGTTGAAATCATATAATAGAAGTATAACTTCTTACGTGCACACAAAGTACGCACACATTCTTTTTTTTTGTATTTTCTACTTTTTTATATTTCTCATGTATTCTTACGAAAAATTCTAATATTGATTGAAATAAAATTGAAATATAACTTACTTTAAATTAACATTACTTAAATGGTTTTTCAAGTAGGGATTTTATTATAATTTTTTATTAGCTTCAATCTTAGTGATAACTTTTTTGTAAAAACTTACAGTTTTTGAGTTATTTAAGAAAAATCGCTTTGAAGCATGCATTTTTTTTCACAAAAATTAAAATATTTGATCTTTAATAACTCAAAAACTATTGATTTATTTTAATAACATTAATTATAACAAATTTTGCTTAGAATTTGTCCCTCTATCGATTTGTGGGGTTATTTTTATTAAAGTAATTTTCACCCCCGAGAAGGGATGACATCTACCCCAGGCTAAAACCTCAAGTCGGTACCATGTTACTTTTGTTTCTTAAGGTATCCTTTATCCACTCACCAATTTTCGTGATAATCGATGAAGGTTCACCGAAATTGAAGGTAATAGTTGATTTTTACCTTCAGTGACTGCACTATACAAAAGGAATTGCAATTTAATGGTCTAAATGCGCGTATTTTGGGAGCTCATAACGCCAAATAATTAATTTAATGCATTTTAAGTACAACTCTCTCTTAATCCGGGAAGATGGGGTGGTTTTCTTGCTGAGGGGTTGTAGCTCAATAATTGAAATACGAATTATTTAGATTTATTCTTAGAATATATTATAAGCTATATGAATCATATCCGCGATACAACATATTTTAATTTTTTCAGCTCGTTTCTCTAAAGTTAAATCAATTAAAGGGTTGTTTGGGGTGAAGGGGATGAGCTCAAAAATCGAAACTATATCATTTCAAGAGCTCATAAATACATAGCTCGTAATTCTGCCGCAAAGATCGATTCAATATCCCTGTTTTTAAGGGGGGCTGACTCAGCCCCCCCACTAAAATATTAAATTCCTGCTCAGTGTAACGAGCTCAGAATTTTAAATTGGCGGAATATGAAAGCTCATAATTAGCTCATAAATCAGCGCTAATTGTTTGTTAATTTTTGCAAGGGGGGGCAGCTCAACACGGGTGATTTGTTTAGTTCGTTCAGAGGTAGTCATATGTATATACATCCTATGAAGATCTCTAATGAGAGTGAAATGTACATAAGGGCGTTTATGGCGCTCTGTGAACGAACTGAAATATAAGCCTTCTCTTAGTTTCGTTTTACAGCGAATTATTTAGTAAAATATACATTGAACATTTAAATAAACATACGTATGTTTATCATAATTTTATTTTTTAGGAATTAAGGTTCAGCTTTATATGTACCCCAAACAAAACCTAGAAAGCATCATGCATTATAAATATATGGTAAAGGACTACATCGAGGAAAAAGAAGGATATACATTGATAAGTTCCTTGAATATTAGTATAACTGCATTCACAGAAAATTATGAAAACGTAGTTCTCAGTTCTGACTACTACTTAGCTACATCTATACACAAGAACTTTGAGGATTGTTGGAACTATGTTGAACAAGAAAATCAGAGTCTTCTAAACAAAACTATACTGTTAGATCTTAATTTAATATGATTGTTGGCCATTTTTTTATCAATATATTACTGTTAAACCCGTACAAAGTTTTTTATTACCCAGCTCTCTATTGCCCTATATTATTAGATACATTTGGATAACAGCCGGTGTAAATTCCAATTTGCTACTGTTACGACCAGCTTTTCTATACAACCTCCATGCATTTTTAATGTTCGCGTCCACTAGGTATGTAAAAATAAGTCAATAATATTTTTGTTTGGAACTGATTTCAATTCGATAGCAAGATACATCGCTCTCCATTAAATCAGTGTACCACCCATATTTTGTGGTATTTTAAAAACAATATTTTAGGCCTCGGAACACCAGTGTTTGTTTTTCTCCTGTCTTGAAAACCTTTAAACAGGTCTAGTTGGTGTAAACTAAAAAGTTCTGAAGAGCTTGAACCAGCATACTTTGAGTAATCAAACTCTGGAAAATCATATACTGTAGTAACCAAATCCCCTTTCTTCGCAAAAATCTGCATTATGCTGCCGCGTGAACATAATTAGACCTCCATCAGTTGGTGCATATGGAATTGATCTCCTAGTACGAGGTGGATCTAAGTGGTTTCTTCTACGATCGTGTCTTCAGCAGTGCCTTCGATTCTAGCATTATTCGAAAATACAATTTCCGCGTTTGAGGACAGCTGGTTACGTTTCGATTATCGATAAAACCCGCGTCATCTTCATCTGATGAATCTTCGTCTGACAATATGTTAGTGCCTGGAGATTCTATGTAAACGGCAGAAACATCATTATTACTTTCGGTTTCCTCAAAGGCTATATAGAGATCTTCTTTCAAACAAATTCCTCTAAAAATAAGAAAAGTAAAAAAAGAATAGTGAAAACAACATAACCAGCAAACCGCTCCATTTGGGAACACCCATATTTTTGGCCTAATTACGAAAAAACCAAAAGATGAAACATTACGAAGACCCGTATAAGTTATTTAATAAAGTTTGTAGAATATTTTTTGAAAAGAAAAACGAGGATTTTAGTGCAAAAAGTAATAAATAAAACACTTAACGAAACAAATGTCCATATTTTGGCACAAATAAAACTAACCGTAAATTCAAAAATTTATTGCACTGGAAAATAGATATAAAACTAAATTTGAGTTGTTCATTCAAGAAGAGGTAACCTTGAACTACAAATAGGCCGAATCTCTGCGAAATTTTATCTAACAGTATGGTAAATAGACTCAGATGCGCACGCAATTTGTTGAATCCATATGGTAACCGTAGGCGTTAATAAGTTAAACCAGGTTTTCTTGAATTGACAGAGTAATAAGCCTTTTTCTAGAGGTGACTATCTTCTAGAGATGTTGGCGACCACATTCTATTCACAGCAGCTCGAAATAGATCAGTTGACGTTAGATCAGTCCACTTCCTAAGACTGGCCAGCCAGGATATACGTCTACATCCAGAGCCTCTTTTGCCCTCAATCTTGCCTTGTAGAATCAACTGTAGAAGTCGGTATTTATTATAACGCATAATGGGGCCAAACTAAGTCAATTTTCTGTTCTTTACGGTGTTAATAATTTTTTTGTCCTTTCTTAGTCTCTGGAGAATAGTTATGTTAGTTGTGTTGTGTATATATGAGGGTTCCATGACAAATGGTAACGGACACTTCGTAACGGCAACAGTTCGTAACTATACAATTTCGTAAACGTCCAAATTGAATTATTCTGTTTATTTTTATATTAACGTGGAAACTAAATGTTAGTACAATTTTAAGTGAAATTATGTTTATCAATATAATTAATCAGTATCAGAATAAACATTTTTAAGGCATTGCATATTACGTGTTTCAGAATATAATAAAAGTACCTATTTAAAACCGCAAACAAATATTTAAATAAAATACTTACCTGCTGCAAACTTCTAAAACTATCTTTAAATATTTTGAAAACGCATTTATCTTCTTACCACTCCTTTTTAAATATATTTCATACACATTTTTGCATACAGTGTGTCAATTTTAAAACTTACAATGGCTATATCTCACGAACAAAAGCTGAAAACGAAAAATGCTTGAAACCGTTTCTAGGATAGTAAGGGGGAACTAAAATGGCATGAAAGAGAACTCACCCCCATCAACCCCCTAGGCCCCACCCACCACAACCCAAAAAGTTTAAATTGCAAACCCCCACTTGTGATACATCATTGAAGAGGCTATAAAAAATGCTATCCAATGGTATAAACAATAATTATACAGGGTGAAGCAATAATTGTGAAACTTTGGCTTAAATGAAAAATTTAATGAGGTTTTGTTGAATTGCAAATTTGATAAAAATGTCAATTAAATAAATTTGCAAAGTGGGTTCCGTTGTTTTGTAAACAATAATACAATCTATTTTCAAATTCTGCACGAAATTTGGCAAATGTTTTTCTAGTAATAGGGCGACATGCTTGAGTAGGTAATTACTTCTCGCAATTTCCCAAGTGACGCAAGTTAAGTTTTATAAACAACTGATTTAAGGTAAAAATAGCAAATTAAGTTTTAATTCAACAAAAAAAAGTTCGAGCGGACATTTACCATTTAAAATAATAGTCCGGGAGATAGCATTACAAATACAAAAGTCATAGTAAGCCAGCTGATATTAACACCCTGTATAATTAATTTTTATACCATTGGATGGTACTTTTTATAGTAGAAGAGTATATTACTTTTTTCTATGGGGTTACCTTAAATCAGTTGTTTATAAAACTCAACTTGCATCACTTGGGGAATTGCGAGAAAGAATTACTCAAGCATGTCGCCCTATTACTAGAACATTTGCCAAATTTCGTGCAGAATTTGAAAATAGGCTGTATTATTGTTTACCAAACAACGGAATTCACATTCAATATTTACTTAATTGACATTTTTAATCAATTTGTAATTCAACAAAACCTTAGTAAATTTTTCATTTAAGCCAAAGTTTCACAATTATTGCTTCACCCTGTATAATTATTATGTATACCATTGGATAGCATTTTTTATAGCCTTTTCAATGATGTATCACAAGTAGGGGTTTGCAATTTAAACTTTTTTGGGTGTGATGGGTGGGGTCTAGGCGGGTTGATGGGGGTGAGTTCTCTTTCATGTCATTTTAGTTCCCCCTTACTATCCTAGAAACGGTTTCAAGCATTTTTTGATATCAGCTTTTGTTCGTGAGATATAGCCATTGTAAGTTTTTAAATTGACACACTGTAGATTAGTTTCCACGTTAACAAAAATAAACATAATAATTCAATTTTGACGTTACGAATTGTCCGTTACGAAGTGTCGCTGTTACGAACTGTCGCCGTTACCACTTGTCCGATTAGGAATTGCCGCGTTACGAGATGTCTGGTCACGATATATGAGATCCTCAAATAGCACCATATTTCAAATGCCTCTAATCGTTTTTAGCATCTTCTGTAAGACTCCAACTCTCTACTCCGTAGAGGACATTAAAAACGTAACATCTAAGAATTCTTATGCATGTATTAATACTTAAAGATGTTGCAGAGAATCTTCCTAAGACCGCTAAAAGAGCTTCTGGCTTTTTCAATATGAGTTTCTATTCCGTAGCTATATGATCCCAATATAAATGGAGAGATGCTCAGTCATTTGAGATTCGCAGATGACATCGTCGCCTTATAGCCGATCGTATGGATGATGCAATAATAATGTTGAACAAGTTATATCACGCTTCCTTAAAGAGGTCGGACTAAAGATTAACATCAACAAGACGCAAATAATGACTAATCTGGTGCTAAATCGTAATATTGTTGTTGATGGAATGGATATTCAGCAGACTGCATCTTATAAGTACTTGGGACATGAAATTCGGTTGGGAAGAGATAACCAGACGTGCGAGCTCCTACGTCGCATATGATTAGCCTGGGCAGCGTTTGGTAAACTGAGCTATGTATTTAAATCGGACTTACCCATATGCCTGAAAAGGAAAATCTTTGACCAGTGTGTATAGCCTGTACTCACTTATGGCGCGGAAACATTAACACTCACAAAAAAGGTAGTGAACAAGATTCGCATAACTCAAAGGGCTATGGAGCGTCAGATGTTGGGTGTCTCCCTGAGGGACCGAATCTAAAACGAAGAAATACGTCGTACAACAAAAACAACGGACGCCGTCGAAAGAATCGCGTCGCTCAAGTGGAATTGGGCAGGACACGTCGCCAGATTGTCAGACAACCGATGGACAAAACGTATTGTCGAGTGGAGGCTACGAGAAGAACAGAAGAAGCACTACTGAGCAAAGGACGACCACCAACCAGATGGGCTGACGATCTGAAGCGTATTGTCAGCAACTGGATGCAAGCTTGCACAAAACAGAGAAAGATGGAAAGAGCTGAGGGAGACCTATGTCCAGCAGTGGACTAGTACGGGTTGATGATGATGATCCCAAGTATCCTTAATATTGCAACCCAAATAGCATATATTCTCTCCACTCTTTCTAATGGTGTATCGCTTATTGTAATTTGGACGTTTAGGTTGGTGTTCTTACCTACTAATGATCATTATTGTTGTCTTCTTACAATTTAGTCTTAGGCCGTATCTGTTACATGTTTCTACAACATTATCCATCATCCTGTCTTCTTACAATTTAGTTTTAGGCCGTATCTGTTACATATTTCTACAACATTATATCCATCATCCTTTGGAGCCCCTGCGCACTATCTGCCAGCAATACTGTAGCGTCTGATATCTAATATTGTTAATAAGTTGGCCATTTACTGCGATACCATCTTCTGATTCGTCCAAGGCCTCTCTAAAGATGTTTTCAGAGATTCAGAGTATATGTTAAATGATGCTGGTGACACTATTCAACCCTGTCTACAGTTGAGTCTGGGAATCTTTCCCCGCGCGTCATCATTTAAATTTAAAGCAAACGAAATAAGTCAGAAATTGAAATTTACTAAACGCAACAGCAAGTGACTTGCTGTTGCGCTTCGTAAATTTCAATTTCCGACTTATCATCGACTTATTTCGTATGCTTTAAACGATGACGCACGGGTAAAGATTCCCGGACACAACTGTAACTATTTTTCCGACTGTGAAGATTTAGGACAGTTTTTGAAGTTATACTTCTTTACGGGCGTAATGACGGTGAAATTTTATATGGGAAAACCTAGCGACCGGGCGCATGCGCATTATAACTTTGTTCTGATTGGATGTTCAAATCACATGACAAAAATTATTAAATATGGCAGCTGTGGCACAGCTGTGGGACTGTGCGGTTTGGTTATAATGTATGCTTGTTGCGTTTTAAAATTTGTAGGAAGAGAAACAACAAACAAAAAGTTAGTTAATGGTTATACTGCCTTTTTAAATAGTTTTCATATTATATTTTTGGACTTATTTACATAGAAGAGATGATTGTTGCATGCCAATGTGAAAGCTCATCAAACTGTGCCTAGTATGAGTGCCGCAGATCTCGCTTATTCAAAGCTAAAGAATTTTTCACTGGTAAGTGTTTTATAAATAGTTGATCAAATTTTGTTATGATATTTGAACATAGCCACTTTGCACGACGCAAGTGATTGCGAAATTTATTAGTCGTTATACGGGCTCCGATACCTACCTTGAACCTACCAAAATACATAAGTAGTATGTAATACTTTTATTTACATAATTTGATTACCATCAAAATTTCTATCAATATTCACCTAATATATTGTCTTCTTACTCTATGTTTTGTTGTATTTTTTCAATTCTAAATCATTTCAATTCAAAATCAAAATAATTTGATTTACATAAGTTAAAAATGTCAAAAGGTTAATCTGTTTAGTTAGACGATCTTCGCACATAATGACAAGCTGTCTCTGTGGCGAAGTTTTAATGCGAGTGAATCCCAATACAACGCAAATACCAGCCGCGTGGTAAGTTGGTTCGAATCCCAATAGAAACTTTTATTTTTTTATTTTTTTTATACATTTTATGATTGTAAGTATATTTATTATATAATTTTATTTTCAGAAAATACGTATTTAGTTAAAAAAATTTCCGACAATTAATGTTCAGAAATCATTTGTGGCATTTTTAATGTGTTTGTGTGTGTTTTATTTTTTTATTATTTTAATTTTTGGCACTGTTTTAATAAAAATGTTTGAGAAGTAGTAAGTATAAATTAATTTAATATTTAAATAAAATATAAATAAAAAGTATATTAATTTCGTTTATAATCATTTAATCATATAATAGAAGTATAACTTCTTACGTGCGTACAAAGTACACACACATTCTTTTTTTTTAATAGCACAGTCTACTATAATAGCACAACACTATAGTCTTATATTCTTACCATCCAGACCTGATGTCTTTATAATATCGATTAGTTTTCCATGTGGGACTTTATCAAATGCCTTCTCGAAATCAATGAAACAGGCATACACATCGCAGTTGACATCCCTGGCTCTCTGTATTAGAACTTGCAGAATGAAAAGTGCTTCCCTTGTTCCGAGTCCTGCTCTGAATCCAAATTGAACTCAGGTGTTCTGCTAATTTGGTGTATATGCGCGAATGAATTATTGTAAAGAGTACTTAAGTGCATGGCTCATCAAACTAAAGTAAAAAGGCATTATCGAAAAACCTGAGTCACTACCAATGTATGTTAAAATGAGTTTCCGTCCTTTGCCCGCTGGTCAGGCAATAAATGCTTGTCGATGGTTTCTAACTTCAAAACTTGCCACACCTTTGGGACAGTATATATGGCCTTGATTTAGTCAATTTCATCTAAATAATAGATTTTTCTTCCTTCACAATAGTCTCGAATTTTTGTTTTCACCCAATTTTGATAAAATGTGAAACCTTGAATTATACACGTGCGTCTGTCCGTAAACACAACTCCTCCGTCATTTCGTCATTATACCAGGTAGAATGACAAATGAGGAGTCGAATCAAAGATTATAACCCACGGATGGTACTACCGTTTACTTCTAACCGGAAGTACTCGTTTAAAGTCGTCGAAATAGTACAAGCGATATATTATTTGATATGCCTTAGCAAGACGAGAACAAATATATACTTCTGGTTTCATGACTGTCTGTCCGTCCGTCCGCGAATATAACTCACCCATTATTATTTATTTTTTTTATTTATTAATACAGATAGAATCGACATCCCCATCGAACAAGGTTGTAACTCTAGTTAGACCTTTTTTCAGATTTTAACACAGGCAAATTCACACGTCAGTATAAACGACATAGTTTAATTCTCAATAGTTTGGCTAATACTCCATTGAAAAAAGTTGTATTTTAACTTACGTGTGCCATATTAGCGTGAAAAAAGCAGTAACACTGGATACTCCCTATGTTAAATATTTACTTTCTTTATATGTAATATACTTACATTAATATGACTATTAACAAGGTTTTTAAATGAGTTACAACTTTGTTGCACGTATGTTTAATTTATAAAGTATTCAAACATATGGTGCATATCATAAGTCAATTTATCGAAATATAAGTAAAAAAGGATTTACGGACTTCTTTTTCCTTTTTGATATTTGCGGTGGATAAAATAAATATAGAATAATTTTTGCTACGTACTTCTATGTAGTGAAAAAGTTTAATAATAACATTACACATGTATTTTTTGAAATAGCACATTTACAAAACGAGGGTGATTCAATGCATGCCCTTATAGAAAAACGGAAAAAACACTAAGTCATATATGCTCCACACCAATGGATAACCATGATACGATATGGCAAAGCATCAGGCAAGTTCTAAATTTTAACCTATTTAAGGACATATATGTTAATTTTAAATAGATATTAAGAGTAAAGTAATGAAGTAAAATGGTTTAAACTGAAATATTTAAAGATACGCAATAAAAATGCAAAAAATTTGAGATATGTACTTTATACCATGTGTTTTTTTTATGAATACTCATGTTTAGTCTCAAGGTTGTATCTCAATCAAGCTCAAGATTTTCAATAGTTAATAAAATTACAAAACATACATCTCACAGTAATCCCTTATTATGTTACAAATATCATATCAGATTAGTGTAAAAGAGTCATCATTTCGCTGAAAATTTTTAAAAATTCATGTTTTCGTTTTTTGCCTCTCCTGTAAAATCGCTAAAAAGGAGTTACAACCTTGTTCGATGGAGGTGTCGGAATGACAAATTAGGCGTCGAATGAAAGCTTATAACCCCAGGATGGTACTAAAGGTGAAAAATTTGACCTAGGACTTCCGGTTTTAGAAATGCAACCGGAACTACTGTTTTAAAGTCAACGGAATAGTATAAGCGATATATTATTCGACGCGCCTTAGCAATACGAGAACAGATGTATACTTCCGGTTTCATGACTGTCTGTCTGTCCGTCCGCGATCATAACTCCTCCGTCGTTAATACAGACATAATGACAAATGAGGTGTCGAATGAAAGCTTATAACTCAAGGATGGTATTAAAGATGAGAAATTTGATCTCTGACTTCCGGTTTTAGAGTTGCAACCAGAAGTACCGTTTTAAAGTCACCGAAATAGTATAAGCGATATAGTATGCGACGTGTCTTAGCAAGATGAGAACAAATGTATAATTTTGGTTTTTATATAATTTCCGGTTAAAAAGTTCTAATTGGAAGTACCATATTATAGTCGCAGAAGGGGTACATATCCCACATAACAATGATGTTCGCATCACGTTCTAAGCATATCCTACCAACATTCGTCGAAGTATATCCTTTTTAGTATATGCGTAGTACAAGCATAGCATGTACCATAAAAAACATTCTAAATTTCATGTTCTTTGCATGTGCTTCGAAGAATATTCTTGCACCGAATATACTGAGCACATTCGTGTACGTAGTATCTCGGAATGTTCGTAAAAGTTTATTCTTAGAATATACCTTAATCGAATATTCTTAGTATATGCAAAAGTATATGCTTAACACATACTTGTATATACTTTTAAAATATCTTAAAAAGAATATACTGTATGTACCTATAGGAACAAGAATAATGTTAGCCTATAGATTATCAACTTCGCGTTAAGAATAATTAATAAAATTTAGGTATTTTGGTAGGTACTACTGAACTATCTAATTCATTTTTTTTAAACCGTTTTAATTGTATGGTAAAAAAGTTTAAAACTTAAATATTCTATTGAAGAAAAATGAGAAATTATCGTTTCGTTTTCAATTGAAATGAATATAATACCATTTTGATTTGAGTTTATACCATAAGTATTTTTACCTATAATTTTCGGGAATCCGGAAACGGCTATTCATTGTCATTCTGACCCCATGCATTGCATATTTTATACCTGCACAAGGGTAGGGGGTAGGTAACAAAAGGGCAAAATATGAAAATGGTTTCCAGAGTACAGGAGTACAGTTATGCATTTATGTTTACGCTGTTAGGACGAAGCGAAGACTAAATATTTCTAGCTACAAGGACTAAAACATTTTTAAGAACATAAAAAGCAGCTTGAAAATAATAAATTCATATTGGTACTTCAATATTTCCTAAATACCTAGTAAGTAAAAGTATGTATAATGTATATAGATACCTATAAATTTTAGTAATTTACATACATATTATATATATTTGGCTATTACATAATTATATAAGCAGCATTTTTATTTTTATGTGCACATAATAACTAAATATATTACTTATATTTTATATATAGGCTACTTACCCATATAATTATTATACATAGGTACCTATATAACATAACTAAAGTTTATATATTTTATACTTACTTTTTACGTAATATTGTAGAATGTAATAACTACATTCTCATATGCAATTAGAATATGTAAATAATATTAGTAGAACCTAGGATGAGATTGGGTGATGTTGAAAACATACTTCTGAGAAATACAGCACATCCTTGGAATATTCTTCCCATATACTAAAAATATGTGCGATAGTACATTCTAAGTATATACATAGAAGGTATATAGCACTTCCTTGGAATATTCTTCCCATATACTAAAAATATGTGCGATAGTACATTCTAAGTATATAAATAGAAGGTTTATAGCACCTCCTTAGAATCTTCTAAAAAGTATGTTCTTGGTATATACTGAAAAGAAGTGCGGTAGTACATTCTAAGTATATACATAGAACGTTTAAGTACTGTAATGTAGTATATACCCAGTATATGTTCTGCACATTCGCAATGGTAATTACGCATATTCTAAGTATATACTTTTTCTGAAAAGTATGTTCTATGAATCTACTAAGAACATGAAATTGTTATGTGGGATGTGACATATCAATCGAAGCGTATTGAAAAGTCGAGCTTGAATCTTTAGTTCCTATTTTGAAGTAATTTCCGTTTAAACAATTATGACCGAAAGTTCAGTAAAAATTATTCAAAATTAGTTAAATCGTATATTATTAATCGAGGCAAAGTTATACAGTTGGTTACACGAATATTTCAAATATTGACTTCCGGTTCTACTTTCGATCACTTTGGGTGAAAACCTAGGATTTACGAAGCCTAATTACTTGTTTTTTAGGCATTAATGTCTCCACCACAGATTCATATTTTTTAAATTTTATAAGAATACTGTCCCTACTTCTATTCATATATGTTCATTTGCCTTAATGCTCGCAATAATACACGTGATATTTTGGGTATCAAATCATCATCTATTTTAGCTGTGACTTATTTTAAGGTTGGAATCATTTTGTAAAAAGGAAGCATCGAATTTTCTTCGAATAACATACTTAATATCATCAAGCTGAATACGTTTTCTTCCTCTGGTTTCAATTTTTTCAAAAGACGTAACTGACTTACCTACACATTGTTTGAATTGTTTTCTCACTCCTACATTAGAATTTCTATTCCATACATTAGAAGTTGCCCACTAATAGGTTTTTTTGAGCGTTCTTTTTTTTATAAGTAGTGGAGTCAATATACAGGGTGAGGCAAATAAAGGGCCTATTAGAAATATCTCGAGAACTAAAGGCAACAGAATCATGAAAAAACCTAAAGATGGCCGCCGCCGATAAAGTTCGCGGTTTAGATATCCTAAAGAAACTTTGTAAAGGTTGTAGCAAAAATGTAAAATCTGGTGTGTGTTGTGCTAAATGTAATTCAGTTTATCACTCCAGTTGCGCAGAGAGAGCAAAAACGTGCTGCAGTGAAAATATTACTGAAAATTTTCATGCTGAAAAAGGTGATGTCAACCTAACCTCAACTTCAATAGAAGAATATTCTTTAAAAGAAGAAAATAAATTATTAAGAGCAACAATACAAGATAAAAACACTATAATAGTAGACAAGGAAGTCTTAATAAAACTTTTGAATGAGAAAATAGTATCTCTAGAAGAAAAAATGAATCAGTTACAAAAAGATAAACAGATGGACAAAAAACAGCCCAAGGGTAATAAAAACAATAGTCATGTTGTACCACAGCAATCTACCTTGATTTTAACAAAACAACAAGAGGCTTCAGCAGACAAACATGGACAACTTCAAGGAAACTCTACGAAAATTAACGAGAATGTCATACAAGGTCAGTCAAAAATAAATGAACAAGTTGTTAGTTTAGAAATTATGAAGACACAAACTCAGCTAATAATGAATGATGTGTTAAACATTAATAATGACGAGACAATAAAACCTGATGATTCAAGACTAACTGTTAAGTCTTCACATGAAAATCTTGTAAAACAAACTCAAATTAATAATACAACGAATCAAAATGCTCCATCATCGTCAAGTAAAAATCAACATATGGATGGTTGGGAAACTCAAAGAAAAAGGGGTTTCTTAAAAAATAAACGACCAGCACCCATTCAAGGCAAAAGAAATGGAACTTCCAATCTTAAAATTGCCCCCAGTGTGTCTAGTTATAGTTGGATTTTCTTGTCAGGTCTCACTGACGATTCAACAGCAAAGGATGTGCAATCATACATGCTAGAAAATGGGGTTCAAAATAGTGTCATAGAAAAGTTACGCACAAAGAAAAAGTTCATTAGCTCTTTTAAAATTGGAGTAACACAAGAGAGCGTGCCCACAGTCCTAACTCCTGATTTTTGGCCAGTCGGTCTTTATGTTAGTGAATTTTTAAACCTGAAGAATCTAGCACCTCAATAGATAGGTTAAATAATCAACTTGAAAAAATTGCTTCTGACCAGGTGTGTATAGTGCACCAAAACCTTCAATCTATAGGAACAAGTCATGATGCTCTTCAAGAATTTCTAAACGATGAAAAAAATGTTCTTGCTATGTGTGTGAGCGAACATTGGAAAACCATCGATCAATTGTCCGCATATAATTTGGTGGGATATTCACTGGCATCAGCATTTTGCAGGCAAAATGGATATGGAGGCACAGCAATTTTTTTAAGGAATGGTATAGAGTATGTACATAGAAGTGACATAACCATATTTGGCGATGAAGAATGTTTTGAGTGTTCTGCCGTAGAACTCTCATTTTATAAAAAAAAGGTCATAATCATATGTATATACAGAACAAGCACAAAACCTGTTCATGACTTTTTAGTAAAACTTGAGTCAGTTCTAAATATACTACTGAATGAGCAATGCACATGTTTTATTGCTGGAGATTTTAATTTAGATATAATGAATGTTAAGGACAGTAATGCTAAAGATTTCAGTGAATTGTTGCAGTCTTTTAATTTTGCTCCTTCTATTTTAGAATATACACGGGTAAGTAGGACTTCTCAAAGTTGTATTGACAATATTTACACTAATATAAACGTTTTTGATGCAGAGGTGGTGGGCACTCATATGTCTGACCATACTGCCCAGAAGGTGTCCTTTACTTTGCAAATAAGTGGAAAACTCAAAAAAGTTAAAAAAAGAATTTTTTCAATTACAAATAAAAATAACTTCAAGTCTATGCTTTTTAGTCAAAAATGGGACTCAGTGTTTTTTACCCCTGAATCACTGGTAAATGAGCAATGGGATGCTTTTGTCAGTATTGTTGGGTCTACCTTTGATTATTGCTTTCCTATAGTCTCAGTTCAGCAAAAATGTACGGCAAAAAAAATACTAAAACCTAATCAGCAGGTTGCTGCATGTAAGAATGAGCTAGACATCCTTCTAGTGCTTAGTAGGTCTGACAGGGCCTATAGTGAGGCTTACAAAACAAAGAAGCAGGAATACAATCGTCTCCTGAGCGATGCAAGAAGTGCTCATTATGAAGAGCGTATAAATAACAGTGAAAGCAAATCAAAATGCGTTTGGCAGATTGTTAGGGAAATTAATGGTACAGTTACAGAATATGTCGATCAAACTTCGAATATTAGTGGTAAGCCTGAGGATATTTGTAATAACTTTAACAAATTTGTACTTCATGCAGGTCCTAATTTAATAAAAACTCAACCTCAAGCCACTTTTTCATGCAGTATTCCATATAACACCAAATCTTTTTTTCTTATACCAGTAACTATTTCTGAAATTCTTAATATCATCTCAAAGCTAAAAAATAAAAAAAGTGCAGGTTATGATGGGATCTCGGCGAATCTGTTGAAACATTGTGCAGAAGAGATTGCAGAACCATTGTGCCACATTATTAATAACTCTTTTAAGTATGGTATTTTCCCTAACCAACTAAAGTTAGCTCTAGTGAAACCTTTACATAAAAAGGGAGATAAAACCAAATTGGAAAATTATAGACCCATCAGTTTACTACCGACATTTTCAAAAATTTTCGAAATAGCAATGTGCACAAGACTTATAGCCTTTTTCAATGATGACCACCTAATTGCTGAATCACAACATGGATATCTCAAGGGAAGGTCTGTTGAAACAGCTACATACGAATTCGTGGATAAGATTTTGAATGGATGGGAGAACGGGGAGATTTCCTTGGGAATGTTCCTGGACTTATCAAAAGCGTTTGACAGCATAGATCATCATATTTTGATCAACAAACTAGAAAGATATGGAATTCGTGGCCCTGCTCGGGACTGGATAAGAGATTACCTCACCGACAGACGACAAAAAGTTATTATAACTCGAGAAGGACAACAGTTTTCTTCAGAAGAAGGGAATTTACAACTTGGTATTGCTCAGGGCAGTGTCATGGGACCACTTCTTTTTGTTTTCTACATTAACAATCTTGGTAGCGAAATACTGAGCAGTGAGTCTCACCTTGTAAATTTTGCAGATGATGCAAACTTATTAACATTAGCATCAACGTTTGAGGATCTTCTGAGTATTTCTTCAGATCACTTAAAAACAGCTCAGAATTGGTTCTTAAAAAATAAATTGGTTTTAAATACTGAGAAGACTAACTGTGTTTGTTTTCACACAAAGCAAAATAATGAGCTAATTCCAGAGGAGATTGAGTTGGATGATCAAACTGTTGAATTATCAACAAATACAAAATTCTTGGGTATTTACATAGATCAACATCTAAATTGGTCAGAGCATCTGTGTGTTGTTCGCAAGAGAATCAACATGGCATGTTATTCATTACGAGTAATGTCTAAGTATTTGAATTTACAACACCTTAAGACAGTTTATTTTGCAAACATCTACTCAGTGCTCAGATATGGTATTATTTTCTGGGGAGGAGGAACTGATGTTGATAGAGTATTCATTGCTCAGAAGAGAGCAATAAGAACAATGCTCAAGATAAAAGCTCGAAGGACCTGTAGGGGAAAATTTAAGGAGTTAAGATTATTAACTGTGGCAGGGCTTTATATATATGAGTGTTTACTGTTCCTGTTCAAGAATAGGGATAGGTTTACACATTCTGAGCCAAAACACAGCATACCCACTAGGTATGTAGGGCTCAATTTTCCTATACATAGGCTAGTCGCAACAGAGAGAGGACCTACATATTCGTGTATAAAATTTTTTAACAAATTGCCTGTTAGAATTAAATTGCAACAGAATTTTAATATATTTAGAACTGAAATAAAAAGCATTTTATTGGATTTAGAACCATATTCTGTGTATGAGTTTTTAAATCACACATTTTAACTTTTAACTCATAGTATTTGTAATTGTAATTTTGTATGTATATTAGACACTTATTATTCAATTGTGACAATTTGCTGTAAGTGTGTTGTTTACAATTTTTTTTAATAAAAGATATTTTGAATTTGAATTTGAATTTGAATTTGAATGAAAATTGGAATAAAGGGGTTTTGAAGGATGATCTATTAAATGAAAATATTTTCATCTCTTTGCAACTTCCGGTTATACCGGAAGTTGCTTATAACTTCGTTTTTTTTAATGGGACACCCTGTATATTTTCACATTTTTGGATTCTCTTCGATGTCTTCTTTCTTAAAATATGAGGTTTTGTAATATTATACAGGGTATTTTAAAAGATAATTACGTTTTTTTATTAATTTCGTAGCAAAATTAACACCCTGTAGAATTGTAGTAGTTTGACATCTAAAACTCTACTTAGGTTCAAATGATTTTTAATATACTCTACCATTGTTTAGAATCACTAGTATAGCTAAATTTTTAATTTTAGTATACAGGGTTGGTCGAAACTCGGAATGAGTATTTTCTGAGTTTTCTTAAATGGAACACCCTGTATTTTAGTATTGTAATGAAATGATATTTTATGGTACTTTTTTATTTCTTAAGCATTCCCTATACCTAACTGGTATATGGTAGCGGGTAGGAACTCTTTAAATTCTTGAAGATAGTCCTATCAGGGAAAATGAATCAATCCCCGCCGTCCGCAGATTCCGGGGGTTTCCTGACCCGGGAAACTAGTACCTGTTTAGGGTCCCTTGTCCAGGGTTACGGATGAAGTCCACAACGGCAGCTACGGCGGAGAAGTGGAACTTCGGTACGGTGTAGATGGCGGAAGTGGCAACCCTCGATTTTAGGGGTAATATGGAATCAAATTACTCACCGAATGATTGCCGGAATAAGAAATCCCCCACTTACTGGCCAACGGCTTTGGGCGGATGAGTTAGAAAGTGGTAGGGCACCCTTTTGCCCTGAGGTTGAGAAATCGGCCCCGAAGGCGGAAGAACCACGTAATGGTCAACGGCATAAGGATGTAGAAGGCAAGGGGAAACCACTACATTAAAGATCCCTATGGATATCCCTAGTACAATCATCATGGTGGTAGAAACCAACAACAGTGATACTGATTATGGCCCTCGGAAGCCAAGATCCGGCAGGGGAGGAAAAGACAAGGCCTCTCAGGTCGTTAATCAGCGAATTCCTTATCACAAAACCGGAGATGAGAGAATAAGACTGTCCAATACTAAAATTGGAACCTGGAATGTTCAGAGCATGTTTCAGCCTGGTAAGATGCACAATACAATTCAAGAGATGAACAGGTTGAATATTGATATACTGGGTATCAGTGAAGCCAGGTGGCCTAACTCAGGCTGCTTCTCAACAGCAGAAGCTACAATATATTATTCAGGTAGCGATGACAACCTCCATAGACACGGAGTGGCAATAATTGTTAATAAAATATCTAATAGAGCAGTGAAAGGGTTTGTCCCCATCTCAGAAAGAGTAATGTTACTACAATTAGAGACATTAATGTTGTTCTGAAGCTATTTCCTTGTGGCATTTTTATGATTAATTATTTATATGGGAAATAAGCCACAATTAAAATGAAAAAAATAATTTTATTAACGTTTCGACGCCCAAATCGGGTGCCGTTGTCAAAATACAAAATATTACTAAAATAAACTAAAGTGTTGTTGCTAAGCAAAAAAAATTCTTCTAATAATTTATTTAATCTCACTCATTTATATTGGCAATTCAGACATATATTATACATTTTAAAGTAGAAGACTTTAAAATGATATTGCCAATATTTTATGAGTTGCGTTCCTGGGACGACTTACTGAAAGATAGTTCATTCGATTACATGAAATTAACCCCAACTCAAGAATATCCGTCATAAAAAATTATAGCATGTGATATGTCTTTAAAAAGACAACCAAATGCAACGACAGTAAAATTCTCGCGTTAGAGACTTCATAGTAAATCACAAGGGAAAACCAGGAAAAACCCTGTGATACTATCCCGACATCGTAAGTATTTGGTCTTACATTAATTTACTCTCAAAAAATAATACCAAATTCTGACTTGTAACATGTTTAAATTATAAATATTATTAATAATACTAGATATATAAGTAATACTAAAATATAAAATATGTACTAGCTCGATATTATTGACTTACTAATCTTGGTATTTTCTTTCTATTGACTTCCTCTTTCAGTATGGGTAACCACATCCTACTGCATTCTACCGAGGAATTTGCGACACAATTGGTTTCATTTAGCATAATTAGAGCCGCTTCTTTGATTTTTCTCTTTTTACTATCTGATTCTTTCAGGACTATACTTGAATCTCTCCACTGAACTCTATGTTCATTATCCCATGCGTGTTGACATATTTGAGATCTCTCAAATTCTCTATTTTTAATATAAGATTGATGTTCACTTATTCTAACGTCTAATGGTCTTGATGTCTCACCTAAATAAAATTGTTCGCATTCACAAGGTATTTTATAAATGCAATTTTTTGTTCTTTCTTGATCATTGTTTTTTTTTTTTTTTTTTTTGAAAAATGGCTTTGGCAGAGCCAATTAGCCAGACTTGTTTGTGATTGATTGCAGATTCATAGTCATAAATTTCTTATAAACATAAGTACATTCTACAATATTATTTTTATAGATACATTGGTACATTGTGTAGCTTTCTTTTTTTTTTTGTTTTTTTTTTAATTATTTTACTGTTTTTTTCTTTTTGTTTTTGTTTCTTTTTTTTTGTTTTTCTTTTTTTTATGTTTGTTTCTATTTTTTTTCTTTTTTTATGTTTGTTTCTATTTTTTTTTTTTATTTATTATTTTATTATGTGTTTTTTTTATATATATATATTTTTTTAAATTTTTTCAAACCACATTAACAAATTATGCCTATTATATTACGTTTACAACTTGTATTTACATAATTTAACATGTTTATAAATGAGATGAAGAATTTCCATATCATTTGTAAATATTAAAGTATTAAGGTTTATTGGGAAAAAACATTTTAAATCTTTTAATTCCTTATAAAGGTCGTTTATGTTATTTATGTTTAAATGACATTCTAATATGACATGTGTTAGATCTCCGATTTTGCCACAAGTACAATTGGGAGTATCTGCCAAGCCAATTCTATGCATGTAATATGGCGTAAGAGCATGATTGGCTCTCATCCGATTAATGGTCTTTATAAAATGTCTGTTATATTCTGTGTAAAACCATCTTTTTGAGAATATCCTAGGGTTACAATGAGCAAAATTTGAGCCAGTATTACATTCTCTGTAATGCAATTGCCAATTATTTTTAAGTTTTTGTCTGCTAAAAGTATCAATATCTGAAGCTGGAATTAAATTTTTGTTTATTTTTTCTCCGATTACATAAGCTGATTTAGCAAAATTGTCAACTATTTCATTGCCTTTTATTCCCGAATGACCCTTAATCCAAGCAATTGTTACATTTACTCCTAATTGTGTAATTTCAAACAGAGTTTTAAGTATATTCAATTCAATGTGGTTTATGTGTTTGACTGTTTGAATGTTACTTAATCTGTCCACCACGCTTTTACTGTCAGTAAATATAACATAATTGCTAGTTGGATTCAGTAGTACATACTGAACAGCAAACATTACTGCTATCATTTCTGCTGTGTATATTGAGCATTCAATAGGTAGGCTATATTGATGATGGTAATTTTTATTTTCGTGGAATACTGCACAGCCCGTTCCATTTGCGTCTTTTGACCCATCGGTAAATATGTACTGAAAATTTGACCATTTTTCTCTAATAAGTATATCAAACATATTTGGCAGTAAATGTGAGTTTAAATAACATGTTTTAACCTTGTTAGAAAATAATGTTTTTGTCATTGCACTGTAGTAAGGCGGAATTTGGCTTTTATAGATAACTTCACTGTACTTTACCGTACTTAGATAACTTTCTACCAAAGGTATAGATTTTTTAGTTCTCCAGTACCTATGAGTGAGGTCTAAAACTGATAGCTCATGTAGATCTTGAAGGTATTTACATTTTTTGGACAGAATTCGAGTTGTAAATTTATCACTGAGAAATTGGCGGCGTAAATGCAATGGAGGTTCCACTGCTTCATTTTCCATTATTTGGACTGGAGTGGATTTTAAATAACCTAGGCATAATCTTAAGCATTTATTTTTTTGAATTTCAAGTTTATTTAGAAGTGTATTGGTCGCTGATCCAAATAAATGACAGCTATAGTCGAGAATGGGTCTGATCATGTTACGGTAAAACATCAAAGCAATATTTGGGTCTGCTCCCCAATTTGTTTTACAGAAAGCTCTTAAAATATTTATTGAGTTTTCTGATTTTTTAACAATATGATGAATGTGATCTTTCCAAGACAATTTCCTGTCTAGATAGGTACCAAGATACTTAACACAGCTTTTAATTGGAAAATTAAATTTTCCAACGTTAAGATTGCCTTGTGGAACTCTACGCTTTTTTGTAAAGTAACACACCTCAGTTCTTGTGTCAGAAATTGATAATCCTACTTCTTCGTAGCACTGATTTACGATTTCTAATGCGACTTTTAAATTATCCTCACATCTACTTAACAATTTTTCTTCTGTATATAAAACAACATCATCAGCATATTGAAGAATTTTTGTATTGTTGGGTATACTAACTTCAAGATCTATGTTGTACAGGATGTATAAAATCGGGCTTAAAATACTCCCCTGTGGCAATCCAATATTAGTTAGTCGAGGATATGAAAATTCATCATTATTAATTTTTAAATAAGTTAATCTGTTGGAATATAAAGATTTTAAAAAGAGAGCAAATGAATTAGGGACTCCAATATACAACATTTTTTTGTAAAGAATGTCTAAATTAACATTATCAAAAGCAGCGGAAATGTCAAGGAACGCAGCTGCTGTAGACTTATTTCTTGTAAAGTTAAGTTGAATTGCCGTAACTAGAGCTGCAGTTGCATCTTGAGTAGACCTAGACTTGCGAAAACCATATTGGGATCTTGGAAGTATACCATCGTGTTCTAACCAATGTTCAAATCTATTTTTAATTATTCTTTCGAATGTTTTTAAAAGACATGAAGACAAGGAGATAGGTCGGTAAGAATTTGGATCACGGTCTGGTTTGCCAGGTTTTTTAATAGGAATTATCAGGTATTCTTTCCAACTATTTGGTACTGGTATCTTATTTGTCCAAATATTGTTGAAAATGTTTAGTAGTGAAATTTTATGTTCGATCGGTAAGTTGTACAACAGCGAATATGACACATTGTCTATACCTGGAGAAGTATTATTTCTTTGTTCAAGGGCTCGATGCAATTCCCATAGATGAAAATTTTCGTCAAAATTGTGGTTTTGTCTGGATACTGTTTGAATATCTTCTTGTACGGTGTCGTCATTTGGAACCCATGCCGGAGCAATTTTTCTGTGGAAATCTTGCAACCATGTATCTTCTGGATCAATAGGTACTCTGTTGGCTTGTTTGCGATTTTTAAAACAATTAACTTTTCGCCAGACATCTTTTAATGGTGTTCTTGAGTTTAGTCTTTCGCAAAAATCAATCCAATTCTTCTTTTTTTTCTGTTTGAAGATTTTCTTTGCAACAGCGTCAAGTCGTTTATACTCTATTAAATTTTGGAGCGTTGGATTCTGTTTATAATTAATGAACGCATGTTTTCTACTTTCAGCTGCTAGTTGACACTGATTATTCCACCATGGTTTCGGAATATGGCTTCTGTTTTTTTCGTTAATGGAGGAATATTTTGGAATAGCGATGTTGGCTGCCTGGTTTATATGTGTTAACAATTCTTCATAGATTAATGGAACTTCCATTGCTTCCAAAGTACTGGCATAAGTCATCCAATTGGCTCTGCTAAGGTTCCATATTCTATGTTTTCTACTGGATGTGGCTTCTGTTGCGGATAAACTTTGTGATGAAATAATGATTGGCACATGGTCAGATCCATGAGGTTCTAGTAGAGTATTCCAATGGAAATAAGAAGCAATATCTCGGGAACAAATGGTTAAGTCTACAGCAGAAGGTTTTTTGGAAATAGCGAGAGTGGGAGACCCATCGTTTAAATATTCTAAATTACAATATTCTGTAGCATCTAGAAGATCTTTACCTAATCTATCATCAACTTCGCAACCCCACGCCAAATTGTGTGCGTTAAAATCGCCTCCTATTATAAATGGTTTTGATATATTTTCTAAAAAATTTATCCATTGTTGAATTGAAACTTTATTATTGGGTTCATTATATAAAGAAATTATATGTAAAGGTTTTCTGAAAGGTGAAATTTTAATGGAAATACACTTATATGTAAACGAATACGTATTTGGAAAAATTATTTCTTCACATTTTATGTTAGATTTCAAAAGGATGGCACATCCGCCATATCCATCAGGGCGGTCAGCTCGAAAACAATTAAATTCTTTAAAATTATAATATTTTCCCGGTTTGAACCAGGTTTCAGATAATAGAGCTATACTGATGTCGTTCTGATGGAGTAAATATTCTAAATTATGTTTATTAGCAACTGCCGAACGACAGTTCCATTGTAATATGTTTATTTTAGTTAGGCCTGCGATTTGATGTTAGATTTTGGTTAAAATGGTTACTAATTAACTGAATTACATCAGATTTTGAAATATTAAAATTATTATTTTGTTTAATTGAATTAACAATTGTAAGAACTGATTCTAAAATGACATTTATTACAGAAGAATCTAACTCTTCTGACTGTGAATCTGCAACGTTTAAGTTTTGTTGATAGAATTGACTTTTAACTATTCCTTCAGAATGTTTTGGAGGGGAAACTACAGATATTATTTCTTTTCTGGCTATATCAGTTGGGTCTGGACTATTTGGCTTTTGCCTTTTATTTGGCCTACTGGTGTTGGTGTGAGGATTAAATATAAATTTAGCAAAGTTATTTCCTTGGGTAGATGTAGAAGGTTGTGAATTTTGTGAAAAATTTGTATCATTGTTTGTTATATTTGACCTAAGAATACTAGCATATGAATTCTTTGGTATATTTTTATTTGCATCGTAAAAATTAACGTTTGTTAAACCCATCGTCTCTTTTATTAACTTTTGTCGTGTGAATTCTGGACACGCGCTTAAATTCGTAGTCAAGTGATTCCCCTTACAGCTGAAACATACTTGTGTGAACTCAACTTTTGTACAATTTTTAGAATTATGAGATTCTTGGCATCTATTGCATCTTGGCTGACTCCTACACTGACTGCCTAGGTGGCCGTACCTAAGACAGTTGAAACATAACAGAACTTTCTGCTTATACACTTCAATTTCTTTAATAACCTTATTTATGACTACATATTTAGGTAACGTTTGCGATTTAAAGGTCACAATACAAGATTTAGTAGGGACATATTCGACAATTTTTTCTTCATTAACAATTTTCTCTAATTTACGCGTAATTCTTTTAACGTTTGCAATTTCAAATATACAATGACTATCATACTGTTTTATTTTACTTTTTATATACTCTTCAGAGAAATCTATGTCTATGTCTCTAATAACTCCCTGTCTGTGTAAAATAAATTTTGGAATATATAGATCCAAATTATTTGATCTAAAAATTTCCAGAGATTTGTTTTTAATAAGATTATTTGCAGTTTTATAGTCTTTGCATTTGACTCTAATCCTATTTCGGCCGATGGCATCTATACTGGAAATCATATTGTCTGCTTCAGGAAAGTTAGACAAAATAATTTCACCAATTTTCAAAGAATTTAATTTACCTTTAAAATCATTAGCACTGTTTTCGATGTAAATGTGATATGGTCCCAGGTCATTACTATTAAATAAAAATGCTTGCCTTACCTCTTTTAAGTTCTGTTTTGTTTCATTATTAACATTCATATTCGTTGTATTTGGATCATTTGGATACTGGTTGTTGTTGTTTTTGGTTGTCAAATTTATTGGAATGGGAGTACTTACAGAAAGTTCCATTTGTTCTGCATCATTTTGACTATCGAATATAATAGTTTTTCTGGGCGGTGGATCAGGAGGCCTACCTCCGCTATTGACACTCATATTGCAGTTGTAGGCGCTTCAGCAAACGATATTGCAGTCGTAAAAATTCAAATTAAATTAAAACAATGGGGGTTATCTGTAGTCTCAATGATCGTTGTACCGAAGGTACGTCCGATTTCTATGATTACTACTATAAAAATGTAGAAAAAAACGTCGAAAACTAATATTTTTTAAAGAGCAATTTAAAAGATCGGTTTTCACTTTGACGTTTTTCTGACAGTGTTGATCATTGTTAGGTTTAGTTTTAGATAGAATAGATCTCAATGTGTTTGTTGTTTTGAATGTTGTTGAAATGTTGAATTTATTTCCTATTGTTTTAAGTTTCTCGGATAGTCCTTTTATATATGGTATTGATATTTTCCTCGTATTATTTCTGGTGAATGTTGTAGGATCCTTTTATTTATTTCTACTTTAAAATGTATAATATATGTCTGAATTGCCAATATAAATGAGTGAGATTAAATAAATTATTAGAAGAATTTTTTTTGCTTAGCAACAACACTTTAGTTTATTTTAGTAATATTTTGTATTTTGACAACGGCACCCGATTTGGGCGTCGAAACGTTAATAAAATTATTTTTTTCATTTTAATTGTGGCTTATTTCCCATATAAATAATTAATTAGAGACATCTCACGCCACGTTGAACCTGATACAAGTATATGCTCCTACGACGAATGGGAATGAAGAAGAACTAGAATTATTTTACCAGCATATCGAAGAAGCACTGAAAAAAACAAAAAGCAGAGAAATCACGATAGTCCTAGGTGATTTCAATGCAAAAATTGGAAAGGGGCAAAGCGAAAAATGTGTAGGAAAATATGGTCTGGGAAATCGCAATGAGAGAGGTGATCGTCTACTACAATTTTGCCAAGAGCAGAACTTCATTATCACAAACACAGTTTTCAAACTACCCAACAGACGACTGTATACATGGCGATCGCCCGCAGATTCATCGGAGAAAGTAGTTAGGAACCAGATAGACTACATTATGATAAACGAAAGATACCGTAATGCTGTTAAAGCCGTAAAAGCATATCCCGGAGCAGACGTGGCCTCAGACCACAACCCACTTATCGCCAAAATTACACTCGCACTTAAAAATATAAAAAGAAATCAGAGAACAGCTACAATAGACATAAGCAAGCTTAAAGAACCCAACGTAAGAGAATGTCTTCAACACGAACTGCATAAGAACTGTAGAGATCTGAACATAGACACCAATGACATTGACGAGCACTGGGAGCAACTAAAACATTGCATACTAGAACCTTGTAAAGATATACTAAAGACTTCCACAAGGAGAAAAGAGGAATGGATGAATGACGAGATACTGAATATGATGGAACAACGGAGACAATATAAGAACAAAAATGACAATAAATACAGGGAGATTAACCACGAGATAAGGAAGATGATAAAGCAAGCAAAAGAAAAACACTTTGAAGAGAAATGCAAAGAGATCGAGGATCTCCAAAAAAGATACGATCTATTTAACCTACATAAGAAAGTCAAAGAAATGGCTGGACTAAGAAAGCAAAATCTAACTGGTGCACTTCTGGATAGACACGGGGTCGCTATAACAGAGACCGATGAGAAAGTACAACGTTGGGCAGAATACATCGCTGAACTGTTCGATGATGAAAGCGGGTACCTGGAACACATAGAACTTACTTCAGGAGAAATAGGTCCATATATTACAACGGAAGAAATAATACATGCGTTAAAAACAATGAAGAACAGAAAAAGCCCAGGACCTGACATGCTTCCTATCGACCTTTTAAAAATTATAGATGAGCAGCATATTGATATTTTAGTGGTACTCTTGAACAAAATTTATATCTCAGGCACATTACCCAAAGAATGGTTGACGTCGATCTTTATTTGCCTCCCTAAAAAGAAAAACGCACGAGAATGCGGCGACTACCGCACCATTAGTTTGATGTCCCATGTGCTAAAGTTGCTACTGAAAGTCATCCATAACCGAATATATCATAAACTAGACATAGACATTAATGATACGCAATTTGGGTTTCGCAAAGGAACCCTGGGAACTCATGAAGCTCTTTTTTCACTTAACATACCTACTTATACAAAGGTGCCTGGACGTCAATCAAGATATATATGCGTGTTTTATTGACTATAATAAAGCATTCGACAAAGTACGACATGAACAATTAATGCATGTTCTGGAATCAAGGAAGCTGGACTACAATGACCTCAGGATTATATTGAATTTATACTATAAGCAACGAGCAAAAGTACGTGTTAACGATCAGCTGTCGGAGGAAATTGAAATCAGACGTGGAGTGAGACAAGGATGCGTGTTGTCGCCGGTTCTTTTTAATGCCTACTCGGAAGAGATCTTGAAAAAAGCTCTGGATGGTGAAACAGCTGGAATAAAGGTAAATGGAGTTCCCATTAACAACATTAGATATGCGGATGACACTGTCATCTTAGCTGAAAATATTGGGGATCTTCAGAGGCTGGTGACCAGAATAGCAGAGTTTGGAGAAGAATACGGGCTAACAATGAATGTCAAGAAGACAAAGTTTATGAGAATATCGAAAACTCAAAGAAATAACGAAAATCTCGTCATCAACGGATCCAATATCGAACGAGTCGATCAATATGCATACCTTGGAACAATGATCAACTCCACAGGAGATTACTTACAGGAAATCAAAATCAGGATAGAAAAGGCTGGAGCAAATTTTAACAAAATGAGGAAAGTGCTCTGCACAAGAGATTTGAAGTTGGAGCTAAGAGTTAGGTTGGCTAGGTGCTACGTTTTCTCGACTCTGTTTTATGGAATGGAAGCTTGGACCTTGAATGCTGCATCAATGAAAAAACTAGAATCATTCGAGCTGTGGGTGTACAGAAGAATTCTGAAAATATCGTGGACAGAACACGTTACAAACAAAGAGGTTATGAGAAGGATGAATAAAGAAATGGAAATCCTAAATACCATCAAAACAAGAAAATTGGAATATCTCGGACATATTACACGTGGAGAGAGATACAGCTTGCTCCAATTGATTATGCAGGGAAAGATTCAAGGAAAGAGAAGCATAGGGCGACGCAGAATATCGTGGCTGCGCAACCTGAGAGAGTGGTACGGATGTACATCAAATGAACTTTTTAGAGCAGCCATCTCTAAAATACGAATAGCTATGATGATTGCCGACCTCCGCCGCGGAGATGGCACTTAAAGAAGAAGATACCTAACTGCTTTAATTTGTGCTTAATTGTTAATCGCACCAACAATCTTAACTAAGTAGGTATTTCGATAGCTAAAGCATTATTGGTAATATTAAGGACCAGTCTGGATTAATATGTATTTATTTCTGAAAAATTATTTGGGATTGAGTATTTTCACGGCCAACCTAATAAAATTTTACGTATTTTTTGTTGCAATTAATGTTTAGCTTGAATCACCAATAACTTACAAATTAAAGCAGTTAGGTATAGGGAATGCTTAAGAAATAAAAAAGTACTTTAAAATATCATTTCACTACAATACAAAAATACTCAGAAGAAATCCTTTAAGAAAACTCAGAAAATACTCATTCCGAGTTTCGACCAACCCTGTATACTAAAATTAAAAATTTAGCTATACTAATGATTATTAACAATAGTAGAGTATATTAAAAATCATTTGAACGTAAATAGAGTTTTAGATGTCAAACTACTACAAATTCTACAGGGTGTGAATGTTGCTACGAAATTAATAAAAAAACGTAATTATCATTTAAAATACCCTGTATAATATTACAAAACCTTATATTTTAAGAAAGAAGACATCGAAGAGAATCCAAAAATGTAAAAATATACAGGATGTCCCATTTAAAAAAACGAAGTTATAAGCAACTTCCGGTATAACCGGAAGTTGCAAAGAGATGAAAATATTGTTATTTAATAGATCATCCTTCAAAACCCCTTTATTCCAATTTTCATGATTCTGTTGCCTTTAGTTCTCGAGATATTTCTAATAGGCCAGTTATCTGCCTCACCCTATATAACGAAAACACTGAATTTTTCAAAATTCAGAAATTCATATTTTCGTAGGTATTTAAAAAAACAACTGATTTCGTAGTTCATCTATTTAATAAAAAATTAAGCACCCACTTCTGGGGTAGAACTTTTTGATATGTTGTGTATTAAACATTTCTTAATGAAATTACAAAAAGTTCTATCTTGTTTGATTTCTTCTGTAAGTAAAAACTTTATTGACTCCCTAAAGCTACTTTCTGCCAATCCATGCGACTTTTTTCATTTGGATTTCACTTTGCGTGCTATATTTTTATAGTTCTTTCAGTTGATGCTCTAGTTTTTTAATTTGTAGTATTCGTTTCTGATTATGTCTTATGTGCCTATATTCTTCCTCTACTGCTTATCATGTTTTACGCCGTTTCTTCTTCTTCTTCAGATGCAAATCCACTAATGGATGTTAGCGATCACATTTTCTATTAACTCTGTTTCTTGCAATGTGTATCAGAGATTGTAGGTATGTCGTTAATCCCTGTCCATTGCCTTATGTTTCGGAGCCAGGACATTTTCTTGCGTCCCATTCCTCTCTTGCTTTCAATTTTACCTTGGACTATAAGTTGAAGGAACTGGTATTTTTCGTTTCGCATGATGTGACCCAAATACGCCGTTCTTCTTTTCTTGATGTTTTCGAAAAGCTGGCGTTCTTGGTCGATTCTTTTAAGGACATCTACATTTGTGACTTTCGCCGTCCATGGTATCTTTAGGATACGGCGATAAAGCCACATTTCGAAGGCTTCTAATCTGTTTATATCCCTCGTTTTGAGTGTCCAGCCCTCTATGCCATATAGCAGCATCGACCACACGTAGCATTTAGTGTAAGATCGAACTCTGAACAGGCCAGTACCTTCCTGAATTTTACGAAAGCTTGTCGAGCTTGCTCAATGCGACATTTTACTTCCCTGTCCGATGCCCAGTCCTCAAAAAGCCACGTTCCCAGATATTTAAATTTGCTCACTCTTTCAATGGACTTGTATTCAGTGTTATGGTGGAGTTTTCAAATGCATCCCAGTTTCTGAAGATGATCATAAATTTGGTCTTTTAGGTATTAATCTCTAATCCCATTCGATTACTGTATTCTCCGATTATAGTGACAAATTGTTGAAGATCTGCTATGTTGTCACAAATTAAGACAGCATCATCCGCATATCGTATGTTGTTGATCAATACCCCATTCACTTTCGTTCCCATCTCTGCATCTTCCAAAGACTTGAAATATGGCTTCCGAATAAATATTAAATAAAAGAGAGGAAAGCACACATCCCTGCCGAACACCCCTTGTATGTATGGGTTTGGATATAGAAGTCTATTTTTAATTGTGCTGCCTAATACCAGTACACGTTTTCAATGCATTTTATGTCTTTTTGGTCTATATCAAGCTTCTTAAGGATCTGCATTAAAAAAACCATGAAATCCATTATAAAAGGTATATTTGTTAAAATCCCTATACAGGGCTACATCACAGAACAAACAGAACTAGTTTTCAATCGGTTCTATCGGTTTTCTATCTAAACTAGTTCTGTTTGTTCTGTGATGTAGCCCTGTATAGGGAATTTAACAAATATACCTTTTATAAAGGATTTCATAGTTTTTTGTAATAAATGGTATACAGCCAACTACAGGAATTTTTTTCCTCGTGGACACTTGTGATGTCGGACACGATCAAACGTTTTCTCGTAATCTAAAAAGCACAGGAACACGTCCTTCCTCTGATCGTAACAATTTTGGACCAAACCACATGTGTTGCTACTATTGCTTCTCTTGTTCCTAAACTTTGCCTAAACCCAAACTGAGAATCACTGATGTCCCATTCACATTTTTTTACGCCGTTTAAGACTTAAATATGACAATTTCTATTTGTTTTTTTTTGGGCGCTCTTTTAATCATACCTGTCTCATATTATCTATCTCAAGTCCCCCACTTTAATTTTGTTCTCCAAAAATTTGTTGCAACTTCTCTTAATATGGTTCTACAATTCTCCATGGCAGATACCATTCATTAGCTCCTCTAGCAATGCTTCGGGAGCATTCTCAAATATATCTGGTGTCTCAGGTTTGGCTATGTTAATTTTTTTCCTTACTTCTACCTATTTTTAGTATAAAATAAATAAACAAAATAATATTTGATAAAATATATTTTAAACAAAACATACACTGGTATAAAATGTATGGAGTACATTATATTGTTAATACTGTTGATTAACTATAGCACGCGCAAAAAATTGCACTACAAAAATTATAAAAGCACCTCAAAGATATTCTGCCAGATTCAAAACATATTCATGAATGTTATGAAGTTAAAAGTGACATTTTAAATGCAGATGATTGTAAAAATAAGTCCTGACATCTTTTTATTGTTCGAGAATATATAAATGTATTCGAGACTTCAAATTATAGGTTTTTTTATTAAGTGAAGTCCAAACAATTACGAACTTATGACACACTTCACTGGTGAGTTTGGTTTAACTATTATCAAAACTGGAAATATTGGATACACATTTTTTTTATAACCTCCTAAGTCCATAAGTCCAGCCAGCTGGACAATGTTTACTAATTTATTACACGGTGACTATTCGGGTTGGGCATCGCTGCGTCCTATATTGCAGCATATTGGACTTTCTATTTATCAGTCAAATTTAATCGTTTGAAAAATTTGACAACAGCGTCTACCTCGGTAGTTTGTTACATGTGGTGAAATTTTTTAAGTTATGATGGTGGCTCCACAAAAATACAGTAAGTTGTAGTGTTTTTCTGTACTTTACAGTATTGATTGTTTTTAATGTATTATTTAATATTGTTACTTGATGATTGGACGTATTTGTGGTAAATATATATTTGAAAATAATTACAACTAGACACGTCAGGGGTCCTCTAAACTTTTTGTCCAGCATTTTGGACATTGGGACTTAATTAGCAAAATATGTTACCATACTCACGTTTTTTGAGTTTAGTTACAAATAGTAAAAGGATACTGCTGGAACGTGAATTGGAGGCTATTTTGACAGATAACGATTTTTTATTCAGTGAAGATAGCGGTAATGATCAAAGGAAATGGATTTACAGGAATTTAAGATGTATGTTGGAAGGTCACTAGCTCTAGGTTGTAATCCTGCAAGTGGGAGACAAGCTAGTGCGTCCATTTCAAGAGAACCAGAGACATCTTAAGTTGAAGTGTCCATAACTCCTGTAAAAAGTCTGCAGTTTTCCAGTTACCGCCTATAGATGTAAGAAAAACCAGTAATGACCATTTGCCAATATGCTCTGTCAGCAATAGAAATTTTTATCGCGTTGCCTAAACCACTTGGATGCACTAAGAAGACGAGATTCTTTTGTACAAAATGCAAAATGTATATATGTATTTCTCCTGAACCAGAACGTTTTTTCAGTTTCATAGTTAAATTATATGAAAGCTAAGTCCTGATGTCCATTATGCTGGACCTGTCATATTATGTGTGTCAAATAATTTTATCTACTCTATGTCATATTATGTATAAGTTTTTAGTTTGTGAAAACTGTCATTATAGATAGCAGTGCGTGAAGGGTTTAAAGTGTGCGTGAAGTAACAATGTATCTTAAATGGGACTTACATTTTCGCACTGTTTGTGACACACTTTCATATAATCAAATATCCTGAACTTTCGCGTTGTCATGGTGATGACATAATGAGCAATAAATTATGACAAAAGTTTTGACAGTTTTGTGGTTTGAAAAAAGTTAGAATTTTTAAATGTCAAAGTTCTAAAAATTGTAGAATAGAAATAGATTCCAGTGACGAAGAGTTACAGTTTTTTTTTATTTGTTCATCATAGATAAAATATTGTATGAAACTGTGCGTGAAGTACTTTTTGCGAACTTACGCGATGTATAGCACTCGCTCCGTTGTCGTTCGTGCTCTAAACATCGCGTGCGTTCGCAAAAAGCATACTTCACGAACCGTTTCATAAATAACTATTTTTAAAGTTTTTATAGATTTTCGTTTATTGTTTTCACAAAAGAGGAGAGAAAATAGAAAATATTATTAAAATAATAAAAACTTTTTTCTTGGGGCTGAAGAGGATAAAGAGGACATAGCACTGCTTGCTTCCATTCCATCGGTAGTTCTTCCTTTTCCCATATATTTTTTGGTAGTTTGTGTATTTTGTCTGTCAGCTACACTCCTCCATATTTTAACATTTCCGCTGCTATAGAATCCCTTCCTGGATATTTTTGTTTTTTTAGATTCTTAATAACAATTACAACTTCATTTAGGGATGGCCCTAGATCTTCCGTACAGTAGTTTTGCGTATTCATTGTTAAGTCTGTGTATTCTTCATTATCGTGGCCTAAGTCTTTTCTACCATCAGTGCCTTATTCATTGTTATCATTTGCATATTCTCCGTTTCAAAATTCATCAATATGTTATTTTTATCGTCTTAATATTTCTTGGTCATCAAATATCATTTTTTATTCTTTATCTTTGTAATAATTAGGCTGCGGTTTATATTCCCTTTTTTGATTTTTTTAGCAAACCAAAAAATCCAGAATTTTTTTAATCCGCTAACAGTAATATTAATTTTCACTTTTATACAAATTACTCTGCAACAACATTAATTTCAACCAAATTGTCAAAAAGACGGACAAGCAAAGTAAAATGAACAATGAATGACAGATTATATAAAACTTTTGCGTTATATTTGGTAATTATTCAGACTACGAGATGGCCGAAAGTTATCATTTTTACTTTGTCTGAAAGGTGGAAAAAAAGACCAACAGTCACAGTATAAAAACAGGGTAAATTTACCCAAATTACTCATTAACGTACAGATCCATAAGGCATTTTTACCAAACCCCTGAATAAGAGATACCAAGTTGGTAATGAGACAAATAATTATGTAAATTTGTATGGGCACGCGAGAATCCCGCAATTTCTAAATAACTACCAATAAAAGAATATAATTAAAAAAACTGAACAAAAAAGCTAAAAGAAATACAATTTTAAAATATTTTTATATAAAAAAATAAAGAGCACTGGTCTCCACTATCACTTTTCGTATGAATGGCCTTGGGCCCAAAATCCATTTTACAGGATGCTGATCATATAGAAATGTTCAAATTTAGACAATTTCAAATTGATAAAATACATCACTGGAAGCTTAACCTAATCATTAAATAGCATATTATTCAACGAGCATGTAATAGCCATTACATGCAAGTAGAATACTATACTTTTTCTACGACCTTTTTTATTTGGATTAGTAGAAAAATATAATTATCAACTACTAACATTATTTAAAATCGAAAGATTTTGTTTTTCATAAGAAAACATATTTTATATAACTATGGCAACACTGTTAGAATTACCCTTCTTGAGCTTATGAAACAATCAAACAGTTGTCATTAATAGTGCCATGGAATGGCGGATGGTGGTGGCTCTTAAAAATATGACATAATATATTTTTTCTACAACCGTGTTAAAAATGCAATTTTTAGCACTCCATGCGTGCGTTGAAAACGCTACTTTAAGGCACTAGTGCTGTAAAATATTTTTCCACCTACCTCTACCGAAAGTATACTTTTCCGGACCTGATTGTAGGGAGCAAAGTTGTACTTTTCCTCCCTAGGGAGGAAAATATTTTTCCTCCCTAGGGAGGAAAAGTAAAAGTGACGTCATGGTATTTCATTCATGAAATATAACTTATTGACGCCCTGTATAATATCTATTTTCTATTACGAAGTATCTATACATTTTAACGTTTATTTATAAAACATCCTGTATTTTGCAGAATGGTAAAAAACAGTAAATTGTTATTTTGATTTAACAATGTTTACATTAATAATTTGACTTATATTTGACAGTTGACAGTTATATTGTACCTACTTGTTGTTTTAGTTCTAATAAATTTTGTTGGTTAGTTACATAAATAAATTAAGTAAAAATGAAAAAATTACTTGTTATTTGAGGAAGGTGGAAAACCCATATGTATAACATGGGAGTAAAGTGCCTTTTCCTCCCTTGAATGATTACTGCCCTCCGCTACGCGTCGGGCAGTAAACTTCATTCTCGGGAGGAAAAGTTACACTTTCCTCCCTTGTTATACAAATAGCTATTTAAGGCACTGCAGTTCGTATTGACCGTATAGACCAGCGGTTCTCAACCTTTTTGAGTGATGTACCTAGAGTTATTTTTATTATTTTTGGTACCACCTATATTTTTAAATTGTATTATCAATACTTACTAAGTACTACTATTTTAATTTTTTCTGTGTTTTGTGTACCACCGCCAATAATGATATGTACCACCAGTGGTACATGTACCACAGATTGAGAACCTCTGGTATAGACAATTTTGATGTAATGTCAAAAAAATATAAAAATGGAATGTCAGTTACGTTCAAGTAAAAGTTTTTGTAGATATTGTCCTGTAATTACGTTTGTAGAAAAAATATTGTATGATATGCGTGTTAAAAAGAACATTTTTAAGGCACTCATGTAAATTGCAGAACTCGCTATCGCTCATTCTGCAAACTTTCACAAGCGTCCCTTAAACGTGTACTTTTAACACATATCATAAATAACTATTAAGGCAATTACATGAAAAAGAACGTGTGCTCTCAATAAAAATCTATTGTACAATCAACAGTAAGTAAAACAGAATTCATTGATATTTCACATCCGTACGGAAATTTCATATCCGTAAGTCCTTTTACGGAATTAATACCGATTGTTTATTTACATTTTAATAACGTCAATCTTAAAATGTCAAATGTTGAAATTTAAACGTAACAAATACATATACTTTGTTACAGTTGTTACAAATATACATTGTTACAGTTAAAAATCCTTTAACATTTTTCGAATTTAATTGTTGATATAAATTACAATGATTATTTCATTCATAGGAGATTCTGACCAATAGAAAGCTACAGAAATCTGAATTAAATCGATAATTTTTGATAATCTCCCGTCGTTAAGTATATTACGTCAGATGCCCTTCGTTGCTACGAAAAAATACATTCAGTGCCATTAATGACAATTAATGTTTTAAAAATTATAAAAGTGATGACTTTCAATCGTCAAATATTTATAAAAACTGTGTGTTTAATGGTACTTACATAAATAAATTACAATAAAATTTTGGTTTTGAACAGTTTTATTCATGAAATAATCGCAACAAATTGCACTCGACCTCTGAAATTAATATAGAATTTTTGCTCTCGTGACACTTTGACATAATTTCACTCGCCTTCGGCTCGTGAAATTAAAACTGTCAAAGTGTCACTCGGGAAAAATTCAATAGTTTCAGAGCTCTTGTGCAATTACTACTGATTATTTTATTAAATAAACAAGTTTGAGTAATTTTATTTGCTAATAGGTATATTAAAAGTGCCATGCACCACTTGAATCTAACTTCAGCCCGTGGGTAATGGCCCGTGAGTAATGAAATATTACTCACGGGTTAAGTAATGGGTGTTATTATCTATTCAAAAATAGCGAATAATGAGCATATTATTAAACGGTCGTAGAAAAACTCTTTTAATTTATAAAATATACACCGACAATTTTATAATAATTTTAAAAATCATACTTTTTAAACAGTGATGTTTTAATCTCAATAATTTCATTATTAATATATAAACGAATATAATACTTTCAATTTTGCTGCCGTAGAAAATAATAAAATAACTAAAAAGATATTAAAAATATTGATATGGTTCTGAAGCTACTGTTGCTATTGTTCTGTACCATGTTTTACATTCAACTACAATATTTTTTTTAGAAATGAACCGTAGTAAATGTAATAAAAGTTATAGCACAGTGTTAAAACAAACAGTAGTGACACTCGTCTGCGCCTTGGAAGTTTCTTAAGTCTCATTTTGTAGAGGCAGTCATCTTGTTATCTGTCATCTGAGGCAAAAAGTTACGAATGGCCTGACTCGATGAAAAATTTTTCTGGTAATTAGAATTACTAAAAGCCCTATTGTAGGAAATAGGGTTAAAAATAACGAGAAGAACTAACAGTTAGAAGAACTAACTGACTCAATTGAAGCTGGCGATGGGAATTACAACGTATGCTGCACCAATTTGATAGGAGTTCGGACAAATAATCCCCGGACAAAAAATCCCCACAAATTATCCCTGGACAAAAAATCCAGGGACAAATAATCGCCGGACAAAATATCCCGGTCAAAAAATACTCACCCATTTTTTTGGAAAAATATCCTCACAAAAAATTCTGGACAAAAAATCCCCAAGAAATATTTGCTGCCCAATAGTTCTCTAAAAGTTTTCCCGTGAATGCAAACGACTCAAATGTTTTTCAGCCTCAGTGCATGAGAGTTATAGCAATCGCCATGAAACGGCGTTTCGCCACTAAAGTTTAAGCATGAATTGTAATTTCGATTACCAAATTTTGAATTCAAATTCCATGCCGAAAACTTCAAATTTTACATGACAAAAGAGTAAGTTTTTTCAAAAATCGTGGAAGATATGGCAATGAGTTAAGGCTGTGGGAATCATGTTGTAATTATTCGCTTAAATCTTTCGCTCACTCTGCTTTGAATAGCTATGTTCAAAACAATGTCTATTTTGTCTAAAAAAATTGTGGAGATAATTTGTCCAGGATTTTTGTGGGGATTTTTTATCCGGGGATTATCTGTCCGGGGATTTTTTGAGGGAATTTTTGTCCGGGGATTATTTGTCTGAGGATTACTTGTCTGGGGATTTTTTGGCCAGGGATAATTTGTGGGGATTTTTTGTCCGGGGATTATTTGTCCTAGCTTCATTTGATATACCTGATATACCGATTGTCTAGAGGAGATGAGAGGCGCGATCCACCAAATGAAAGATAATAAAGCGGCTGGTCTGGACGACATACGAACAGAGCAAATAAAGAACTTTGGACTAAAAACCGTAGAGTGGCTCGTAAAAATGATTAGTCCTGTCGCCAGGGGGGGTACAACGGCCTCCTTAATTCAGATGGACTTACCCAAGTTTTCTTTATGTATTTTGACCCGTAGATTTTTTTGGGTAACAGTCGATCCGGTTGTCGATAAGATTGTTATAAACAAAGAACTTAAGGAATCACATAACAGCGATTTGTTGCAAAACAAAACATTTTTTTGTATTTTTTGGCTCATCCTAAGCAAAAAAAGTTTTTACAAGTTTTTTCGTAGGATGCATAGTTTTCGACATAAACGCGGTTGAACTTTCAAAAAATCGAAAAATTGCAATTTTTGAACTCGAATAACTTTTGATTGAAAAATAAAATAGCAATTCTGCTTACCGCATTTGAAAGTTCGAGTCAAATTCTATCGGTTCTGATTATTTGCATTGCTAAAAATTAAGTTTTTATTTGTTAAACAAAGCTATAAACACATAGTGTTTCCCGTGCCCAATGCATGCGTTTTAATGTACGTAACATACGTAGAAATTCTGTATGCGCGCCTACTCGTTCGATTTCAAATTAGAAATGCATTGAAAACATCATTCAATCACTATGTGTTTATAGCTTCGTTTAACAATAAAAAAATTAAATTTTAGCAATGAAAATAATCAAAACCGATAGAATTTGACTTGAACTTTCAAATACGTTAAGCAGAATTGCTACGACATCCGGATCGACTGTTACCCAAAAAATTCGTGTTCTACGGGTCAAAATACATAAAGAAAACTTGGGTAAGTCTATCTGAATTAAGGAGGCCGTTGTACCCCTACTGGCGACAGGACTAGACGAATTGCTGCATCCGTACATTACAAATCCCCAAAATCTGGAGGAAAGCTAGAGTGGTAGCCCTCTTAAAATCAGGGAAGGATCCGGCAGATACAAAGAGCTTTAGACCTGTATCTCTCTTGTGCCACCTTTTCAAGGCCATTGAAAGAATGATACTGAACCGGATCGCAGAATATGTGGAGACAAATTATTCCAGAACAAGCAGGATTCAGGCCCGGAAAGTGCTGCTGCAGTCAAATTCTTAATCTCACCCAACATATTGAAGATAGTTTTGAACGGAAGGAAATAACAGGAGTAGCGTTCATAGACCTAACTGCCGCCTATGATACAGTTAACCATCAACGGCTACTCGCAAAAATCTACGAAACTACAAAGGATTTCCGACTAACAAGGTTAGTGAAATGTCTCCTCTAGAATAGACGCTTCTACGTAACGCTCCAGTCCAAGAACAGTCGGTGGAGGGACCAAAAAAAAAATGGGCTACCACAGGGAAGTGTCCTCGCGCCGATTCTATACAACATATACACCAACGACCAACCCATACACCAACAAAAAATGAAGTCGAAGTGAAACTGACAGATGCCCTGGGAGACTTAGCTCTATACTATGATAAAAACCATCTGAAACCCAATCCCACAAAAACCCAGGTATGTGCTTTCCACCTGAGAAACAAGCATGCCCGAAGGCCGCTGGAGGTGAATGGCGTGGTCAGATGCTGGAACACAACAAGACGCCAAAACACCTTGGCGTCCGTCTGGATAGAACTCTGTCTTACCGATACCACTGTCAAGATGTCAAGAAGAAAGTAAGTGGGAGAAATAATATCATCCGCAAGCTAACTAATACAAAATGTGGAGCACAACCACACACTCTCCGCACTTCTGCCTTGGCATTATGTTTTTCGGCCGCGGAGTTTGGAGCACCAGTATGGGCAAACTCTGCTCACGCAAAGAACGTCGACGTGGCTCTAAATGAAACGGTCCGTATAATATCGGGTTGCCTGAAACCGACACCTATCGAAGAGGTATACCCCATAGCTGGAATTGCTCCACCACCTATCAGGAGGAAGGTCACGTCAGAGGTAGAACGGAAAAAGCAGGAGACGGACCGAAGACCCTTATATGACCACCAAACTCAGCCAAGCAGACTAAGATCTCGGAAAAGCTTCCTGAAAACATCAAGATCCATCCCCGAAGCGCCAGAGACGCGCCGAATACACCTATGGCAAGCGTCAGCTACCGCGACACATTTTCCTCCCTCAGAGGAAATGGCTGCTGCTGGACACAATTTACCGTATCCGACTTGGAAAGCGCTAAACAGACTAAGAACCGGCGTTTCACGTTGTGCTAGTAACCTGAAAAAATTGGGATACCAGGAGGACGATACCTGCGGGTTCAGACCAGCCGGCATCTACTATCATGCACAGAGATGAGAGAGACCTGCACAGAAGAAGACTTAATTATAGCAAATGACAGTGCCATCTATGTGGCCAACCATTGGAAATACAGAATTTAAAGTTGTTGGTGTTCCGGACACAGAAAGTAAGTAAGTATTTGATATACCCGCTTGAAAATGTAACATGTTAATTTCCCCAAAAAGACCCAAATTATAATAGTAAATCAAATACGATGTAAATAAGAGTTGAAGGGTCAGATAACAGAACAAGTAATATCTAGGCATCACACTATCTAGCTACGGATTGCTAGAAACAGATGTGGAAGATCCATTGAATAAAGCAAATAGAGCCGAAGGTTGCCTGAATGAAACGATATGGAGAAATAAAAATATTGGAAAAGAAGAAGCAGAATTTAAAAAACAGTCATCAGACCAATAAGTAAATACACGGCAGAAACAAGACCTAATACAGAAAGACAAAAATAATACTAGAAACAGCAGAGATGAAAACCCTTCGAAATATCCACGGTAAGATACTATGGGATAGAGCTAGAAGTGCATATATACGACGAAGATGCAAGGTGGACAATATTAATAACTGGGCAAAAAACAGAAGAGTAGAATGGAACGACCACATAACCCGAATGACAACAAATAGAGTAGTAAGGACGGCGAGAGACAGTTCCCCAATAGGAAGACGATCGGTGGGAAGACCACGAAAACGATGGAATGACAGAGAGTCCTAAACTCTTCTGTTTCACAACTTTCGCAGCGAGAGAAAACGAATTCAAAGCCCAATAAAACTGTAAAAAGTGACGTTAGGTGTGAATTATGGAAGCATATAATACTTAATTATATATTTCCTCACTGAGGATAATTTTAATGTCTAGATAATGGTTTCTAATCTCGAATAAATACTGAAAATAACACGATAATTAGCTGAACCTATGTTTAGTATCTTACTTATTTTACTTACTCACTGCTTACCTACGTTAAAATGTCTAAAAAATTATTAAATCATGTTCTTTCTACCATTTTCTGATTTCTTGTCAAAAGTCGCGTTTTAGCGAATTATAAAACATTTCCATATGTTCAACATGCTCGTAATAACAATTTTACTGTGTACAACTGCATTAGACACACTTTAGTTACCAAATAAACTATCAAAGTGTGATGAGACATTTCCAAACAAACTTTCAGTACCACATAAAAGTTAATATAACCTTTTTTTTATAATGTTTAATTTTTCCCCTAGAAATTTGATGTAGGGTAGAGAAAGCAAGGTCAGCATTTCAAAATTGGCTAAGGTATTCAAATTTCATGATTTATCAATACAAATACTATTGACTGTAATACATTCAACTCCCACAGAAATCTGGAAGCACGTTGCCACTAGCGCCACTGTCGGCTTGAGTTGAACTACTGTGTGTTTTGACAACGTAAAATTTGACGTAAACATTCAAATTTAATTTTATAAATTTTTGAATAACGAGCTAATTTTTTAAATTAAATTAAAATAAAAATAGTTCAAACACTTATACAAAAACAATAATAAAGCAATTTTAAAAATGTAAGGTTAGATTGCTCTGGTTATCCTACTCATACCGCTAGATGGCGCTATTTTTTTGCTTCCTCAAAATTAATGGGAAATGTCAAGAGTTGTATGTATTACAGTCTATATAGTCTAAGAGCTGGGAGCGGATGTTGTGCGTGATAAGTAATATGGAAAAACTATATGTGGATATGTTGAATGAGTTGTGTACATGACTTTCACCAACGGCCGGAAACCAGAGTGTGGGCCGAGGGTAGTTATAAGGGGTCAAAATCGCGGTTTTTATTATTTTTTTTTATGACGCTCATGATCGAGATAGTGCACCAAAATTTGGGAATAAGTAGGTCATGACGTGTCTAAGTAAAATCACTAGGGCGCAACGCTGCGGGGCCGACAAAGGGGTGGGGTAGGGGTAAATATAAAAAATATAAGGGGCTTTTTGCGACGTTCGTGATTGAGATAGTGCACCAAAATTTGGGTATAAGTTGACCATGACCTAAGTAAGTAAAATCCCCAGAGCCGGAAACCAGAGTGGGGGAGGAAGGTAGTTTTATAAGGGGTCAAAGACCCGTTTTTTATTATTTTTTTTGTGACGCTCCTGATCGAGATAGTGCACCAAAATTTGGGAATAAGTAGATCATGACATTACTAAGTAAAATTTCCAGGGGCGGAACGCTACGTGGGGGACAAATGTTGTGCCAGGTCACAAAAAAAAATAATACACACTGCGACTTTGACCCCTTAAAACTACCCTCGACCCCCACTCTGGTTTTCGGCCGTTGGTGAAAGTCATCTACACAACTAATTCAACATATCCCCGTATAGTTTTTCCATATTACTTATCACGCACAAAATCCGCTTCTATCTCTCCGACTAATAGTATTTGATCAATACCCATAATAATCAGGTTACTACGATGTTATATCTTTCCTGTATTGTTCTACTGAGTTACCTCGAGGACTTTCACAGAGGCTATCTGCAAGTAAATTGAGGCTTTCGAATCCTGAAGACATACTATACCAACCACGTCACTAATCAGGCCGTTTTATTAAGAATACAAAAAGAAAAAGAGCTATTAACCACAATTGTCAAAATCGAATACCTCGGGCACATCATGAGAAGAAACGGAAGGTATGCAGTGGCGTGCTGGAGCTCTTCAAGCGACCCGGTGATTTTATAGGAAAGCGCCCTCCCATCCTTATTTTACCTTCTATTATCAGAATTTTTACCGGCCTCAAGAGGCCGCGGCCTCTCGGTGATTGCACTGATTCATTTATATGGCCAGCACGCCACTGAAGGTATGGTTTGTAGCAACTAATTCTAGAGGGAAAAGTAGAAGTACAAAGTGGACAAGAGAACCATTAAACAATGATGCCGAGAGCTCCAGAAGGCCAAATGATGGTTATTCCCGAAAACATCGAAAAAATGCTGATAATTATTGTGAAACACCGCAAAGTGAAGTTGCAAGAGATAGTCGACACTTTAAAGTTATCAAATTAGCATTATGACTGTTATACATAAACATTTGGGTATGAGAAAGCTATTATCCAAATGGGTGTCGCGATTTCTCACACCAGAGCAAAACCAAAAACGAATTGATGAATGCCAGTGCTGTTTGAACATGTTTAATCGGAATAAGTCGGAGTTTTTGGGTCGGTACAGTCGAACCCGCTTATTGGAATAGCCTTCGTGCCAAGCAAAAAATATTCTTATAACCGGGATATTCTAATAACCGATCATTGGTGGCTAGCCGTAATAAGTGTACCTACCGAACATACGTAATAATAGTACATGGTACGTTAATATTATATATATGTATATGGTTTTAGGCCTTTTTATGTCAATAATACAATAGCGTAATGTATTTATTAAAAAACCAAATTACATTATATTATGTGGATGAATACAGTAATTAATATGAACTGTATGCAATATATAGATTATGTAAATATTTTCGTATTAAAATACATACTATACTTAATAAGAAAGTTACTTATTTAATCTTGAAAAATAATCGGTAATTGTAGCTTGTTTTTTTGTTACATAAAATACTAGTCACTTTTGTTCCTCTGAATTATATATAAATATTAGAAAAATTTACAATGGTTTGGCCATCCCGAAAACGTTTTATAACTTTACAAGCGACTAGAATGGCCGAACTGTTTCTTAAAAATTTTATAACATGCAACTGGGTGGCAATATGTACAGTTTCTAGAGAAAGGAAATTATTTTATGACTGGATTTGTCGGTAAACGATTGAATTGGTAGTCATAACAATGCAATAAAATATTTATTACCTATCTGACAAACCCAAATAATATAAATAAAACAGCACTACAGGCCTTCGAAGCCCTTGGCGAGAAACCATAGTACAAGACATAATTTGAATTTTTAGGAAATTCGAAATTGTAGGTAAAAATTTATTCGTCAATCTGAAAAATATTACTCTAATAAACGGTATTGTTTTATGAATACGTAATCCAATAAACGGATAAATTTATTAAGGAGTGAATGGAAACGTTTCGGGACCTCGAATTTATATTCCATAAACCGGGATATTCATATAACCGGTACTCTAATAAGCGGGTTCGACTGTATATCACAATGGATCCATCACTTCCCTAAGGAATCAAATCGGCAGTCAGCTGAGTGGACAACACCCGAAGAAAGCCGTCCAAAGCGACCAAAACACAACACAGCGACGGAAAGGTTATGGGCCTACGCATTTTCAGACCAGCAAGGAATTATTTTCACTAACTATTTTAAATATGGAGAAAATATCAAACGCGACCACTATATTGGTTTATTGAAACGTCTGAAGACAGAAATCGCAAAGAAAAGGCCTCATTTGTTCGAGAAAACATTGTTGTTTCAGCAAAACAATGCACCCTGTCACAAGTCACCCAGATAGCATGTAAACTTGTGGCAAGTTTGATTCTACTTTGATTTTAAATTGCTGCGTCAAACATGACGAGGCAAGTTTGTGTCAAGTTTGCTGCAATATTGTTATGACAAAGATGATGATTCAAGTTTATAGCTACAAGCCACGTCACGCGTGCCATCTATTTGGTTGAATTACACGTCACGGTCGGTTCGGTTTCGTTCGTTACCCTGACTGAAGTCACGCCCACGAAAACGAAAGTGTTGCCACCGGAGGTAAATTTCCCTTTTTGCAAAAATTTTCAAAATAAGAGGGAAAAAGTTAACTTATAAGGGAATCTTTGCTCCAGTCCAAATTGTAAAATATTAAAAAAAATCAAAATATTTGAAAATAACTCAACATATTTTCACAGATTTTTTAAATAGGAGCATAGCAGGGAATTTTATCCTAAAAGTGTGATTTTTAAGGTCCGTTGAGAGAAAAAGCTTACTCGACAGCTGGTAACACGGGAAAAGTAACCTGCCAAGCGGTGATAATTTGTGGTTTTGTCTTATCCTATGTTGATATTTTTCTTTGAGTTTTTTACAACATTTACCGTACAATTCTCCGAGACTATTACTTTAATTACTAAGATGAAGCTTCCTTTCTTCAGTTTTTCATAGACCCACCTGCTTGTGGTGATTAGGTACAGATTGGTATTCTTTTTGCTTTGGTGAAATTGAGGTAAGTTTTTTTTATGTTTTTCCTAACTTCTAGCTGTATTTACATACATACTATCTAAAATAAATATATTAATTCTGTTCACACAGCAAGAGTTTATAACAATTTCTTTTATTTGTTTCAGAGCTGATCTACAAAACTGAGCATCGGAATCTGAAGCTAGCGGGTTTAATGTAAGTTCCAATAAATAATTTTAGACAATAGATTATATTTTAGCTGAGTGATTACTGAATAAATAGTTATATAAAATGGTATTGTATTTTTTATTCAAATTGTGGCTAGTATGTCAAAACAAACCTTAAGCAAGTTTGTATCAAGTTTGAAAAAACAAACTTCATGCAACAAAACAAAAACAAACCTTCAGCAAGTTTATTATATCAAGTTTGTATCAAGTTTGAAAAAACAAATTTCATGCAAGTTTGTCACACTGTAACTAGCAAGTTTGATTTAAACTTGCTGCAAGTTTGCAAAGTTGCCATGGCAAACCTGCAGCAAGATTTCATGTTTGATGTATCAAACTTGTTGCAAGCTTGAATTGGATTTTGAATTGCTTCTGCACCCATCGTATAGTCTAGATCTAGCTCCCAGCGATTACCTACTTTTCCCGATAAAAAAAATGCTCCGAGGCAAGAAATGACTCCGATGAAGAAGTAATCGACGGAATTGAAGGCAAACATAAATTATTTTACAAGGACGGCAGCGAAAAATTAGAAAAGCGTTGGAATGATCATATCGCCGCTAAAGGTTATTTTGATGAATATTTTTGCACAAAATGTTCTTTTACTAGTTAGGCCCGGGACATATTGATCGACGGGTTATGTAGTTGTTGTAATACTGTGCTTGTGTAAGATTGGCTCATTTATGCAAGTGGTTCTAAACCGTTAGTTAAAATACCAAATCAAAAATCCACCCTCCGCAAAGCGAATGGAAGAGGACAACACTGTACCACTACTCAATCCGGGCACTACAACATAAATTTGTTTGGAAATGTTCATCACTTAAACCATTTCGTGTAACGTCATGCTTTTAGCTGTATATACAAATATAAAACATATATGCAATATAGTTAACATTTGGATAAATTTTGATAATATCCAGCTAGTACTTCCCACGCTTTCGGTGCCATGAAACCATCAGGGGGAGTGTCACCGTTCCTAGCGAGAGTTCTCATTTTGGTACCTGATATGAACTCGAAATCTTCTTTACGGGAAACGTCGAAGAAATCCATTTTTCTGTGCTTCTTGTCGTAAGCTGCCACTCTGAACGGAATGATTTCTAGTGAATTTAGACCTGAAATTAAGAAATTCACAACATAATTTTATTTGTAATATAATTATATACCTAATTATAATTTATAAATTTTTATTTATAATTTTATTTATTACCTAAACACAATGAAGCAAGCAATATTTAAAAATTATGTTTTTAAAACGTACACAACTTTGTTTAATGTCAAACATTGACAAAAAAATAATTTCTAACTGGTATCATTCGACATCGATATTAACCGAACCCTAATACACTCTGGGCCAAAATTAACCGCCCACCTTAAAAATGGGTCATATTTGATGTCTCAAATTTCCTAAACCTTTTGTCCGATTTGGTAATCGGGCAATCCGATTTGATTGGTACACCCGGTATACAAGGAAAATTTACTTCTTTAGCAAGAATATTATTGGATTTAAATTTAAATTAAAAAATAAAGATATAATTCTGAATGACCAACTCGAGACAAACAGCTCCCCACTCCTCAACCTCTTCAGTTAAATACTTTAAAAAGGCAAACACATAGTAAACTAAATCACTTGAGAAAGGCACTCTGCCGAAACAGGTGTATAATAAATTTTGTGGAGGTATAGAAAACAAACGTTTTCAGTGTTTTATTGTTAGATAAAATGAACTTCCATCAAGTAACGGCCGAATCCATCAATCATGTATATATATTTTTTATTTAATGGATTTTTAACCTTCGCCAGTCGCAGCTTTACATTCGCGATTAGGGGGTTGTGGTCAGATTTGGCACCGGATTATTATGTTTCATAAGAGAAAAAAATTTCACCAGAAGTGTGTACACTTTCGTGCTTGATTTATAAGTTATAGGTGTTCGTATTTTTTCATTTATTTTCTCGTCTTTCAAAGTCTTTAACTGAAGAGGTTGAGGAGTGGGGAGCTGTTTGTCTCGAGTTGGTCATTCAGAATTATATCTGTATTTTTTAATTTAAATTTAAATTAAAAAATACAGATATAATTCTGAATGACCAACTCGACCACTCCTCAACCTCTTCAGTTAAACACTTTAAAAAGGCAAACACATAGTAAACTAAATCACTTGAGAAAGGCACTCTGCCGAAACAGCTGTAGTCACATAGTTATAATAAATTTTGTGGAAGTATAGAAAACAAACGTTTTCAGTTTTTATTGACAGATATATACATGAGAGAATTAATGAGAGATCAAGATCTTAGGACTACATACAGTAACCACATCAACGAGAACCTGAGAAATATACAAGTAAATTGCATAGAGGAAACCTGTGAGAAAATAAAAATGGCTATCACAAAAACGATATGAATGCCAAAGTAGGAAGAGAAGATATTTACAAAAGTATAACGGGTGGGAAAAGTTTGCATAAGGAATCAAATGAAAATGGGAAAAAAATTAATTGAATTTGCAACAGAAAATAAAATGAAAATTGTAAGTACAATATTTGACCATAAGGATATTCATAAGATAACTTGGATATCTCCAGATGGAAGGGCAAAAAACCAGATAGACCACATATTAATAGAAAGTAAACATATCAGAGCAATTACCGGATTTCAGAAGCTACAGAGGGGCAGATACCAATAGCGATCATATTCTAACGATAACCAAACTTAAACAAGAACTGCCAAGAACCCAAGAACAGCAAAAGAAAGATTAACATACAAGATAGAATTACTTAAAGAAGAAAAAACGGCAAACAGATTTGTGGCAGAGATAAATAAAAGACTTCATTACCCGACCGCAGAAGATATTGATGAATAATGGAAGAATATACAGATAGCGATGACAGAAGCAACGGAACTATGTCTAGGAAAAGTACAAGCAGAGAAACGAAGACTGGTTTGACGAGGATTGTAAAATAGCATTGATACGTAGAAATAAAGCAAAAATAGAAAAAGACAAAAACAATACACAGGATACTACAGAAAAATATAAAATGGCAAGAAGAGAAGTAAAACAAATCTGCGGAAAAAAGAAAAGAGTGCATCTTGACAAAAAGTTGAAAACAATAGAGGAATCGTACATAAACAAGGAAATAAGAAATTTCTACCAAGAAGTAAAAAAATCCCGAGGAACTGCAAAGAGTAAAACAAGTTACTGTAGAGGTAAAGACGGTGTGCTTTTAGGAGAAACAACAGAAACATTGAACAGATGGGCGGAGTATTTTGAAGAACTATTAAATGCAAATAAACAAGCAGAACCCCAGGAAATAAAACAACATCAACAGGATAAAACAGAACAAAAACGGGAAGAAGAACCAACACTACAAGAAGTAAAAGAAGCAATATTGAAGCAAAAAAAAAACAACAAAAGCGCAGGAGAAAGCGGAATTCCGGCAGAGATTTTTAAAGCAGGAGGAGAAAAGCTGCAAGAAAAAAATTTCCGACTAATATTAACAGTCTGGCAAAAAGAGGAAAGGCCGCAACAATGGAACAATGCACTCATCTGTCCAATCTACAAAAAAGGCGATGAAACAAATTGCGAAAATTATAGAGGAATATCGCTATTGGAAGTGGCCTATAAAATACTTGCAAAAATCATCCGAAATAGATTGCAAAAGGAGGTAAACAAGATCATTGGAGAATACCAAGGAGGTTTTAAACCAGTAAAATCAACAACAGATCAAATATGTTTATCAAAACTAATACAGAACAATAGCTACGAACAAAATTTGGAACTACACATGTTGTTCATTGACTTTAAACAGGCTTACGACTCAGTAGACCGAGATATGCTATATGAAGCAATGAGATCCTTAGGTATTTCAGGAAAGCTGGTTAAATTAGTGAGAATGACGCTCAACAATACAAAAAACAGGATAATAATGGAAGGAAATTTTTCAAAACAATTCACAGTGAATAAAGGACTGAAACAGGGTGACCCTCTATACACAGACTTATTTAACTTGGTACTAGAACACATAGTAAGAAGGATAAAAATTAGTACAAGCGGTACCATATTTAACAACAGCCAGCAGTTTATAGCTTACGCTGATGATCTGGTCATCCTAACAAGAACAAAGGAACACCTCCAAAAAATCTTCCAAAAGTTCGAAGCGGAAGCAAAAAGATATGAATTAAGAATCAACCAAGGAAAAACACAATACATGGTAATGAAAGGAGATGGCTATAACATGTTCAAAAAATCACTTAAATCAGCCAACAGGTTTAGGAAATATGAGACATCAAAAATGACCAAATTTTGAAGTGGGCCGATTTCTTTACACGTAAGTTTATTTTTCAATGGGAAATAAGCCACAATTTTACCAAAAAAATGATTTTATTAACGTTTCGACGACCGAGTCGGGTGTCGTTGTCAAAATACAAAATAATACTAAATTAAACAAAAATGTTGTTGCTTAGTAAAAAATTCTTCTAATAATTGATTTAATCTGACTCATTTATATCGGCAATTCAGACATGTATTATACATTTTAAAGTAGAAGACATTAAACTGATATTGCCAATATTGATGAGTTGCGTTCCTGGGACGACTTTACTAAAAGATAGTTCATTTGATTACATGAACTCAATCCAACTCAAGAATATCCGCCACAAAAAATCATAGCATGTGGTCTTTAAAAAGACAACCAAATGCAACGGTGGAATTAGATTTACTATGGAATCTCTAGCGCGAGAATTTTACTGCCACCGTTGCATTTGGTTGTCTTTCTAAAGACAGATCACATGCTATGATTTTTTGTGGCGGATATTCTTCAGTTGGGTTGATTTCATATAATCAAATGAACTATCTTTTAGTAAAGTCGTCCCAGGAACGCAACTCATCAATATTGGCAATATCATTTTAAAGTCTTCTACTTTAAAATGTATAATACATGTCTGAATTGCCGATATAAATGAGTCAAATTAAATAAATTATTAGAAGAATTTTTTACTAAGCAACAAAATTTTTGTTTAATTTAGTATTATTTTGTATTTTGACAACGACACCCGACTTAGGCGTCGAAACGTTAATAAAATCTTTTTTTTTTTTTGGTAAAATTGTGGCTTATTTCTCATTTAAAAATAGTTGATCTTTTTCTTGGCCTGCCAATACTTCTTCGTCCATTTGGTGACTTATCTCGTGCTATTCGTACTATCCTATCCTCTGCCATTCTACTAATGTGTACGTTCCACTCCTGTTTCCGTTTTGTCACCCATCCATTTATGTCTTCTACATTGCATGATCTTCTTATGTTTTCGCTCCTCTCCCTATCCAACAGACTTTTCCCTGATATTCGTCGGAATATTTTCATCTCTGTTGTTTCTAGTAATCGTCTCGTTTTAGATGTGTCAAGTCTTGTCTCCGCCGTGTATGTCAATATATGTCTAATTGCTGCTTTAAAGATTCTTGCTTTTGTGATTTGTCTTAGGTGTTTGTTCTTCCAGATTGTGTCATTAAGAGATCCCGCCGCTTTACTTGCTTTTAAGCTTTGTTGTCGTACTTCCTCTTCAACATCTCCGTAACTGGTTATATCTATTCCCAGATATCTAAACCTTGCTTCCTGCTTTATTATTTTCCCATCAATTTTGATTTTACAGCGTAGTGGGTATTTAGATGTTATCACACATTTGGTTTTTTCTGCTGATATTATCATATTGTATTTCTTGGCTGTTTTATTGAAGATGTGTGTTAATCTTTGGAGATCGTCTTCTGTCTCGGCGATTAATGCGGCGTCGTTTGCATAACATAATATTTGGATTTCTTTGTTCCCCATTCTGTAACCATGACCTTTACGTACTGCTTCTATTATTTCGTCCATTATTATATTAAAGAGCAGTGGGCTTAATGAGTCACCTTGTCTGACTCCGCTTTGTACTGGTATAAACTGCGTTAGTTTTCCATTTATCTTTGCCTGTATTCGATTATGAAAGTAGATGTTTTCGATGGTTTGTATAATTTTTATTGGTATGTTTCTTCTATACAGTAAATGTAAGACATCTTCGACTTGGATCCTTTGTCAGGTCTATAAAACATATATATGCTGGTTTATTGTACTCAATGGCCTTTTCTGTGATTTCTCTCAGTACAAATACGGCGTCTACGCAGGATCTTCCGGATCTGAATCCTTGTTGTTCATCTGATAAAGTTGTTAAAATTATTGATTTTGTTGGTTAGGACTTTTGTGGTTAGCTTAAGTGCGGTGTTCAGTAGATTTATACCTCTATAATTGTTGGGGTCTTCTTTGTCTCCTTTCTTGAACATTGGTATCATTATGCTGTTTCTCCATGCGTCTGGTATCTTGCAGTGCAATATTAGTTTTTGTATAAATTTTGTCATCTCTAGGGTTATACTTTCTCCTCCGTATTTTAGAAGCTCGTTATCTATTTCGTCTGGTCCTGGTGACTTTCTATTTTTGAGTGAATTTATGGCTATCTCTACTTCCTGAAAACTGATTTCTATTTCGTGTCTAAAGTTACTAGTACACTTTAGAAGACCAAAAATATACATTTTTTCAAGATTTTTTTCTCAGAACCTTTATTAAAAATGAACATAATCTTTTTACATATTAATATCTAACTCTTAGAGAATACAAAAAATATATCTTTTTTCATTTATGCACGTCCACTAATATTGTAGATTGTGCCAAAGTCGAGTCCTCGAAAAAATGTAGTTCCGATGGCGGACAAATAATCTCAGGATTGGGATCACTGAAACAAAAAATCGTACCGCATTTGAAAAAGGAAGGTTTCTCACGTGATAATTTACCACCGTTAGTGAAAAATTCCGCACAAAAAAGATTTACGGAAATTTGAAAAATGTTTGTGAAAAAATCACCCGTTTTTCTTCAGTTTTTCATGGTTAAAAATATTTTTTCTTTATTTTTTGGTCAAATTGTGGTAAATTGTCACGTAAGAAACCTTCCTTTTTCAAATGCAGTACGATTTTTTTGTTTCAGATATCCCAATCCTGAGATTAACTGTCCGCCATCATTTTTCGAGGCCTCGACTTTTGCGCTCTCTACAATATTAGTGTATGTGCATAAATGAAAAATAGTTATTTATGAAACAGAAACGCATGCGATTTTTAGAGCACGAGCGACAACGGAGCGAGTGCTATACATCGCGTAAGTTCGCAAAAAGTACTTCACGCACAGTTTCATACAATATTTTATCTACGATAAACAAATAAAAAACTGTAACTCTTCGTCACTGCAATTCATTTCTATTCTACAATTTTTAGAACTTTTAAAAATTGACATTTAAAAATCCTAACTACTTTTAAACCACAAAACTGTCAAAAATTTTGTTGGAAGTCATTGCTCATATTCGAGTTATCAAGTAACTCTATGAAAATACGGTAACGTTATAAATAACATGTAAAGTATACAGTAAAATAGCGTTACCGTATTCTCCTAGGGTTACTTGATAACTCTCTAATGTCATCACCATGACAACGTAAAAGTTAAGGATATTTGATTATGTGAAAGTGTGCCAAAAAACCCATAGAAAGTGTGCGGAAAAGTAAATCCCATTTAAAATACATTGTTACTTCACGCACACTTTAAACCCTTCACGCACTGCTATCTATAATGACAATTTTCACAAACTAAAAACTTATACATAATATGACATAGAGTAGATAAAGATATATTTTTTGTGCTCTCTAAGAGTTAGATATTAATATGTAAAAAGTTTCATGTTCATTTTTGATAAAGGTTCTGTGAAAAAAATTATTAGTTTTGGTCTTCTAAAGTGTACTAAGAGAGATTTCATGCCGACGGACGATACTTACGCCGACAGTTAACGCTTTACATACATACATGGAATACATTGTCTCAACAGTTTCAATAAAAACCTAAAAACGATTTCAGTTAAGTCAGTACACCACTTACCTGGAGCCATTTTCAATACCCTTCCACCATGCGTAGGATCGTAAAGATTGCCGTCGGGAGATGCTTCTTTTCCAGCAGGATGTGTAACGCCAGCTGGATCTCTTCCTACGATATAGAAATTCGCACCAGCGTTCATTCTTGCTTTGGCATGCCACTGGACTTCGGTAGGCCCTGCGTACATCATGGGACTGGGGAAAATGGCTAATACTGTTGAAGTGCGATCTAGCAGACCTTCGTCGAGGACTGCTTGGTGTTGAAGGATTCTGGTTGGTAGAGGGACGTCATCGTCTTTTATCCAACCACCTAAAAAGCCAACTTTTCTGAGCTTTGTCACATTTTTTACTGAGCTATTTAATGTAAAAGTCATAAGTAAACATTGATCTACATAAATGTTTAAATTCAGAGTTTTTAGGCATATTTCAAATGGCTAATATTTGTTGCCAAAGCTCACCATAGAGATTTCATGTTATAAGCTTTGAAGATTAGGTTCAAACAATGGAAATTCCACTGTGATCGGTCAATGGAGGTCATAATTTTATTGATGTCATGATGATATGATATGAGGGTCATATTACCCGTATGCGCGTCAATGGTGAATATTAAATTCCTCATTGTATATCATATAATTCGCAATAACTACCTCTTAAAACCCACCAAATTTTCAGCTACATATCATAACGGGTTCTAGAGCAATAAATAAATCGCCAGTGTGTAAGACAAATGTCAACACCCCTTCTCGAAAAGGAAGCATTTGCGGATAGACGTTTATAAAGCAAACTGTCATTTTTCATGTAGAGTTAGTCAGGGCCCCCGCAACGCTGAGCTGCGCCCGCGTGCTGGATATATTTTGGCGCCCGCGTGCTGGATATATTTTGGCGCCCTTTAAATCTACCTATATCCAATTATGAAATAAATCTATAATTTTTTATTTTTTACTCCTTTTACAAAAGAAATTGCAAGAACTCAAATTTTATTTTTTTTTGTAACTAATTTACTGATAATGGCAAACAGACAAATACAACTTTAATACGTATATCAGTTAAGGGCGTAGGCGTAAAATTTCGTGTCAATGTGTTTTAAATGCATTCATTTTTTTCGAATCCTGAGAAAACTAATATGTAAGAATTTTTGAAAAATTTTAACGCAGAATAAAAGATTACATTATTACCGAGGGCCGAAGTCCCTTAGAATGACCAAAAAGTTCTTTGAATGAGATATTTGAAATTAAAAATTATGCTAAATTTTCTTTTCTTTACCCCTGTAATTTATTAAAATAAACATTATAGAAGTTTTCAGGGACTTTCGGCCCTCGGTAATAATGCAATTTTTCATTCTGCATTTAAATTTTTCAAAAATTCTTACATATTAGTTTTCGATAAATATTAAATCTAGAAATCGATATCTTAAATCTAAATTGAATTAAATGGGTGTTTTTCTAAATTTGACGGCAGCAAATTCGACTATAATATCTTTAAAGACAATTTTATTGACGAGCTCTTGCTCGATGGTTAATATTACCAAACCAGATAATCTTTCCTGTACCATAGTACAGCTCAAACAATTTTTAATTAAATTTAATTTTGAAAATGATCGCTCACCAGAAGCAACAGACATCGGAAACAGTGATATTTGGTAAAGATGAAGTTAGATAATTTTCAAATATATATTGAAGAATATAAGTAAATCTGATGAGTTAGATAATTGAAGTACCTAATTATAAAGCTTTTATCTCGCTAAATAAATCAGTTGCATCAATCTTTACTTTTGCCTCCGTGTTTACTGGATCACTAACCTTTGTTGAAGAGCAAGACAATGTTTTAAAATATCATGGTCACTTAATGTAAAAATATCACTGAAAAAAATATCAAATCTACTATTCAATGAATTTGATCAATTATTCTAAAAAAAAAATAATATTTTAAACGAGGTTTTTGGATCTTGAAATGTCCCGTTTCTATGTTCATAATCGAAAAATTTTAGTTTATATTTTCGTTTCACGATATTTAACGAAGGAAAACCTTGTTCATCAGCTGCCAATTTTCCCACTTGGGCAATTATTTCCTCAACAATATTTTCATATCTGTAATTTTTTTGGCCATTGGCATGATACAGTTGATTTCACATTCAGATTATAGTGTAATGTGTAGTGTGTGTGTTGAGTAAATATCTTGTTATATAGTAAAGTCTATTTCATTGTCTTTACAAAGAGAAGCTAATTGTATCCAAACGTCTCCCTTCACCGATCCCACAACGATAGAAATTATTTCTATTAACTGATTTTTAATAAAGAAAAATTTGATACTCAGCTGGGATTCATAACTCACAACCCTTTGATCCAAAGGTCGGCTCTCTTACCATTGAGCCACACAGGGCCGGCGATAACGGGCCTGCAAGTGATGCTGCACTGCAGGCGTGCGCCCCTATTTGGTGGGCGCCAAAATGAGCTTTTTGCTGCTAGTGTTATACAAAATACATACTAATTTTAAAAACCTAAGGGGAATTATGCTAGTTTTACAGGCGGGCACCTTATACCTTAGCGCCGGGAACCACAGAAGGGGGAGACTGTAATTTTTAAAATGATCAACTAGATTATTTAAATAGTTTTGACATACTTTAATGTCAATTATTGTATCATTTTGATTATAATATTAATCTGGAATAAACATGATACCAAATAATCATTATGATCTCTATAAATAAATCTAAATGATTGGATATTTAATAGTAAAGCACTTGCTTTATGTCTACTTGCTATCAGAATTTCAAAAACGGTAGTTTAGAAATAAATACAATGGTACATATTATTTTTATATTACTATCTATGCCTTTTTATAGCATGTATTATTTATCAAATTGGGTGTTTCTATTGAATTATTAAAAAATCTATTTAACCCAAAACCCAAGCTATCCACCGTTAAAATTTATTTTTCAAAATTTGAATTCCTCGTCTCAAAAAAACTCCAATGCCAAATTTTTATAAAATTATTTTAATTTCAAAAATCCACGAAAGTTTCAAATCTAGACAGAATATTACAACCCAACAAGTTTTGACCTCTAAACAAATTTATACGATTTACGGATAAGTACTGCAAAATAGGTATTCCGATTTTATACCGTTTTAAAAAAATAGTACTGCAAAATAGGTATTCCGATATTATACCGTTTTAAAAAAATACAATAATATACCTATAGTAGTAAATGATTATCACCAAATATAAAATAAGATCTTAATTATTTTTTCATTAATAAACAATTTATTTTTTAATTTTTGAAATCGCTCCAAATGTTCGTTAAAAATGTAAAATTAAAATTGTATAAAAAATGAATATCTCGCTAAAATAAATATTTCTTATTTGCCAAACCTTCGGTTTGGCGCCCTTTTTCGGGCTGCGCCCGCGTGCCTCGCACGCGTTTTACGCCCGGTTACGGGGGCCCTAGAGTTAGTCTTAAATCAGAATTACCCCTTAAAGTACACCCTGTATTGATGAACAACATGGCTAGTTGGTAAAGTACCTAACTTTTTTATTATCCAACATAAGCGAATGAATAAAAAAAGAATATGTTAAAAAACCGGAGGCTAAAGTTTTAATTTCAGTATTTTATAAATGCTAGAATATTCAACAGGGTGACGCGAACTTTGAGAAAAAATCACAGTTTGATTGGTACACCCGGTATACAATGACAATTTACCTGTCTAGCAACAATATTATTGCAGCGATATTGTTAAAGAATAAGGCTGCACCATATTAAAAAAATCACTTAAATCGGACAACAGGTTTAGGAAATTAGAGACATTAAAAATGACCCATTTTAAGGTGGTGCGTTAATTTTCTTGGAGAAGTGTATATAAAATACTTTACCTAAAGGATGGAGAAGCAGGACGGGCTTCTTGTAACCCCTTTCTTGTAGTTGCTTCTTGGTGTCTGTCATTAACAAAGCGTGCCCGTTGTGAATGGGGTTCCTCAGTTGGAAGGCGAAAACTGCGTCAGCTCCCATAGTTCTGAACTTGTTTCTAAGTTCTTTGGGTGTCAATCTATACTTATCTAGCCCATCATTCCATTTTATCCTTTGGAATACTTCCACATCACCTAAAATTGCGATGTATGGCGTAAAAGGTGAAATTATTCAAAAATACACTCACCGGCACAAAATTCGGCGGAATTTTGTGCCGGTGAGTGTATATAAGATTAACCTATACAAACAATTAGTACTCAGCTGTCAATGACATAATTCTTATTACAGTCAAAATCGTTTACAACGACACCGGCTACAATGTACAATCGGATATAACAAACAAAATAGTAGGCCCAGTGAAATGATATATAAAAAAAAGAATGTGTGTGTACTATGTACGCACGTAAAAAGATATTCTTCTATTATATAATAGGTAATTTAAACGAAGTAAATATACTTAAAAGGTTATTTGTATTTTATTTAAAAATCAAACTAACTTTCTTATCTACCAATTTCAAAAAATTTTTATTAAAACATAGTGTAGGAAACAGAGGTTGAACCTTGCAAAATGGACACAAGTCCGGTTTTATTTTTTTTCTGGCATATCAAGGGGTGCTTATTATAAGACTAACTTTTTCTGAAAAAATTTCGCCCCGGAACCCCCCTTTTCACCCCTTTAAAGGGGGTAATTTATGGTTTTTGCAGAACGTAGCCCTTCCTGTAACTTTTACAGAAAATTTTTTTTATAGAAATATGAAGAGGACTATATTTTCTACGATTTATTTCCGACAGCATCTCTCTATCATCCACCGTTTAGCAAGGGTGGCGCCCCAAAGTTGACAAGTTTTTAAAAAAGATGTTTTTAAAAAATATATATTTTTCCCTAACTGTAACGGAAATTAAAAAGAAATGCTGCGGAAATTATTCACAAATAGATGATTGATTTTTTGGTATAGGTTTCACTTAAGGGTAATTGCCCTTTTTTTAATTACAGGGTGTTACATTTTAAAAAACCCCTTTTTATACCATCTGAACCGTTTATGCTAGAGTAAAAAGACTTTCAGCGATTACCCATGTACTGGTGTTATTGACAAATTTGTATAATGCACCCCCATTTTTTCCCCGGAACCACCCAAAAAAAAAGAAGAATTAATAAATAAAGTGATTTTCTTGGAATTCTTCACACACAATGCCCTTCATTAATATGCTTCATATATCATTTTGTGCAAGTTATTATTACCCATGCATGGACACTAAAAGCGATTTCCTAGTGCAACCCCTGTAGCCAAAAACAATAAATAAAATGGGGGGTTGAAATTTTTTTTTGTTTTTTGCTTTTTGATCCATATGGGCATATGCTTCATCAATAGTGCTTTTCAAAAATATATATGGTTATTGCAACATCCCTGCGCAAACCACCCCTATCCTTGAAAATATACTGCAGAAACTACCCCTATACCTTATCCAGCATGTTTTTACGATTTTCTCATTACCTATTAATTTTTTTTAAACAAAACTTATACAAGGTTAAAGACCACTATTTACTCTAAAAATTAGGTCCTATTCATTTTTTTCGTTTAAGCAACCGTTACGGCACAGTGGCGCCGTAAACCTCATATATGCTTTGACGGGCTCCAGTTTTTGTTTATTTTTTCGTCATCTGTTTGTTTTATTGATAAAGTACTTATCTAAAATAAAACAACACAGTATAATCTACAAATCATGACCTATGCACATTTTACATTCTTTGCTCCTCAAAGCTACAGTGGTGGCCCAAAATAAATTTTTTCATATTTTCGCCACCTACACGCATTTTATTGCGGTAATGCTATCTTAATAGCACAATATTCACCCCTAAGTGGTCGCTAAGCAGTGGCGGATCCAGGGAGTGGTGATGGGGGCGATCACCCCCACCCCTCTCAAACCAAGTGATATTATATTTGAAGATTATAAAAATATTCATTTATTTTTACAGAAATACTTATATTATATTAATATTATTTTTATAAGAATTACTTTTTATGCTTTAGCGACAGTGGCGGATCCAGCATCGTTAAGAGGGGGGTGCCAATTGGTTAAATTTTTATAAAAATAAATGAATATTTTTATAATCTTTGAATATAATATCACTTGGTTTGAGAGGGGGGAGGTGATCACCCCCATCACCCCTCCCTGGATCCACCACTGCGTAGCGACCACGTAAGGGTAAATATTGTGCTGTTAAGGTAGCATTAATGCAATAAAATTCATGTAGGTGGCGAAAATTTGCAAAAATTTATTTTGGGCCACCACTGTGGCTTTGGGGAGCAAAGCATGTAAAATGTGCATAAGTCATAATTTGTAGGTTACACTGTGTTGTTTTATTTTGCATAAATACTTTATCAATAAAACGAACAGATGACGAAAAAAAAAAAAAACAAAAACGGGAGCCCGCCAAAGCATATATGAGGTTTACGGCGCCACTGTGCCGTAACGGTTGCTTATACGAAAAAATGAATACGACATAATTTTTAGAGTAAATAGTGGTCTTTAACCTTGTATAAGTTTTGTTTAAAAATAATACATAGGTAATGAGAAAATCGTAAAAACATGCTCGCCAAGGGATAGGGGTAGTTTCTGCAGTATATTTTCAAGGATACGGGTGGTTTTCGCAGAGATGTTGCAATAACCATATATATTTTTGAAAAGCACTATTGATGAAGCATATGGCCATATGGATCAAAAAGCAAAAAACAAAAAAAAATTTTCAACCCCCCATTTTATTTATTTTTTTTTGCTACAGGGGTTGCACTAGGAAATTGCTTTTGGTGTCCATGCATGGGTAATAATAACGTGCAGAAAATGATATATGAAGCATATTAATAAAGGGCATTGTGTGTGAAGGATTCCAAGAAAATCAATTTATTTATTAATTCTTCTTTTTTTTGGGGTGGTTCCGGGAAAAAAATGGGGGTGCATTATACAAATTTGTAAATAGCACCAGTACATGGGTAATCGCTGAAAGCCTTTTTACTCTAGCATAAACGGTTCAGATGGTATAAAAAGAGGTTTTTTAAAATGTAACACCCTGTAATTAAAAAAAGGGCAATTACCCTTAAGTGAAACCTATACCAAAAAATCAGTCAATTATTTGTGAATAATTGCCGCAGGATTTCTTCTTAATTTCCTTTACAGTTAGGGAAAAATATATATTTTTTAAAAACATCTTTTTTAAAAACTTGTCAACTTTAGGGCGCCACCCTCGCTAAACGGTGGATGAGAGAGAGATGGTGTCGGAAATAAATCGTAGAAAATATAGTCTTCTTCATATTTCTATAAAAGAAATTTTTTGTAAAAGTTACAGGAAGGGCTACGTTCCGCAAAAACCACAAATTACCCCCTTTAAAGGGGTGAAAAGGGAGGTTCCGGGGCGAAATTTTTTCAGAAAAAGTTAGTCTTATAATAAGCGCCCCTTGATATACTAGAAAAAAAATAAAACCGGACTTGTGTCCATTTTGCAAGGTTCAACCTTTGTTTCCTACACTAACAACCAAAAATAAAAAAAAAAAAATATGAATCCGCCCGGGAATTGAACCCGCAACCTTCTAATCTCAATGCTGACGCATTTCTAACTACTCCATCGAGGCACTAGAAATAGACATGTAAGTTTCGGATATAATTACACCACAACACGGCGACATATAGTGTAAAAATGTTAGGCTTACATAATATTTTATTAATCCAAAAACACAAGAATTATAATAAATAATACATTTCCTAAAACCACTAATATATTCTTTTAATGACTTATTTGCACGGTTACAGATACATACATACCTATCTTGAAAGATTAGCAATGAACTACATACTGTCAGTGTGCGCAGGCGCGCGGTAAATGTACAATTTTACCCTCAATCGATTCGCCGCTAAAGAAGAATATCTTCAAAAAAGCATTTACATTGCTTATAACGAACAAATCGGTTATAGCAAACATATTTCTTGGAACACTAGCAGTTGAAATATTGGTTACAGCATACACATCTGCACTTCGGAGAGATACAACATCCATTTTTTTTTAAATTATGACCTTTTTACACACTATATAATAAACAATTATAACAAATGCATAATTTAAATGACAATAGATTAGACAATGTCCTAAAATAATGTTGTTTCCATATCCCAATAAATAACTTTAGCAATAACACTTTCTGTTGAAAACAGTTTAACCCGGCACCTGCCACGTGGGGTGCTACCAGCACCCCATAACACATTTTTATCAAATATTTGGTATTTCAAGTTTGGTAACCGAGCTGTGCGTCATAGTAGCTTTCTATAATATTATATAGCATATATGTGTTAGTGTTTGAAGTGGTTATTTAGTGTCATTCTGAACTTATAGCTCTAAAGTCGAATTGAAGTGTCATCATCTGGCACTTTAAGTTTTAAATTTTTTTTGTATTTTTGATAAACAGGTCAAATTTACATTTTTTTATTTAAATAACTGGTTTAAATTATTAATATAGACTCTATACTCACTAAATCTTAATTTTTTTAGATATTTTACTTGACTTCATATATTATAGCTAGGTACTTGCTAATTTGATTAAAACACATTTTTCATTCTATTTTTTAACTTTTATAACATATTAGTGGCTAATAAGTTAATAAAACATGTTTATTTATATTCTTGTGTTACTCAACACATTATTTTGTTTTTTAAACAAGTAGATCACAGAAAATTTTTAATGGGTGCTGTGAGCACCCCACGTGGCAGTTGGCGCCTTGCAAAGCCACGTGGCAGGTGCCGCCTTGCAAAGCCACGTGGCAGGTGCCGGGTTAAAATTGCTTTCCTGTAAAGTTACGAAAATGGGCATTGTATTGTACTTCTCGGAGGTGCCGATATTACCACGAAATGAAAACGAAGGTTTTGTTAATTTATGGTTATTATGGTACATCCGGGCTGGGTTCACTTGTAATTCCTTTAGACACTAGACTTCCTAGTCCATTATCACAAGATTTTGTTTACATTATTACACCATTTGGCCCAAAAGGCCCAATGGTGTAATTGACATTATTTGGTCTTTTTAAAAATAAATAGTGTATGTATGCCCATACTTTTATAATACAACGATTTTGAGAACCCGTTATATTATGAGTATTGTTTATTGACTACCTGTACGAATTCCAATATCTTAAATATTCCAATATCTTATCAATAAACACATATGTTAGTAACATATTAACATATGTGTAATATGTTATAACATATTATAAGTACCTATAGATTAAGTTACACATTTTTGCAACTGACTGTTGCTACCAGTGTAATATCGTTTATAGCAACCTGTTCGTTTTAACAGCTAGAACCGCTTACAGAGAACACTGGCTACAACGTACAAAAACCACCAGTCCCTTGAAGTTCGTTATAAACGGTTTTGACTGTACTTACTAAATAAATAGCGTTAAATGCTAATAAAAACAAACTTACCTCCGACCAACCAGTCACCCGATTCGTATACCATCTTTACATAAGGATGATCTTTATTCGTAGTACCAAACTGCCTTGCAGCTCTCTCTTCTTTTCTAGAGTAGAAAAATTCTGGTTTCCTGAGAATAGCATAACACTCATTGTTGTATAATAGCGCAATAGCAGATGCATCTTTCAAACGTTCCATGTCCATGGTAGTAAGGGGCAAGACGATTGGAATGCTTTGACTGACGGGATTGCCCTCGTTCTGAAGGCAGTTGAAATGGAGTGTTTGTAAGTATTGGTCCTCACGCATAAAACCTTTTAAGGGGTACGCCCATCCTTCACTGAGAATCTACAAAATATTCACAGGAGTTTAGTTAATAATATATTGTAACGACAGCTTTCTTATTATATGATAATATACCACTAGTTGCCTGTTATATGCATGTGGTATATCATATACCACAGGTATGTATCATATACCACTGTGTACATACAAATGCACATTGATTCATATTTGAATCATCCATTTTTTAAAATAAATATTAAAAAACGTTTTTATTAATTTTTTCATACTTTAATAATATATACTTGCGAACAAAAAAAAAACGAATCACTCGATGAATTGTAGTTTATGCTTAGTAATTTCATGTTGCCTTCTTTAAATTAAAACAACTAATGCAAAAAATGTCTTCTCTGTCGCTTTTATGCCTTACGCTTTTTTTTTATTTTTTTTATAATGGCTTTGGCTTAGCCAATTAGCCAGACTATTTGTTTTTTGTATGGTATTACACTAACAATTAATTTAATCATCTAAGCCTACTTATAATATAAATTTACAGTGTGTTATAATATTCATGGATACATGTTTCAATTTTGTGTGATATGTTTACAATTATTTTTAATTTTATTACCTAAGCCTATTTAAAATTTAAATTTACAGGACGTTACATATTTGTAAAGACATTTTAACGTCTGCTTATTATTTGAAAAAATAATTTCATTTAAATTAATAGGTAAAGGCCAATTTAGATCAACTAACTCTTCATACATTATTTTAATATTTTGTCTGTACTGTCCACACTCCAAATATGAGGTGAAAACTTAAATAGCATTCAGGAAAATATTGCTTTTCTCTATTAACGACAACAGTCTTTTTCTAGCTTCAGATATTCCCACTTTTTTATAAAATCTTTGAATTGGAAAAAAGGATAATTCACATAAAACAAAATAAATTTGAAGAATAAGGTTACATTTCACAAAACTACTTTTTACGCACATTATATTGCTTCTTTTTTATGATAAATTATCCAAAAAAAAGTTACAACTAATAGGTCTGGATCCCGCGTATGAAAAAAAAGTTGATTAATAGCAAGCTGAAAATTTTTTAATAGCTTAAGGGTGTCTAGTCGGACAAACTTTGATATATGGGAACACTGGAACAGGGGAAGTTTTAATTGTGGTACAGGTTAAAAATTTGAAACGGTCAGACCACGAAAACGGCACATGTATTTTGTCCGACAGAACAGACTTAAACTCTCCGAATAGAGATTAAACTCTCATGCAAAAATCAGACTGCTATTTATCACCGAATGGGCGTTATAATGAGTGGAACATGTAGAATATGTCAAATGACAGGAATTAAGACAGGTGATAAATAGCAGTCTGATTTTTGCATGAGAGTTTAATCTTTGTTCGGAGAGTTTAAGTCTGTTATGTCGGACAAAATAAATGTGCCGTTTTCGTGGTCTGACCGTTCCAAATTTTTAACCTGTTCCACAATTAAAACTGCCCCTGTTACAGCGTTCCCATATATCACAGTTTATCTGACTAGACACCCTTAAGCTATTAACAAATTTTCAGCTTGCTATTAATCAACTTTTTTTCATACGCGGGATCCAGACCTATAAGAAAGTATCCTTCTATCAAAACAAACTGTTCACTTTAAGTGTTATAATTTTTAAGAAAAATAGTTATATCTTTACTTATAATTCTATATCCCAAAAATAAATCACCCTTTTAATTAAATTGACTTATTTTTGTCTATTATACTCCAAGATATAACTGTTTTCGTTAAAGCGAATAACGTTCTGTAGAGAAAGTTAGGGGAAAACCAAAGAGTTACATCTGACATCTCTAGGAGACTAGTGTACTTACACATGTAACTATTTTTCCCATAGGAGAAGTCATTATTTGGAAGGTATTGATGCAATAAAAAAAACTTTAACATTTTGAGATGTAAGCCTCTTCTTCCAAATGAACGAATATATAGAAACACGCCTGACACGATACTCAGGAGAGTAACTATTTTGTATAATTGAGAAATAAACTCATTATTTTATTTAAAAAGCTCTAAGAAGGAATAATTCACTTAGACTAAGAATTGATACTAGAGAATAGACCGAAGTATATCTCACAAGACTCTGCGACAATAATGACAGAGGAAGCTAAAATTGCAGAAGCAGATATAACTAAAGAACCAAAGAAAGCCAAAAATAACAAAGCACCAGGACCACGGAACATAAAAATGAAGTTGCTAAAATATGGAGGAACAAGGATCGTATCGTTTATCCGAGTATTGTTCAATAAAATTGAAGCAGGAAACGAGATTCCATATGAGTGGAATCTATGATACATGTCCTCCATTTTCAAAAAAAGTGACAAAAGGTCAACAAATAACGAATAGATGGATCAGTGTAATGTCTTCAATAACAAGAATCCTTTCCACAGTAAAAGAGAAAATAGAACAGCACATGTACCATTATGGCGAAGAAGAAGACGGATTCCGAAAAGCCAGATAATGTCTAGGTAATATATTGATCATGCGATAAGTGATACAAAAGAACAAAGATAAAAATACTGAAACACATATGACCTTTATCGAGTTGAAGAAAGCATACGATAGTGTGCCAGGAAACAATGCAAGTACAGCATTAAAGAATGGATGGAGAAAATCTAGAAGCTTACCTGCAGCCACTGTAAATCTAATTCAGTAATCTGAAGCCTAGGTAAGGATTCAGCTTCTTCATAAGCACTAGCTAGCATACTTTTTGGAATAAACAATTCGGGAATAACATCCTTCTCTTCTTGCACAAAAGGCAATATTCCGTTCTCTTGTAACATCTCGACAACTTGCATAGTCGACTGCTCTATCGAACAATTGACTGTTTTCACCACAAGCTCTGGAAGTTCCGGCTTCTCGTAAGGTTGATCAATACCTGTAAAACCCTTGATAATACCCTTCCTTGCCTTCTGGTACAAACCTTTAGTATCTCTTTGTTCGCAAACTTCCAATGGGGTGTTAATGAATACTTCGAAAAACTTAAGATCACTGTCTCGATGAATACGACGTGCGACATCTCTGTCTTCGGCACTGGGAGAAATGAAACTGCAGAGGCATATTTGGCCGGCATCTGCAAACAGTTTCGCCACTTCGGCTACTCGTCGGATATTCTCTTCTCGGTCTTGTTTGGAGAATCCCAGGTCTTTGTTTAACCCTGTTCTTAAGTTGTCGCCATCAAGACAATAGGCTGGTATTCCGTGGGATACGAGGTAAGCCTCTAGTTCAAACGCAATGGAAGTTTTACCGGCTCCTGATAACCCTAAAACACAAGAAATCAATTTTATTAAAAGTTGACTATAGTTTGTTTCACATTAAGAACAGTAGAACAGAACGTTAAGCTTATGGAGATCAGTGTTGCCAAACCTCTCGGGCACGGGTGGCTACTCGACTGCCGATATACGATTCATTCTAATCAGTACGGCGTGGCACCGGCGCGCTTATATCGTACATAAGAAATACATGGGGTTATCTTCGCAATGTTCTATTCTTAACGTGAAACCACAGCATAATAAACGAAACCAGCAAGGACACTCCCCGATGACGTCTTTGAAGTTGAAAAGTACAGAGTCGCCATTTTTAGCGTAGTACATCTCAGTAATGATGTGATGTGTTCGTTTGTCAGTGTTGTCGATGTCACTATATGAAATTATATTAAGCCACTGCTAAAATGATCAGATTTTGCCAAAAATTATGTTAAAATTTTTGATGTTGTTAGTTTCTAAGGGTAATAAAAATACATTAAGAAAAAAGTTATTTTTATTGAACTTGTTAATTCAAAAATACTTGTAACAAAATTATATGTAATATATTATACTATAATAAAACTACATCTGGAACGCTTTCAAATAAAATTTTCTCATCCTCATCTTGTGAAAATGAAGACTTTATGTGATTAAAATAATTTAACATTTTTTGTCTGTTTGAAAGGAGTAACATTCTTTTACTTCTTCACTTTTTCTAACACTAATTTAATATTTGCTGACAGATCGCATTTAAACGTCGACAGACAACGATATCTAAGAAAATGTGATTTTTTTTATTTCTGCATTGGTGCAGTATCAGTTATTGCACTAACTTTATTACCCGTAAGAGATTATTTTTGAATATTTTCTGAAATTTCTGCAAAAGATTAACAATACAATCGCCATTCATCGTCAATATTTTGTGTTTTGTCCCAATTATTGACATAATTCCCACAGGCATACGTATAAAATTATGTTAAAAAATATTTATTATCAGAATGTCATAAAAGTTAAGTAAATCTGATAATTATGTACAAATCGGCAACACTGTCAATTTTCTACACTGTCTGGTACTACTTACGCGAAAAATGGCCGACGATCTGCGCAGTAATAGTGCGCGAACTTTTCCCGCTTTCTAGTGTGTCACTGCTGTTGCATTTATTATGCTGTGGTGAAACGCTCTAGAGGTTGCCAATGCAAAGAAAGTGTATACAGGGTGTCCCAGACTAATATATCCAGGCTATATCTCTTAAACGAATAGAGATTTTCGAATGAGACAAAAACTGATCTATTCCATTTGTAATACTCTTTAATATGGCGTAGAAAAAATCATGCCCTAAATATTCATCCCTTAGTTACGACCCCAACTATAATTTTTTAATATCACCCTGTACATTTTTTTTATAGTTTTGGATGTGATCTTCTATCGTCTATTCAACAGATTTCTTAAAAATAAAATAGGTTCGTAACTGGTCAAGAAAATATCAGTTTATTTTTGTTAATTTTGTGTCCCAGACTAATTTATCCAGGCTATATTTCTTAAACGAATAGAGATTTTCGAATGGGACAAAAACTGATCGATTCCATTTGTAATAAACTTTAATATGGCGTAGAAAAAAAATCATCCCCTAAATATTCATTCCTTAGTTACAACCCCTAACTCTAATTTTTTTAATAGCACCCTGTTTCTAAGGGATGAATATTTAGGGGATGAATTTTTTCTACGCCAATTAAAGTGTATTACAAATGGAAAAGTTTTTGTCCCATACTAAAATCTCTATTCGTTTAAGAAATATAGCCTGGATAAATTAGTCTGGGACACATAATTAACAAAAATAAACTGATATTTTCTTGATTATTTACAAACCGATTTTATTTTTAAAAAATCTGTTGAATAGACCATAGAAGACCACATCCAAAACTATAAAAAATGTACACGGTGCTATTAAAAAAATTAAAGTTGGGGGTGGTAACTAAGGGATTAATATTTAAGGGATGATTCTCTCTACGCCATATTAAAGTGTATTACAAATAGAATAGATCAGTTTTTGTCCCATTCCAAAATCTCTATTCGTTTACGAGATATAACCTGGATAAATTAGTCTGGGACACCCTGTACATATGTGTAGTGCAGTCAACAGGGGCGGCTCTAGCTCACCTGCCGCCGGGGTGCAAACTCTTGTGTGCCGCCCCTTCTGGGCGATAAGTTGAAGGAGGTTACAGCCTAGAAAATAAGACTTATTTCCTATATACCGTGAAGAAGGTGAACGACATAAGGGAAGCTAGATAGGTAGAGAACTATTCTTAAAATAAACCAAACAATTTTATTTATTTAGTTATATCACAATTTAATAACATCAGATATATATTTAATTAAATGAAAAGTAAGTCACATATGTATATACATATTATGTACCAGATGTAAAAACAAATTATAAAAAATTACGTACTTATACCTATATCCGAATACATACTTATGATAATAATACACATCTTGAAATAGGTAGGTATTATTTAATGTTTGACCATATTTTTCAAAAGCTAAAATCAATTTTTCTAGATTTTCGGATAGCAAATTCTTTTATAATGTCATTAATATCTATGTCAACATCATTTTCAATGCTTATTATAGCTAGATTTGAAAGCCTTTCTTGTGTCATACTAGACCTTAAATAGTTTTTTATAATCTTTAATTTGGAAAATGATCTTTCACCCTCAGCAACAGTAACCGGTAATGTTAAATAAATACGTAAAGCAAACGACAAAAAATTCAATAAAAACGTCATTAATCCTTGTCCAGTTGTGTCAGTAACAGAGCAAAATCCAAGAAAATGCTCTCTTATCTCAACATTTTTTGTTAAGGGGTTAAGATAAACAAATCTAAAAATTATTGTAATTTGCTCTTCATGACTTATGTCAGGTGTACAATCTAAAATTATAGAATAATATTTACAAGGTTTCAGTGTGTTAACAATGGTGTTTTTGATATTTTCTCCTATTACAGTTATCAGTTCATTTTGAATGTTATGACCAAGATAATGAGGCATATTGCGGTGTTCAGCTTTTTCAATGCGATTAATGTGCTCTGCTAAAACATTGTCAAATTTTGAAACACTTTCTATTAGTTTTAAAAAGTTTCCATTATCATTTTGAAATATCTTTTCTGTATGCCCTCTAAAAGCCAAATTTTGTCTAGCCAAAAACTGAATAATGTATATAATTCTTTCAATAACTGCCATCCACCTTTTTTTTTCACGGTCCATTTGGGCCTGATTAATCGAATCTACAGTTCTTCCTTTCATTATATTTTGTTTTAAATCAACATATTGTCTCACACTTTGAAAATGTGCTACACTTTTTTCATGCCGTTCTATATTTCTCGATAAATGACGCCAATCTTTGTAACCTATTTCATCATTAAAAGCATTTATTGCACTGCTAAATAGTTTACAGTAAAAACAAAACACAGAATCACTAGATTTAGAATAAACGAGCCAGTCCCGTATAACCGTTTCATTATTTCCTAGTTTCTTAAGAAAATACGTAGTTGAAAATGATCGATTAGAATCATCTAAAGGAAATGTAAAATTTTTTATTTGTACCGGACCTATTTCAAGTAGTGAGAGCTTGACATTATCTGAAATACTTTGTGGCCAAAGGGCAGGATCTGTCAATGAATCGATGATATTCGCATTCATTACTGAACTCGAATTATTACTGATATGATCAGAAAATGCAGTAGTTGTTACCGAGGCTGCTGCGGTCGGTGTTAATGTTGCTTCCGATGCTGACGTTGCTGAAATTTCTTCCATCGGAGTATCAGTAGAAGTTTCAGTAACACCCATCATTGTATCTTCAACAGTTTTTTCGAAAACTGGATTCATATCTGAACTTGTTGATGGTCCTGGTTGAACTTTCTGAAGAAATTTGCTTATAGAACTCGTGCATTTTTCACTTTTTCTTCTTTTTCCAGTTTCCGTTTCCGATATTGGAAACCAGAAAGTTTTTGTCTTCCATCAGCCATCTGCAATAATTTAAAAAAATAAATAAAAATACTACAACCCTCTAGCCAGACGTGAGTTTCATTAATGTACAAAAAGAATTGTTTTACAGTCCTCGTTTAATAGGTAGTAACTTTAATAACATTCTTACCTTGAGTTTGATGATGCTGTATCTCTATGGGCACTTCTGCGGTTTTTCAAAACTCACGACACTGTACTATTTAATCAAGTAAAGTTAAAATAACGTAAAGCAGGAACTCAAGAAGTCACTGATTTAAATTCAAATTTCAGATAGAAACTAAAAATTTTTTAAGAAAACCGATTTTTATAAACTTTGAAAGGCGGTCCTTTCCCCATTAAACCAATGGGACTCCTATTTCTTTAATTGTTAAAATGTCTCCTCCCATCTAAAGGGTTCCTAATTTTCGTAGAGAGAAAATATATCAACGTCATCTATTCTACGTAAATAGATATTTAATACAAAAGATTTTTTACCATTTTTCAAAGGTTTACCGAGAAGGATTGACCTTTTTTTGGTAACAACTTCCGCTCGAACACATTTAAGATTCACAGACGCCCCCCTGTTGATTCAGTTCTAAGAAGCTTCCTAAATTGAGTATTTTCTAAAAACTTTCAGATTTGTTCACGCCGAGACAGTGGCGTACACTTTAAAGTAGGCTATATAATATACAGCATATTAAGTGTAGGTAGGTACATCTTAGTAAAAAAGCGTTTGTGCATATGCGTATGTAAACATGGAACTTGTCATTCGTTATGATCCAGCTGCCGCCCCCTATAACCTGCCGCCCGGGTGCCGTGCACCCCTTGCACCCCCGCTTAAGACGCCACTGGCAGTCAATGAGGGTATTTGGTTCCAAATTCCGTCATAATCCATCAATTTACTTGATATTTTGATAGTAAGGCTGTACGTCTATAGTTTATGACACACACAGTTATCACACTTCATTTTGTCTCATTTCTTATGTAGTGGGTATATGCAAGCCTCATTTCAATCAGTTGGCATTATTTAATTTTCCCATACTTGCACTATTAGTTGATATATCCCTCTCCCCAGTTGATCTCCAAACTTGATCATTTCTATGCATATGTCGATTTTCTCAGAATTTCTGTTATTTTTCACTTCTTGTATTGCTCTCACCACTTCCTTCTTCTCTATAGGCTGCGTTTCAACTATTTATGTTCTCCAACTGCCTAGTTCCTAGTTGACTACTTCTTCGCATTCTACTTCACCATTCTATAACTTTTTGAAGTGTTTTTTCATTCTGTTATTATTTCTACCGCATCATTAATTAAATTTCTGTGACTACAGTGACTTTTGTAATCTTCTCCCATTTTCTTTAATTTTTGATACAATGAACTTATCTCTTTGTTTTTGAACTGTTTGTCTATTTCTTTCAATTTCAACTTATTATGGTCCCTCTTTTTCTTTCTATATAGAGCTTTAAGTTTTCATCAAATTATTCTGTTTTTGTTTTTTACAATCTCTATTATTTGTTTTATTATGCCCCTACAAAATTTATGTCTCCTCCCAGGCTTTGTCCTTTCAATCTTCTGAATTAAGAAAACTCTTTTTGCAAAAAAGTGTGTTTATTATTCGGTGTTTCATCCCTACTCTGCATAAACCGTCAACTGTTTTATCTTGTATATACCCAAAACATAGGTAAGTTTACAGTTTTTCCGATCAGAATTGGGCAAAAATTTTTGTTCAGTTAATTGTTTCATAATATTAGCCTTACTGTGAAGACCTCCAATCGCCTTTTTTTATTTATTTTTAGTCAGTCGCTTCTAGGACCGTGTAGGCAAAGCCCGAAAGAGATTATTTTTCTTTCGACGTTTGACTGAAAAGTTAGGCACTCCTAGATTTGACTAAAAACACTTAAGTCAAAGGCCGAAAATGGAATTTATTTCGCATTCGGAATGGAAAATGGTTAGTCAGTCATGAGGATTGACTAGTCAAACGTAGGAGCGCCGGAATTTTGGGGTTTGACTATAACACATACATTAAGTATATTATATTGGATTTAATAATGTAAAGTGACTCATACTGCAGTAGTATGTGTCACTTTGAAGGTACCTACAAAATTCTAAGAAAAATAGGTTTTAATAAATTAAGAAATTGAAAATTATTTGGTACAGGATGTTTGCTACATCATATGAAAAACCATTCCGTTAGATTATTTCTAACCACAAATATATTACAGATTACTTGAAACAACGTTTAAGGAAATTTTCTTTAAGTCATACTTATCTACTAGAATGATGCTGAATATTTTCTCTTAACTAATAGGTTATTTTTTAAAAATAATTTTAATTTGCAAAATTCCTCCTTATAAGCCCAGGTGCATAAAAATTTACTGCTTTCAAATGTTAACAAATCTTAATCTTATATAATTTTTTTGTTTATTGCTCAATTTTCAATGTCTAAAATTTATTTATTTATTTTCAACGGGCTGTTGCCCAATATGAATAATACCGATTAATAGGTCGCAACGAATATAGAATTATAGAATTATTTCGAAAATCGAAGTCATTAGTCAAGTTAAACAGTGTTTTTTGATCACTGTTCGAATTATTGGATTTAAAGTGGTTTAAACTTATGAAAAATTTTCGTTCTTTTTGTGTATTGTTCTTCAAATGTATCTACATTCATTGAAGTAATTAATTTTCTTGTTTTTGTCAGCAAGTCCAATCAATCTTTGATAATATTATCTCATTAGCCCAGTGAAATTGACATTATGGCTGCAAATAAGTGTTCAAAGTGCAATGAAGATATCAGTGATAAATCAGTGGCTTGTGACAGCTGTCATATTATTCTTCATCCGACCGAAGGATGTACTGGCTTAAGTGCTTCTGAACTTCGAGCTGTTGTAATCCAGAAGAGAACGTTGTTCTACTTTTGTTCTGATTGCTGACTGTCATTCAAAAGTGTGCCCAAAATTCTAAGAGAAGTTGAAAACCTGAAGTGCGAAGTTACCTTACTCAAAGCTGAAATCCAGATGCTAAAAGATAACAAGAGTAACTATTTTATAACCGGCGACATCACAAACGAGCTAAACGAACGCCAAAAAGGTCAAATAATTTACTTATCTTGAATCTCCCAGAACCATCAACTTTAACTGAGGATATTAATAAAATAAAACCACTTTTATCTGGAGCGAGTGAAGGTGCGATAAGTGCTTAGTTATATTCGATTTTGTAAATTATTTGTAATATCTATTCTCTACATTGATTGTATATTAGGGTAACCTATTTAAATGAATAAATATCTATCTATCTATAACAGTAAACATATCTTTCGTTTAGGGAAGAAGAATAAAAACGGACATAGACGTAAAGTCGTTCTTTCCTCGGCTCGCGAAGTGCATCAAATCTTAAGAAACAAAGTTAAATTAGGCCAGGCAAATAAAATATTTTTCCTATCTGATCAAACTCCCTATCAGAAAAAGCAACTTCATTCAGTGAAAAACGAACTTACAGTGCGTCAACAGGCTGGTGAGCAGAATTTAACTATTAAATACTTCAACAATACACCGAAAATCTGTAAAAAAACTAAAACCAGGCAGCCCTTTACTTTATTACCAAAATGTTAGAGGACTAAGAACTAAACTGTCAGACCTCAGCTTGAATGTCAGCAATTGTTCCTATGATATCTTAACTGAAACCTGGCTCACACCTGAAATTACGGATGCTGAACTTGGGCTTCTCAACTACAATATCTACAGAACCGACTACTCTAAGGACTCCAGTGTCTTCAGTAGAAGTGGGGGAGTATTAATTGCCATTAAGAAGTCAATTCCTTCTTATCAAATTCAGTCTGATCCTTCGATTGAACAGTTGTTTGTTCTCTTTAATAACAAATCCATAATCGGTAATGTATATTTTCCACCTAAATCTATAGCTGCTTTATACCAATCGTACTTTGAACAGCTTATCACTATAAGCGACCAATATGATAGAGCAAACCTTTTTCTATTGGGTGACTTTAATCTTACATCTGCAGTTTGGGATGTCGATGATTATTCTTCTGTTGCTTCTCCTCAGCCTACAGTTACACAATCTGAAGCTGATTCTATTGAAACTATATCCAATATCTGTGCTTTTTTCAATCTCTTCCAGACCAACGAAATAACCAACGATAGAGGAGTTACGCTTGATCTTATTTTATCTCCATTGGGTATTGATGTATTGAAGGCTATCGACACTTTAATTCCAATGGACACACATTATCCTCCGCTTGAATCAGTTTGCCACTCAAAATCACAAACGATCATTCATCTGGTGAAGAGTATTATTATGACTTTGTTCATGCTGACTAAAATGCTTTGTTTTATGCAGCAATTCGTTCTTCCCTCGAAGCAATTAATTGGGATGGGAAGGAAAAGAGCTCTCTGACATGGTTTCTGTATTTTATGACATTTTTTATTCCATCATTGATCGTTTTGTTCCGCTAAAAAAAAATCTGTGATAAGAAATATCCATGCTGGCACTCCTCTGAGCTGAAGAAGTTGCTTCATGAGAAGAAATCAGCGCACAAGATATACAAGAGCACAAGGGGTCCAGAAAGGTATGCAGCATTTAGTAACTTAAGAACTAGATGTAAATTTTTATCAAGAGCGTATTATGCTGATTACATTCAACGCACTGAACATTCTATTATTAATAACGTTAAATCCTTTTGGAAATTTGTAAGTTCTTGGTGATCGTACTGACTTCAATGGAACTGATATTGCTAATCTTTATTCTAACCAATCTTCTTCTGTCTATACAAACCAATCCTTACATCCGCATGTAACCCAGATTTCACTTTTGGTTAATGTGTCTAATTATCACATTGAAATTTCAAAAATCTACGAAAAACTGTCTGAACTTAATACCAACAAAGGTCCTGGTTCTGATGGAATTTCCCCTACTCTCCTTAAAACATTCAGCTTCATTCTATCGCGCCCACTTTTTTATATATTTAATAAGTCTCTATTAACAGGGGAATTTCCAGACTAATGGAAAAACTCTTATGTCACTCCAATATATAAATCAGGTCGAAAATCGGATATAGGTAACTATCGTCCCATTTCTATTCTTAGTACTATTCCTAAAGTTTTTGAGAGCATTATTTCCGAATATTTAAGTTATGACTGCTCGCCAATTATAGGGGCCCAACAATTTTGATTTACATCCAAAAAATCAGCAGAATTGGGTCTCATAACATATGTTGATTTTTTGACAGATGCTCTTGAGAGGGGTTTACAAGTTGACTCTGTGTATACTGACTTTTCCAAAGCTTTCGACAAAGTTAATCATGAGCTCTTGATTCATAAACTTTATTTATACGGAGTTGATGGCCTTATATTGAAGTGGCTCAAGAGCTATCTTACGCAAAGATCGCAAATTGTCAGGGTTAATCATTACTACTCTCATACCATCTCTGTTACCTCAGGTGTACCACAAGGATCACACTTGGGACCTCTGTTATTTAATATATTTATCAATGATCTAATACCCTGTTTCCAAGTAAGTGAATCTCTGTCTCTCCCAATCCTCTCCATACTTCCCCAGGAATATCATCTGGTCCGACTGCTTTTCCTTTCTTTATTTTTTGAAGCTCTTGAGCCACTTCCTCGTTTGTTAGTCTGGTAACCATTGCTGTTACTGTCTCCGTTAACTCCACAGGCTGTCTGTCAAATTCTTCATTTAATAAACTGTCAAAATACTTTCTCCATCTCTTTTTGACATCCTTTTCGTGAATTAGTATTTTATTATTTTCATCTCTCTGTTTGGCTATTTTATATATCTTTGCTTCGCCTTTCCTGGTATCAAGTTGATGGTATAGGTTTGAATACGCTTCTGCTTTAGCTTTTGCTAATGTTACTTTCGCTTCCTTTTTGGCGACCATATAGTTTTGAAGATCTATGTCCGATCTGGTTTCTTGCCACTTTTATATAATTTTCCCTTCTCTTTTATTTCCCTTGTACTTCATTTGACCACCACCAAGTATTTTTATCCTCAAACTTCTTTCCTGACGTTTTCCCAAGTATTTCAATAGCCCTTTCTCTAATAATATTGGCAATTTTTCTCCAAATTGTGTTAGGGCTTCCTTTCATGTTCCAACATATTTTTTCTACTATTCTTTCCCTGAATTGACCTTCTTTCTCATCTTTTAGCATCCACCACTTGATTTTTTGTGGTGCTCTCTGATATTTTTTCGTTTAGTTTCGCTTTTTTACTTTGATGTCCAGAACATGCAGCTTATGTTGGCTTACTGTCTCACTAACTATTACCTTGCAGTCCTTGCATTCATATAATATTATGTCTTCTTTCCTTATCATGAAGTAGTCTACTTGGGATTGATGTTGTCCACTTTTGTAGGTAATAAGTTGAGTTTCTCTCTTTTTAAAGAATGTGTTAACAAATCGTCATATCCAATGCTGTTGCTAATTCAAGCATGTCATCTCCAGCTTCATTTCTAATTCCAAAGCCTAATCCCCCATGTATTGTTTCATATCCTGTCTTGGCTTGGCCCACATGTGCATTGAAGTCACCTCCTATGTTTAAAGTAACACCTCCTTGTTTAAAATGTTACCTCCTTGTTTAAAATAATTGTGATTTATAAAAAGGCCCTAGGTCTTAACAGCCTGTTGTGCATATTAATAAAAAAAATAAAACAAAACAAAAAACTGTCCAATTGGTCTAGTGTGCAGTTTTCATTATGATAATCTATTGTTGTTTGTTTATTTGGGTTTATATGACTGCGGACACTAAATCTGCCGTGATTAGCCAAAACACGGTATCTGCAGAGACATCACATTTGAGTAAAATTGATTTTTGTTCGAAGTATTCGTATACATTTACACAGGATACGGCATAAGATGCAGTGTGTTTAATGTGTTTTGGCTTAACTTACATCATTTTTTGTAAGCAAATAAGATAGATATGCACATTTAGGTTAGAAAGAAGTAAAAATTTAATTTTTTCAGATTTTTGCAGATACAGCGTTTTTTGCTAAACACAGCAGAAGTCCATTCGCCATATGATAATCTAATTTAGACTTGTTTTTAAAATACAGATAGAATAAAAGACGAACTTTAAAGACAATATTTAACTGTTTGTTTAGTTGTTCACACATTCTAACACTTTTTCATGTGTATCATGTTATTTAACACCTTCTTTGATATAATAATATGTACTTTAAATAGTTTTTTAATGGATAAAATGTACACAAAACTCTCGATTTAAAATTGCTTACCTGTAAACCAAACTGTACACCCTCTAAATCCTCGCAGATGCCCCAGGATTTGCCCCCTTTTAGCTCTGGATACATGATGCTTTTGCTCAGTAACATTTGTTGCAACTTGCAGGCATGTTTTTTGTTTTTTATAGATATCTTCCCTAGATGCCATACCAGCCATCCTTTATCTTTTAGTATTATATCACACTATTACTGATAATTTCACCACTTAACTTTCACTGATAAGTAGGTTGAACTTTGGTCGTTTTGATGAGTGAAAGGCTACAGACTACAGACAGAATGACGAACTAACGAACACACACGGATAAAATTCAGCACTGAAGTTTACTACTTGATAATATTTATACTGAAATGAATTGTAGATATTTAAAAGATGAGCTGGGTTAATGGGATTAGACAGGGCTTTTGGAAATTTTAAACCGTAAGTTTGTGGTTATTGGATGGCAATACTTTCCAAGTTTACATGGGTAAACACAAAAATTTCTAATATATTATTAACCCTTCCACAGAAAGGTGACTTCATTCATATTTTGAGTGCATTGCATTCGCTAAAAAGTAATAAAATTTCAATATTGACTTTTTCACTTGACACTTTTGACACTCATGACAGTGACATTTCTGTGTTTCACCAGCTTACACATAACGTTTGAACTACGAGTCACCATTAGTTGAAAACTACTTATCTCTTTAGTTGTGGACTTACTAATGTAGATATTTATCGCTAGACGGCACTACGCGTACAAAATGAGGAAAAACGAAATCTTTTTAGACTGGACCCCCCGCTAGCGAAATTATTCCGATTCGATTTTTTTGCACAAACTTACTCAAGAAGAAGAAGAGGTCCTTATAACATATCCACAGAGTGCCGTGGTGGAAAAATTGTTTAAACAATTTTTTTTAAACAAATTCACAAAAATCATTTTTTCATTTCGAACAATTTATTTTAGATAATTTGGGTCATTCTGAGCAAAAAAGGTCTCTTGTCATTTTTTTTTCTAAAATTGATTGTTGTCGACTTATATGCGATTAAATATTTTAAAAATGCGAAAATGGCCATTATCAAGGGCTTAAAACTCGATTAAAATTATTATTATGACATTTAAAAAGTGACCAAATCAAGTTTCAAACCCCTTCTTCAAGGTCCTGAAGAGATTTTTGTCATTATTTTATTACAAAGCTGTTATTTTTAATTATTAACAATTAGCGCTATAGTCCAGGATGTATCGTCGCCCCTGTTAGTGAAATTATTCCGATTCGATTTTTTTGCACAAACTTACTCAAAAAGAGGTCGTTATAACATATCCACAGGGTGCCGGGCGGTGCCGTGGTCGAAAAATTTTTTAAACAATTTTTTTAAACAAATTCACAAAAATAATTTTTTCACCTCGAAAATTTTTTTTTAGATAACTTGGGACATTCTGAGGAAAAAATGTCTCTTGTGATTTTTCTCTAAAATTGATTGTAATCGAGTTATACGCGATTTAAAATCTGAAAAATGCGAAAATGGCCATATAACTCGACAAAAATCAATTTTAGAGAAAAATCACAAAAGACCTTTTTGGATCAGAATAACCCAAATTATCAAAAAAAATCGTTCTAAATAAAAAAAATATTTTTGTGAATTTGTTAAAAAAAATTGTTTAAACAATTTTTCGATCACGGCACCGCCCGGCACCCTGTGGATGTGTTATCAGAGCCTAGATTCTGTGCACTGTAGATATCTACATGTCGCTTTCTATCGATATTTGAATATCAAAATATTTGAATTTTTAGCTTCAATTGAATTATTTTCTAGTTTTGCTAGGTTATACTCTAATTGATAAACTAGAGCAAAACTAGAAAATAATTCAATTAAAGCTAAAAATTCATATATTGTGATATTCAAATATCGATAGAAAGCGACATGTAGATATCTACAGTGCACGTAATCTAGGCCCTGGACCTCTTTTTGAGTAAGTTTGTGCGAAAAAATCTAATCGAAATAGATTCGCTAACGGGGACGACGATACAGTTGGACTATAGCGCTAATCGGTAATAATTAAAAGTAGCAGCTTTGTAATAAAATAATGACAAAATTCTCTTTAGGACCTTGAATTAGGGGTTTAAAACTTGATTTGGTCACTTTTTGAATTTCATAATAATAATTTTTAATCGAGTTATTAAGCCTTGAAAATGGCCATTTTCGCCTTTTTCAAATTTTTAATCGCATATAACTCGACAACAATCAATTTTAGAGAAAAATAACAAGAGACGTTTTTTGCTCAGAATGACTCAAATTATTTAAAAAAAATTTGTTCGAAATGAAAATATTATTTTTGTGAATTTGTTTAAAAAAATTGTTTACACAATTTTTAGACCACGGCACCGCCCGGCACCTTATGGATATGTTATAAGCAGGGCCCCCGCAAGGCTGATTGGCGCCCGCGTACGGGACATATTTTAGCGCCCTTTAAATCTACTATATAAAACTAATAAATATTTTTGAAAAATTTAAACCCAGAATGAAAGACTACATTATTACTGAGGCCGAAAGTCCCTGAAAAATTCTATATTGTTTATTTTAATAAGTTACAGAGGTGAAAATAAAAGAAAAAATTTAGTGTGATTTTTAATAATTGCAAACATTTAATTCAAAATGAAACTTTTTATTTATTTTAAGGGACAATAACGTTATCGTTCATTCTGCGTTTAAATTAAAAAAAAAATACTTATTAGTTTTCTCAGGATTCGAAAAAAAATTAATACATTTAAAACACATTGAAAATTTTGACAGGCGACATTTTGCGCCTTTCCCCTTAAATTTTTTGCAACATTAATGAATCACCCTGCATATTAAATTAAAAATATACATTTAAGTAAATAAACAATAATATTTTGTCATTTCAAAGTTTCCAAACAAATTTTATACAGGGTGTCTACATAACTAGGAACCATATGGGAAACTGTTTTATTATTAATTTTACGAGAAAAAGTTATTCTTCATAAAAAGTTCTACATTGTCTCGAACTCAGAATGCAAACATCAAATATCAAATTTAATGAATATTATACGAGTGTATGTCAAAAAATATGAATTTCGGTCAAGAGCAAAGTACGTTTAGTTTTCAGAAAATTGAAATCAAAAGTTGTTAAGCATTAAAAACTATGTTTCTATATGCAATTAAAGAGCTTATTGCAACATAATGGTAAGCCACAATTCTACAGAATTCTCTTTTATTGCATTATGTATTTAAAGAAACCTACGTTAAGCCATATAAAAATTATTTGGTGATTACTGCAATAGATGGCGGAGTTATTGCTGTATCGTGTTTATACAATCGCCCATTTCTGTTCACTTTTTCGCGTAAAACGTGGTAAGCCACATTAAAATGGCGTCGACATCAGGTGCACGTGCTGAATTAAGAGCGGTTTTAAGCGAAAATAGCAGTTTAAATGTCAATTTTATTGATGATAGGGATGACAGTGTAGCAGACAAAGACTATAAACCCAGTGGCGATGATTTTCCGTCTCAATCTAGTGAGGTAAGCTTTATTTTCTGATTTTTTGGCTTACCATGTTTTTGCACAAAAATATTCATATATATTACATGGAACAATATGGTATGCCATGTGGCTTATCGAGTTATTGATATAAAATTTTTGAAATATTCGCAAATTCTAGAGTGTAATACAGTCTCTTTTTGTTGTTCTAGGATGAATTGCAGGAACCAATACCCAGGCTTTTTAAAGATAAGGAGGTTAATCCAGAGAAGAAAAAACCAACAAGATGGAGACAACTAAATGAGGAACACTATGATCGAAATGAAAGAAAAAGTTACAGTATACTTCTAAGAAAACCAAGACGATTATTAGTTCACGTGAAATTGGCGAAGAAAATTCCGTTTTACGGAAAGGCAGACCTGCAATAATAGAGTTGTCAAACATTCCCAAGAAATATAACGAACCTCTGAAAATTGCGAAAAATAAACTGGACAATATAAAAAGTTTGTTACCTTATATCCCGCCAGTCTACCACACTTTTTATAATCAGTTAAACGCAGCTTCTGAAGTTAATGAAGAAGTGGAAATTGTAGAAACAGAACTTAGTTGATTTTTTTGTATTGCGATTTTTTAAATGTAAGAACATGTTAAGCCACATTTTTTTTAATAAACTTATTTTTTTAATATAAATATGTGTTTTTTTTGTGAAATAATAAATGTACATGTATTTTAATAACTAATATAACTAACTAACAAGCGTTCAGGTTTTTACATTTAAACCAATATTTTTTAGATTTTTTTAAAACTTTAAACATTGATATCTCGGTTTTATTATTTTGTGGCTTACCATTATGTTGCAATAAGCTCTTCAATTACATCCTTCTAATTAAAATATATTGTGATCTAGAAAGGCACTTTACTTTTGATCGAAACTCATATTTTTTTACATATACCTATCTCATATCATATAAAATTAAAAAAAAATTGATAGGATTTTATGGTTGCATCTTAGATTTTAGACCATGCAAAGCTTTTTAGAAAGAACTTTTTATCGTACATTAATTGTACTTTTCAACAACGCCCTTTTCATTTATTAGAAATAATGTGATAAGTCTTTTATTATTAATAATTAGCCCTTTACAGTTATTACAAATAATGAGATAACTCTTTTATTATTATTAATTAATTAATTAATAACAAGTGGTGGGACAAGTAAACGAAAAAATAAAAAGTTACAAATTAAAAGAGGAAAGATATAAGAAGAAATTCCAAGAAAAATTAGATAATACTCTGAAAGGTAGGGCAAAAAATACAAATATAGAAGAAAAATGGGAATATCTAAATACCAGCATAATCAAAGCAGCTGAGGAAACTTGTGAGAAAACAAAAATAGCAAATACTAACATGAGGAGAACGGAATGGTGGACGGAAGAAATACGAGAGAAAATAAAGAACAAAAAAGAAAAATGGAAGAGATACCTAAGTACAAAACACCCGGAAGATTACGAGGCATATAAAGAAAAAAGGAAAGAGGTTAAAATAGCGGTGAAAGCAGGAAAGCAAAGGTCATGGGAGAGATTTGGACAAAAAATGACAAAAAATTATAGGGAAAACCAAAAACTCTTCTACGGCGCATTAAAACAACTCAGACAAAAGAAAGAGCACACGATGCCGAATATAAAAGACAAGAATGGAAACGTACTAACAGAAGAAAAACAAATAATGGAAAGATGGAGAGAACATTTCAAAGAGCTAACTCATGCAGACACGGACAACATAGGGGAGATACAAGAAAGGAATGAAGAACAACAAGTGGAATCCATAACAAGAGAGGAATTAGAGAAAGCAATAGAAAGAGTAAAATTGGACAAAGCACCAGGCAAGGATCATATTACCCCGGAAAGGATAAAATTCATGGGGACAGAGGGAATGGATAGCATGAAAGAACTAATGAATGATATCATAAATAGAGCAGAATTACCAAAGGACTGGAAGAAAGACATTATACTACCAACATACAAAAAAGGAGACAAGAGAAACTGTAATAATTACCGAATATCAAGTATCCCTGGGAAGGTATTCGCAAGAATAATAGAGACAAGAATAAAAACCCAAATAGAAACAACTATGGAAGACACACAGGGTGGATTCAGGAAGGACAGAAGCACGCAAGACCTAATATTCACATTAAGACAAGTAAGTGAGAAGGTAATCAAGAAGAATAGAGAGATACATATGTGCTTCATTGACCTGGAAAAGGCGTTTGACAGAATCCGAAGAAAGGACGTATAGAAGACACTAAAAGAAAGGGGAGTCGACAGACACATAATAGAAGTAATAAAGGATATGTACAAAAATAATACAAATACAATAAGAACCAATAACGAGGAATCCAGAGAATTTACTACAAGTCAAGGCGTCAAACAGGGATGCGTGCTGAGTCCACTGCTATTCTCAGTGGTACTGCATGAAGCGATAAAGAAAGCCAAGAGAAGAAGGAGAAAACTAACATTAGGATACTGGCAAATGAAACGGACTCAACTATCGGAGCTAATATTCGCAGACGACATGGTATTGATAGCAGAAAACAGAGAAGACCTACAGAACAATCTTGAAATTTTAGAAGAAGAACTATCAAACATAAATATGACAATTAATACAGAGAAAACAAAAACAATGATAATTTCAAATACGAAGAAGACACACGCAATAGAATTAGATGGGAAACAACTAGAGCAAGTGGAATATTTTAAATACCTAGGAGTAATAATCGAAGCAAATGGTAAACAAGACATGGAAATAAATGAGAGAATGGGACGAACAAGAAGCTTATTTAACGCTATGAAAACAACATTTTTGGGAAAAAAAGAGATACCGGAGAAAGTAAAAACAGCAGTCGTTAAATCAGTAGTTAGACCAAATCATGTATAGCAGCGAGACATGGACATTGATGGGGAGACAAAAATCCAGAGTCAATGCTATGGAAATGAGGTTCCTGAGGAAAATAGCAAACAGAAAGAGGACAGACAAAATACGAAACGAAACAATTAGACAAAACATAAAACTGGAACCAATCAATGAAAAAATAGTGGAGGGACAACTTAGATGGTTCGGGCACGTGTGTAGAATGTCGAACGAGAGGCTTACAAAACGAGTGTTCGAAACGAGAGTGCAGGGGAAAAACAAAAGCGGAAGACCAAGAGTTATGTGGGTAGATGAAATCAGGAAAGAAGTCGAGAAGAAGGGATTGACATTGGAAAGTGCAAGAAACCTAACGCAAGATCGGAAAGCATGGAGACTACAATGCCAAACTCAACTCCACCAGCCTTACACTTAGAGGTAGAAAGGTTTAGGACTAAGTAAGTAAGTAAGTAAGGAATGTTAAAATCATAATATATTGTATGAATAACAAATATATACAGGGTGTTTCATTAATAATTGTCCATATAATAACTGGAGAAACTTTAGCACAAAATACGAAGATTTAACCTAAAACACTTAAATAAAATGTGGTTCCTTACTGAGTTACAGGGTGTTTTATCTAAAAATTTAAAAACTATTTTTGTTCAGCATTTTAAAACTATTCGACGTATCCTTTTCATACTTGACAGGTAGTATAGATACTGTACAAACTACTAAATTATGTTAAACAAACGTTTCTGGCTAGTACCAGAGGCGTACGACGGGGGAAAGTGAATGGTTGACCTTTACAAATTCTACGCCACTGGCAAAATTGCTTTTTTAGTTCAATTTTTGTATTCTCCAATACTTTCTATGCAAATAATATACTCTTCATTCGTAACGATTAAGTCATTAGTTTTCGAGATTTTTGAAGTTAAATATGAAACGACACGGTTATTTTGATTAATGTATTGTGTCGCTTCATTTTTAATTTCAAATATCTCGAAAACTAATCATTTTATCGTTACGAATGAAGAGTACATTATTTTCATAAAAAGTATTGCAAAATCAAAAAATTACACTAAAGTAGCAATTTCGTCAGTGGCGTAGAATTTGAGAAGGGTCAACCAGCCACTATCCCTTGTCGTACGCCTCTGGTAGTAGCTAGAACCGGTAATTTGTCTTAATTTAGTACGATTCACAGTACCTGTATTTTCTGCCAAGTATGATAAGGATACGCCAAATAGTTTTAAAGTACTGGGTGCAAATAATTTTTAAATTTCAATCATATTATGAATCATATCATAAAATAATCAAAATAACTGTGTTGTTTCATATTTAACTTCAAATATCTCGAAAACTAATGACTTTATCGTTACCACTGAAGAGTATATTATTTACGTAGAAAGTATTGGAGAATCTAAAAATGGTACTAAAATAGTAATTCCTCCAGTGGCGTACAATTTGAGAAGGGTCAACCATTCACCATCCCCTGTCGTACGCCTCTGGTAGTTGCTAGAACAGTTTGTTTATGATAATTTAGTAGGGTATCTAGTAGTTGCACTTTCTGCCAAGCATGGTAGTGATACGTCAAATAGTTTCAAAATGCTGAGCAAAAATAATTTTTAAATTTTTAGATAAAACACCCTGTAACTCCGTAAGGAACCACATTTTATTTAAGTGATTTAGGTTAAATCTTCGTATTTTGTGCTAAGGTTTCTCCAGCTACTATATGGACAATTATTAATGAAACACCCTGTATAGATAGAAAAGTAAGACTAACTTTTGTTTTTATTTTATCCCTGTGAGCATTCGAGAATCTGGTTAAGTTTAGAGCGCTGTAGCCTGTAACACCTATATAAATAAATAGAATTAAACAAATTTATATGGGAAATTGTTCGCTGAAAAACCCTCTACAAAATTGCTATAATGTTATTTTATTTTAAAATGAACTGAAAAAAAGTTATAACCTCCAAAAGGAATCTTGTTAAAATTTTTTTACATATTTTTGTTTATATCTTTTTTGTTGGTCACTTGACGATAAAAAGTAATAGAAATAAAATTGTAGAAAATTTAATTTTCTACATTTTATGTTTAATTAGATTTTCCGTAGGGTTGGTAGTTTACGAGATATATAGCGAAACCCCTTTGCACACCATTTCTAAGATGGCGGCCGGGGGACAAGGGTGGCGACCCCAAAAACTTGAACTTAAGCTTCTACTAATCCGCCCTACACATTAAAGAAATAAAATTGACTCCTCTAACAAATGCAAGGTACGGCTTAAAAAATGTAACATTTTAATGGACTAATGTTAAAACATAGTTTTTAATTAATTCCAAACAATTTTTCATAATAATAATTTTCGATATTGTGAAATATAAGGTACTCTTGATCGAAATTCATATTTTTGATACTCATAAGATTGACACAATTTTATATTTGGTTGCATTTTAGTTTTTCGACTATGCAAAGCATTTTATGAAGAATAAATTTTTTCCGTAAAATTAATAATAAAAAAGTTTCCCATATGGTTCCAAGTTACGCACACAATGTCTGAATTATTTTCTTTTTTTTTTCAAAATAAATTGTAAATTGTGGATTTTCTTAGAGGAAACCCGATTATAACTATTTAAAATGAATTATTATTATTCTATTCCATGCAATGATTATGATACTATTACCATTTTCACAATTAATTTAATTTCCTCACCACTTAAAATAACAACAGATAAAAAAGATTGTCCAGTATTTTTTACACGAAAACAAAAGTTAAAAATCAGGACAGAACAAACCCAACGGATATTACAAAAATCTTCTTCTTCTTTAAGTACCGTGCCCAAATTTTTAGGCGTGGGTAGCTTCCATAACAATTTGCCGATATCGTTCTCGATCTTGTGCGGCATGTAACAATTGATCTGCTGATAAGCCAGTCCATTGACGAAGGTTTCGGAGCCATGAATATTTCTTTCGACCAATTCCTCTTTTTCCGTCGATCTTTCCATTGAGTATTAACTGCAGCATCCTGTATCTGCTACCTCTCATTATATGCCCCAGATATTCAAGTTTTCTCTTTTTTATCATCTTCATTAAGTCACCTTCGCCTTGACCTACTCTGTTTAAGACTTCTCTGTTTGAAATGCGTTGAACCCAAGATATTCTGAGCATTCTACGATACGACCACATCTCAAAGGCTTCTAATTTGTTTATCATGTTAACCTTCATGATCCAGGTTTCACATCCATATAGTAATACAGGATACACATAACATTTTAGGAACTTGATTCATAGTTGTAAATTCAGCTGAGAGTTGCTCAGAATAGATCTAAGTTTCATAAATGCTCCTCTTGCAATTTCTATACGAGTTTTAATTTCTTCATCCGGATTTAGTGTCTCGTTTATTCAACATCCTAGGTATTTAAAATGGTTAACTTTTGTTATTGATTGATCACTGACAATTAGTTGCATAGGGCCGACGTCTTGTTTACTAACCACAAGTAACTTTGTCTTTGTTGCATTTATGTTAAGTCCGTTATTGGAGCATTCTCTAGTGACTCGATCAATAAGGAATTGAAGATCTTCAATATTTTCAGCCATGATCGCGGTGTCGTCTGCATATCTGATGTTGTTAATAGTTTCTCCCCCGATTCGAACTCCACATTGTCCTTCCAAGGCTTCATTAAAAATTATTTCTGAGTATACGTTAAACAAAGTTGGGGATAACACACAATCCTGTCTGACACCTCTTTGAATACAAATTTTGTCTGTTTCTTTGCCGTCTACCAGAATAAAAGCTTCTTGATTCCAATATAGATGTTGTAAAAGTCTCAGGTCTTTATCATCTCTTCCAATCATTTCTAGATATTCAAACAACCTATCATGTTGAACTCTATCAAACGCCTTCTCAAAATCTATAAAGCAGACGTAAATTGGTTTCTGTACTTCCCATGATCGTTGAAGTAATGTTAACATTGAGAACAAAGCTTCCCTTGTTCCCAATCCTTCTCTGAAACCGAATTGTTTGTTTCCCATTGTCTCTTCACATTTCTGCTTGATTCTATTAAGAATTATCTTAAGAAGTCGCTTGAGAGAGTGGCTCATGAGACTAATTAGTCTAAAGTCTTTACATGATGATGTATTAGGTTTTTTTGGGAGTGGAATAAATGTAGACTCCAACCATATCTGTGGCATCATTCCATTCTCGTATATATGGTTATAAATGTTTCTTAATTGTGAGACATTATCGTCATCCAGAAGTTTGAGCCAGTCTGATGGTATTTGATCAGGGCCTGGAGATTTCCCATTTTTGCTCTGTTTGATGGCTTTCTCTACTTCCGCTTTTAAAATACTAGGACCAGTATTCGTATACTTTGTGGTGTTAAGTGGTGGCCTCGTATCCAGGAAGAGCTCTTTTATATAGTTAGTCCATTCTTCCTTTTTTTTTACAAAATTACAAAAATAGTCGTAGGTAATTATTAACACCAATATAATATAAAATTTTAAACCTTTCACTGCAGGAAACCACCCGTTCACCAGTAACAGTAAATAATGTTTTTGCCTAATAAACGCATAGACGAGAAGGAAAAAATACTCAAGTCAAATACATAATCATAATTCATAGAGTGCTTGTTTACTTAAGGGTAATTATCATAAATTCGAGTAAAAGATTCACTTTATACGAGTAAAACTGCTTGATCCAGCAAGTTGTGTTTTTGTTGGATTAAAACTGCTAAGGTGCGTTTTATGGGTGTTAATTTATATTTCTACTCGTCAAGGTGTCAAGGAGCGTGATTTGATGTTTATTTCACTATTTTGAGTGTCGCTTTAGTTTACAACAAAAAATCGATTGGATGGTATGCCGAGCGTGTAATTCAATATACTTCAAAGAAAAAAATTAGGAAGGAATAACAAAATGTAATATATTTTTGACGGAGTAAGTTCAACATTTCAGGACGGGAATAGTTATTTTTTCAGTAATAACACAATATTTGATTTTTAAGATTTCTCTAGCTGTTCATGAAATAACTAAAATTGTATATAAAAAATGATTATCTTATTTAAAATAAATATTCCTTATTTACCAAACCTTCGGTTTGGCGCCCCTTTGGGGTAACGCCCGCGTGCACCGCACGCGTTGCAGCCCGGTTACGGGGGCCCTGGTTATAAGGACCTGTTTTTGAGTAAGTTTGTGCAAAGAAATTGAATCGGAATAATTTTGCTAGCGGGGACGACGATACAGCGCGGTCTATGTGTTTCTATGTGTTTTGTATACGCTGTATACGCTGTGTTTCATTAATAATTGGAAAAATTTTAACTGTAGATTCTTGGACTAAAATATTGCCTTTTAACCCAAATCATCTATATGCTTCCTAAGCGGGAGGCCCCATTAGTGCGCCTACTCGTTCGATTTTAAGGTACTAGTACACTTTAGAAGACCAAAAATAATTTTTGTTCAAGCATTTTTTTCTCAGAACCTTTATTAAAAATGAACATAAAACGTTTTACATATTAATATATAATTCTTAAATAGTACAATAAATATTTTTCATTTATGCACGTACACTAATATTGTAAAGGCAGGGCCGTAACTACGACGTTGGGGGCCCCGGGGCAAATGTGATCTGGGGGCCCCCTACTGGGAGGTCCGGAAAAATGTTTAATATTTAACCCTTTTAAAGCGCATTTTCCCTCCTGTGTGAATACCACACTTTCTTCTTTCTTTTTTTTCAGCATGTCTGAATAACTAGGTATAAAATTAGCAGCGCTAATGATTACATCTTCATCTGTATCTGACATTGCTGACGGATTATCAACGAATGCGTTCGTTTGCTACAACGTACCTAAATGGTCTTACTTTGTACCGAACGAATAACCAAGCGAACACCTACGAATTCGTTCCTTCGTTCGTGTTTGATTTAAATACACTTAAAGGTGCCAGTGTGAGCCGAACACACTCAGTGAAGCTGGTCAGTGTTTAAAATGGTGGGACTGATCCTAATGTGCTCATTCTACCTTATCTATACCTTTCTTTTCAATATGTGGTTCCTTTCACGTACCAAGATGTGGTCTGAGGTAAATTGGTTAAGACAAAGTAGCTGAGACCTGGGGCCCCTATTCCGGTTGCATTTTAGTTTTTATTTCGCCAAAATAACTAATTTCTTCTGTCACAATTTATATATATATATACGAAAGGTCTCGGTGGCCCGGCTAAGCCCGGGTCCCCTCTTCCAATGGAATTTTATGTTTTATTACGCCGAAATAACTAATTTCCTAAGTAATAATTAAAAATTTTATGTTAAGGTCTCGGGGGCCCAGCTTAGTTCGGGCCTCAGGGGCCCTGTTCTGTTCCAATTGCATTTTAGTCGAAAAGTCTAATTTTCCCAGTGAAAAATTAAAACTTTTTAAAATGTCTTTTTAAAATTCTGTCATTTGAAATTATTTAGTTAGGATCGGCTGTTAAATACATATTTTTATTTTCCTCGTTAAAATCTATCCACAGCCAACCAAACGGGGGCCCCGGGGCACTGCCCCGGTTGCCCCAATTGTAGTTACGGCCCTGTGTAGAGGGCGCAAAATCGAGGCCTCGAAAAATATGATGGCGGACAGTTAATCTCAGGATTGTGATATCTGAAACAAAAAAAATCGTACGGCATTTGAAAAAGGAAGGTTTCTTACGTGACAATTTACCACAATTTGACCAAAATATAAGAAATAAATATTTTTCAACCATGAAAAACTGAAGAAAAACGGGCGATTTTTTCACATTTTTTTTTTAAATTTTCGTAATTTTTTTTGCGGAATTTTTCACTAACGGTGGTAAATTGTCACGTAAGAAACCTTCCTTTTTCAAATGCTGTACGATTTTTTTGTTTCAGAGATCTCAAGCCTGAGATTAATTTTGTCCGCCATCGGTACTTTTTTTTTCGAGGCCTCGAGTTTGGCGCCCTCTAGATTATTAGTGTACGTGCATAAATGAAAAAGATATATTTTTTTGTATTCTCTAAGAGTTAGATATTAATATGTAAAAAGTTTTATGTTCATATTTAATAAAGGTTCTGAGAAAAATTTTTTTTGGAAAATGCATATTTTTGGTCTTCTAGATAATTAAAACCCATAGAATTTGACTTGAACTTTCAAATGTGGTAAGTAGAATTGCTATTTTATTGCTATTTAAAAAAGTTATTCTGGTCCAAAAATTGCAATTTTTCGATTTTTTGAAAGTTCAACTACGTTTATCTCGAAAACTATGCATCCTACGAAAAAACTTGTAAGGACATTTTTTGTTTAGAATGACCCAAAAATACAAAAAAATGTTTTGTTTTGCGAAAAATAGCTGTTATATGATTCCTCAAGTTCTTTGTTTATCTTATCGACATCCGAATCAACTGTTACCCAAAAAAGTCGTGTTCTACGGGTCAAAATACATAAAAAAATTGGGTAAGTCCATCTAAATAAAGGAGGCCGTTGTACCCCCGCTGGACTAAATAAAAATATTATAAAATAGAAATTTGTTTTAAATTCGTATTTCTATTCGTATTGTTAAACATTTTCACATCGCGCAATTGCTTACGTGACAGAAAAGAGCGCAACTGCTCCTGGATTAATAAGTCGGTAAAATACACCGTATTTTTTGAAAATTTTTTTCAAATTCTATAAGAGGAAAATTTTTCAAATCCATTTTCTAGAAAACGGTGTATCCTAGGTACCGATTTAAAGCAAGAGTACGTTTTAGTACCTACTAGAATACCTCACAATTTAATAATCCAGTGTCAAAAATGCTTAATAGTTAAAGACAAAAAAGTTATTCGATAAAATAACCGTTGCCCTACCCAAAATGAACGCCTATGACCGGTACTAGAAATTCGCAATTAGTGGAATCGATTTATCTCTGGAAGAAAAATAAGCGTACCAGTGTTCGTTCTTCTAAATAGAAGCGTTTTGGAGGTATTAAAAAAAAACTAAATATAAAGCGCCATCTTCAACACATTATCATAACGAAAACTTTGTTTATTTACGTATTTTAATTTCTAATATGGAAAATTGCTATTATGAAAAGTTGTTTAGAATTAAACATTATGTTTTTAGGTGCCATTATATCATTCTAATTTAAATGTGAACTATAAAGGTACTTTACTCTTGATCGAAATTAATATTTTTTATATACCTCGTATAAAATTAATAAAATTTGATATATGATGGTTGCATCATAAATCTTAGACCATGAAGAGCTTTTTATGAAGAATAACTTTTCTTCGTCAAATTAAAAATAAAAGAGTTATAAATGAAAATGTTGTTGGTATCCATAATTTGAGAAAAATCTTCAAATATTTTTTTCCATTAGATGGATGTAATTGCACATATCAGACCATAATTTTTTATTCCAAACCACATTTTATACATATAGTCGGTTCGCTAAACTCAGACACAACTAACTAGTGATTTTAGTCAGTAATTTTGCTAATTTGGCAAAAAAATAATTACTAAATAGTTAATAATTACTACATAATTAGTAATTTTGCCAATTTTGGCAAAATTGGCAAAATTGGCTAAAAACAAAAAAATTACCTACTAAAATCACTAGCTAGTTGTGTCTGAGTTTAGCGAACTGACTATAATAACAATTTTCATTTCATAACAAATGGAACAGTCCATTTATCATTAGGTACTCCCATTAAAGGGGAGGCCGTATACTCGTATAAACCTTTTAAAGTTTGTATTTTTAAAGTTAATTGAATTGAAACCTTCTATTTTATAGAATAATTAAATTCACTATCAAATGTCATTGATATTTTATTAATATTTAATTTAAAATTTAGTTTGACATTCATAAGTGTCAAACTCAAATGTAAATAACCTACAGTTGAGTCCGGAAATCTTTACCCGTGCGTCATCATTTAAAGCATACGAAATAAGTCGATAATAAGTCGGAAATTGAAATTTACTAAACGCAACAGCAAGTCATTTACTGTCACTTGCTGTTGAGTTTAGTATATGCTTTGCTTAACAAATTCAGATTAAAAAACTAGCCTATTTACTAGCAACGATTTCAGCTGACGTTTAATGTGTCGGCAGAAAATAAAAGGATTGTGACGTCACATTTTAGATTTTGAGGTCGATTATCTCGAAGACGGTTAGAGATATCGAAATGCCGTTTTCAGATTTGGATTTAGAAGTCAAAACTACATAAGAATCCATCGATAAATTGGCTCTAAGAATTGCAGGAGCGGCAACGCAATAACACACAGACTTTGCGAATTTATAAACGAAAAGTTTTCGTTGAAAATTTTAAAATCACCTTATTATTTATTAAATTAATACACAATTAAGACTAAGATTTCAATCAACTAGCACATTAAACAACACCACAAAATGTTGTTCCATATCCTACCAGACTGAAAACAATGGGAACCTTCTCTGGTAACACCTCCGAGGCTTTTGCAAGCCATAACGGATGCTGAGACTAAGGCTTACTTAGTCTTAGTCTTTTGCTAGCAGTTGCCGCTAGGGCATCCCTGCCATTTCGTTCGTTGCAATCCGTGACTGCACGCCGGGCTTTGTCCTAGTTGGGTCAGAGAGAGCAGCATATGTGCCTCCTGATGAGAGACTAATAAGTTTCGAAACCGGTAGGTGCTTGCTGCACTCTGTGATTGAATTGGAATAACGATGCGGCTGTGGTTTCGTGTTGCAACGAAATTGAAAATTATTCATGAAAGTTATTCATTTTTGATATACATGTTTACTCTGATTGAAGTACGTAGGGAACCATTCTCGTTGGAACTTTACCGCGCTGAGCAGATGGGACGTGAATTATAAATTGTAAAATTCCCTCATCTTCCTTAGTCTCAGCATCCGTTATGGCTTGCAAATTGTAGAAGCCTCGGAGGTGTTACCAGAGAAGGTTCCCATTGTTTTCAGTCTGGTAGGATGTGGAACAACATTTTTTGGTGTTGTTTTATGTGCTATTAGATTGAAAACTATGGCATAACAATATATGGCAGGAGGAGAGAATACCTGATGATTGGAAAAAAGGTATAATTGTAAAGATACCCAAGAAGGGAGATCAAACGAATTGCAACAATTGGCGAGCAATAACACTACTTTCTACAGTGAGTAAAGTCATGACAAGGATGATACTATAGAAAGAAACTATAGACCAGTTGTTAAGATCAAAGCAAGCAGGCTTCTGAAGTAATAAAGCATGCACAGATCATACTAACACATTAAGAAACATTGTAGAACAAACAATAGAATGGCAGAGCAAAATCTACATAAATTTCATTGACTTTATATAAGCCTTTGACCGGATTAACAGAGAAAAAATGTGGGAAATATTAAAGAGATATGGAATTCGATTAAAATACATAAGAATGATCAAAATGTTATATGAAAACTATACCGCACAAATCATGCACAATGGGAAACTTACAGAACCAATCAACATAGACAGTGGAGTCAGACAGGGGTGTATTCTATCTCCAACCATATTTTTGATCTTAATCGACTGGGTCATGAAGAAGGCAACGAAAAATAAAACAGGAATTAGATGGAATGCTTTCGGTCAGCTTGAAGATCTAGACTTTGCTGATGATATATTCTGGTGTCCGAAAAAAGACAACATATGCAGAAAAAAACAGAAAAGGTGACAAAAGAAGCAGATATTAACACAAGAAAAACCAAACTTATGAAGATAAATACGGAAAGAGAAATGGGTATTTTCATTGAAGGAGAAGAAGTAGAAAATGTACAGAAGTTTTGCTATCTGGGAAGCATAATTGACGCTAGCGGTGGAATAGAAGAGGAAATTAATGTAAGGATAACTAAAGCCCAAAATGCGTTCTATATGCTGAAGAAAACATGGGAGTCCAATAAATTAACAACCAAAACCAAAATCAGGATATTTAATACAAATGTAAAGAGCATTTTGCTATATGCAGCAGAAACTTGGAAAATAGAGAAAAATATTATACAAAAGGTTCAAACATTTGTAAATAGATGCCTTAAACGAATATTGCAAATATAATGGCCAAATCGGATAAGTAACAAGGAACTTTGGAGAAAAACTAATCAAGATCGGATAATCAAAACGATAAATATACGCAAATGGAAGTTTATTGGACACACATTAATAAAAAATGAAGATGATATAACCAAACAAGCCCTGGATTACCAACCAACTGGAAAAAGAAAACAAGGCAGACCAATGATATCCTGGAAAAGAAATATTATCAGAGAGCTAGAAGACAATGAGTTAACATGGAAAGAGGTGAAAGCCCTGGTCAGAAACAGAGATGAATGGAGGGGGACTGTAGAGGCCCTATGTTCCAAATAGAATCAAGAGGAGTAAAGTAAGTGAGTAAGATTGAAAACTTAGTCTTTTGCTATCAGTTGCCGCTAGGGCATCCCTGCCATTTGGTTCGTTGCAATCCGTGACTGCACGCCGGGGTTTGTCCTAGTTGAGTCAGAGAGAGCAGCATATGTGCCTCCTGATGAGAGACTAATAAGTTTCGAAGCCGGTAGAGGTGCTTGCTGCACTCTCTGATTGAACTGGAATAATTATGCGGCTGTGGTTTCGTGTTACAACGAAATTGAAAATGGTTATTCATTTTTGATTAATACACAATTAATTAATTACTTATTATTTATTGAATTAATTAATTAAATGATTAAATACTAATTGTTTAATTATTATTAGATGTTTAGTGTTTGTATTGTTCAAAAGGTGATTTATGTAAGAAAAACCATTTATTTTTGGATAAAAATTAGATTATTGTGGCAATAAATAAAACAAATCATTTATCAAATGGTTGAAATAGAGCGTTTAGAGGAGAGCTAGCGCAGGATTTTTTTAAACAGGCATTAAAGTATTTATAGTGTTCCCGATACTCCCTCAGGTATAAACATCTACTTAATGTTCTTGGTACATAAATAACTATTAAGTTTCCAATTAAATGAATTTATAATTCACGAGGAAAAATTTCCTGTAGTTGGCTGTATACCATTACAAAAACATAAAATCCTTTATAAAAGGTATATTTGTTAAAATCCCTATACAGGGCTACATCAAAGACAGAACTAGTTTTCGATCGGTTGACCGATCATCATCAGTGCAATCTTAGAATCTACATGCAAGCCACCAAAGTAAAAATAACAGGGTAAAAACCCTTTACAATTGATCCGTCATCGGAACATATGACAAAGATGTGATTTATAACATGGATGATTAAGATATCCAATGTTTTTCGCCCGAGGTACCAATGAGCTCTATCTGACAAGTTCACATCATGACTGTACGGAAGCAAGTCAAGACTTGCTGATTGACTTGATGATGATCGGTCAACCGATCGAAAACTAGTTCTGTCTTTGATGTAGCCCTGTATAGGGATTTTAACAAATATACCTTTTATAAAGGATTTTATGAATTTATAATTATCATTTGCTTACTAACTTACTATCTACTTACCAAGTAGGTAAGTCTTACTGTATTTAACAAAAGAAAAGAACGTATTGCAATCAGTATAAATAGAAACCAGATACCTTATGAAAATACCTTCTGCAAAAGATTTGGGTATGACATTAGATTCCAAGCTACTCTGGAAAGTGCATGTTAAGAAAAAAAGGAAGAATTAGAAACAAATTCATAAAGATATAGGCACTGGTTGATGGGAAAAAATCAGCTATGTCTACTTACAACAAATTATTATTGTATAAGCAAGTCCTTAAACCGATATGGACATATGGGATACAGCTACGGGGCTGTACAAAAGAAAGTAACATCCAAACCAACATATACAACGATATCAGAATAAAGTGTTAAGGAACATTGTCAATGCTCCCTGGTACTTCATAAACTGTGATCTTCATCGAGACCTCCAGATTGATATGGTTAGCCAGACATTCAGTACGTTTGCCAAGAGTCATGAACAAAGCTTCTCCCATCATGTGAATGTCGAGGCCATCAAGGTAATTACGTCATTTTATGAAGAGGCCTGTTTTCTACTAATTCCTCTGCAACCTTCGATTTACCCATCATAATAAGTTGAAAAATATTATTTCAGTCTCCCCTTACTATGTGTCCGAAATAGGCCATCTTTCTACATTTGATGTTATCAAGCAGTTCACGAGCACCATTTGCTCTGTTAAGGACTGCCACATTTGTCAGCATAGCAGCTATATTTCAAAGGCATCCAAACTATTAATAGTGGATATTTTTAATGTCCTTGCTTCGACACCGTATAAGAAGGCTGACCAAATGTAACATTTAATTATGCGCTTTCGAAGCTGAAGTTGCAAGTTATCATTACATAAGAATGACTTCATTTTTAAAAATGTTGTGCAGTCTATCTCGATTCTACATTTTATCTCTTTATCTGGATCTAGTTGTTCAGTAGTACGGCAACAAAGATATTTAAAACTGGGTACTACTCTTTGAATTATATGACTATCAACATATAACCGTGAATCTTGATGTGACCAGCAGCTAAACACCATGTAAGTATTTTGTTTTTAAACAATTATTTATGTTTAGACCAAACTCTCTTCCCATTGTGTCAATGGGAAGAGAGGCATTTAAAAGGCATTGTAATCAATTCATGTCATCACTATAAATAAAAATAAAATAAAAATAAAATAAAAACGTATATTGCCCTAATAATATTTACATTGCATTACTTAAGATATTTCATTTTCTTCCGCTAGTGCACCACTTCCTTTGATCTGCATCCTTGAGGTATTTGGTTCTTCACTTGTTGTTTCCTGGACATCTTCTTCTGTAAGTACTTTTTCTGGCATCGTACCTACTTTCCTGACCGGTTAGCAACCACCTGGCTATTGTCTGATCATATAGTCGATCAGACGGTGTTGTTCTTTGTGCATCCTTTGTATTCTGTTGTTTTCGAGGATGTCTCTGGTTTTTAGGAGTCTTCTTGTGGCCTGGTAGAAGAAGTAATGGGTCCTTTTCTCGACCACCTCCCTCAGTGGTGTGTACTGGAGCCTTTCCTGGATGGTTGCGTTTGTAACGCGGTCTTCGTAGTTTTCGCAGTCTTCGACGTCTCTGTAGTTTCCAGCCTTTTCCAGTTGTAGTCGGCTGTGGAACTCCATACTGGTGCTGCATACAACATCATGGACCTCACGTAGGCTTGATAAAGTTGGATCTTCTTCTTCTTTGATAATGGAGAGGACCTGAAAATGTAAGGCAGAATTAGTCTTTTAACAATCGTGGCTTTTTTCTTGATTTGCTTTGTATGCAGGTGGAAGTTCATTCTTCTGTCTAAGTGGACGCCTAGGTACTTCACTGATGGGGTGGCTGGGATGATGTTTCCTCTCATCGTTAATTCTGCTGGTGGTGGGTTGTTTTGCTGTGTAAAGATGATGAACTGCGTCTTCTCAGCGTTGATTTTGATTTTCTATTTTTCGGTGTATTCTGATATCCTCTCTAGGTGGCCTTCTAGTGTTTGGACTATTCTTCTGACTTGTTTCCCTGAAGTGTAGATTGCTGTGTCATCTGCATACAAAGCTGTGTTGGTTCTTGCATGTGTAGGTAGGTCTGAAACAAAAATGTTATATAATAAAGGAGACAGAATACTGCCTTGTAGCATCCCTTCCTGGATTTCTTGTATCCTGGACATCTTTTTGTCAGCTGAAACTTGAAAAGTTCTATTAGTTAAATATGTATCACAAATGTTAACTAAGTAATGAGGTAGTCTAGCCTTGTCCATCTTGTAGATAAGTGCTTTCTTCCAGACCGTGTCGTATGCTTTTTCAATGTCCAGTATAGCCATTCCTGTTTTCTGTTTTCTGTTGAACCTGATTTTGGTGTCGCTGACAACTCTTGCTAGTTGTAGTTCGCAGTTTCTTCCTTTCCTGAATCCGAATTGGTCTTCTTGTACCACTCTTCTTCTTTCAGCGTGTTTCATGAGCCCCTTGAATATGATTTTCTCCAGGATTTTTCCTAAGGATTCCAGTAGTGATATTGGCCTATAGCTTTCTGGTCTTCTTCCATCTTTTCTTGGCTTCAGGAGAGGTATCGTCTTTGCATGTTTCCAGTTATTTGGAAAATGGGCTTTATCAAGGCAGTACCTGAAAATATAGTACAGTTGTACTATCATTTTCTTCGGTAGTTCCTTGAGGACGATGTTATGGATCTCTTCCTGTCCTGGAGCTCTGGAACTTTTGAGCTTCTTGATTATTTTGTAGACTTCGGTTGGGTGTAGTTGGTCTTCTTCTATCACGAACTGGTTTCTTCCTGATATCCTGTTGTAGGCCCTGTTGACTGTATCGATGGTTTGTTGGTCTGACATATCCTGGTTCTGTCTATGTGTTGCTAATGTCATCACTTAAAATCACTACTGTATTTATCAGAATTCGATTAACTTTCACGCCCCATTCCAAATTATGCAGCGCTTTTTTAAATGGTTTATCTGAATATAAATTGAACAACAGTGGGGACAGTATACAAATCTCTCTGACACCTCTTTATATTTTACATATATTATTATTTCTGTTGATTTTACATTTATGCAAGCTGTCGCTGTTTGACGCCAGTATAATTTTTGTATGATTCGTACGTCTTGACTATCAACTCCTTTATGCTTTAATACTCAAAGTAATTTGTGATGCTCTACTCGATCAAAGGCCTTTTTATAGTCAATAAATACAGCAAGGAGATCTTTCCTTTGATATCAGCATTTCTGCAATAATTCATTTAGTGCAAGGAGTGCGTCCTGAGTTCCCAGTCCATTTTTGAAGACAAATTATGTTTCATACTAGTCTTCTTTACATTTATCTCTGATTCTACTGTGGATGATACGTAGAAATATTTTCAAAGTGTGGCTCATAAGGCTTATTATTCTATAATCACTACAGTTTTTCGGGCGTTGTTTTTTTTGGTAGGGGTACGCATCATACCTTAATATCTCCAGGATCCGGTTTGGATGGTCTTCTAGCTCAGCAAATTTTGTTCTGGTTTTTCCTCTATCATATCCAGTACTCATATTTGTTTTAGGTCTCTGAATAAGAACCGTTCGGCCACGTATCTGTACACGTTGCCGCTTCTCTGAGACAGTTGTTGTGTGCTGCTTGGATCTTCTTTTTATTGCTTTGACTTGTGTGTCCTCATGCAAGAAATGCATTTGTATAGATATTGGTAGTATGATGCCGTTTATCAGTCTTAATTTTGTTTCCATGATTTTTTGTTATAAGCACTTTTTATGTTGATAAAGAATGCACCTGTTGTCATGGATTTGGAAAGACCAATTTGAACATAATAGTACGGGATCCGAATATAGCTCGATTTGTACCCATCTGTGTTCCGGATGAGACATTTTTTTTATTAAATTTCATACATAGACCTGCATAAATTTCTAGCATGGGTTGCCTATAAAAATCGTGTCATAACTATCTTTAAGGGGGACCTTAGGGTTTTTTATATTTGTGGCTTTAGCACTTAGCTATTTAGCCAGATACATGTTGATAATAATAATTAGAAATCAATATTTCAAGCACATTTTTTTTTGAAAATATGGTAGAATTATTATATTTTTAAATTCATAGATTATTCAAGAAAAAATTCAAGGAACAATATTAAAAAATAAGCCAACGGTGGCAAATTTTGAAAAACACCTCAAAAAACAATGAATTTTGCGGTGGACATCAGAACTCATCATTGGATCACGGTAAACAAAAAATTCAAAAAGATTTTATTAGCTAATGAGTTTCTCGAGGTAACGCTGTCGAGTTTTTTAGTTTTATCGACTTTTGACTTTTTGATATCACTCAGAAGTCAAAACAAAGAATTTTTTTTGCAAAAAGGGAGAAAATCAGCATATTTATTATTGTTAAACAAAAAATAAGCATAAAACCAAAAATATCTCGACAGTGTTACCTCAAGGAATATCTAAAGAAAATATATACAGAATTCCAGGTGGGTTGGTCAAGTAGTTTTTAGGTTATAATGTCTACAGGCTTTGAAAAAGTAGTTTTGAGAAAAACGCGTTTAAAGTATTGTTAACTTTTATTTTCAATTTCTTTTTTGTCTGTCAAATCGTAAAGTGATGCACCCCGGAATATGTTTTTAAATCGCGGAGCAATTTACAAAAGAAAATGAGAACAGCTGTTGACCCTTTCTCACTACTCTCAAGCGCGCTGGTGCGAACTTGCTGCAAAGCGAGTCGAAGATAGGGAGGTAGGGAGATAGTGTTGAATATCCCTATCTTCGACTCGCTTTGCAGTTGGTTCGCGCCAGCACGCTTGAACGTAGTGAACAACGGTCAACAGCTGTCCTTATTTTCTTTTGTAAATTACTCCGCGATTCAAAAAGATTTTCCTGTGTGCATCATTTTACGATTTGGCAAACAAAAAAGAAATTGAAAATAAAAGTTGACAATACTTTTGGCCTACACACCGGGAATTTTGTACATATTTTCTTTAGATTATTCCTTGAGGTATTGCTGTTGAGATCTTTTTTGTTTTATGCTCATTTTCTGTTTAACAATAATAAATGTCCACGAGGAAAAATTTCCTGTAGTTGGCTGTATACCATTACAAAAACATAAAATCCTTTATAAAAGGTATATTTGTTAAAATCCCTATACAGGGCTACATCAAAGACAGAACTAGTTTTCGATCGGTTGACCGATCATCATCAGAGTGCAATCCTAAAATGTGTACAACCAGATAAAATGATGCAAAGTATTTAAAATGTTGACTAAGGTTATAAAAATTATAGGTTATACTCACTTAGAATCTACATGCAAGCCACCAAAGTAAAAATAACAGGGTAAAAACCCTTTACAATTGATCTGTCATCGGAACATATGACAAAGATGTGAATTATAACATGGATGATTAAGATATCCAATGTTTTTCGCCCGAGGTACCAATGAGCTCTACCTGACAAGTTCACATCATGACTATACGGAAGCAAGTGATTTTGATAACGGAAATTCTGAATGGTGACATGACAGGAATGACAGTTCCACAGGAAGTTATAATTTCCCTGTTGTTTTGTGGTAGTTATTGTAAAATTTGTTAAATTAATAACAATAAAAACAGTCGTTCCCACTGTGGTAGATAGTCTGTAAAAATGGAAATAGACTTGATGTAAATGTTAAAATATTGTAATGGAGGAAGTAGGCAAACCACATTACACATAATACAGAAAACTTAATAAACATTATCAAACCCTTTATAAGTGATATCTAGGGCTTAGAAAAGCAGTTGTGTGTTTATTTAAAAGTTATCAATTATATTAGAATAATTGGAAGTTGTTATAGTATGTGGAAGTACCATAAAAATCACTGTGTGGGTGACAAAGGTGTAGAACTGTTTTCTGATCTGGGAGGGATATATAATACAAGCTAAGATACATGCCACCATTTCTCAAAGAGTTCCAGGCGATATGCAGGGATCTTGAGAAATGGTGGCATGTATCTTAGCTTGTATTATATATCCCTCCCAGATCAGAAAACAGTTCTACACCTTTGTCACCCACACAGTGATTTTTATGGTACTTCCACATACTATAACAACTTCCAATTATTCTAATATAATTGATAACTTTTAAATAAACACACAACTGCTTTTCTAAGCCCTAGATATCACATATAAAGGGTTTGATAATGTTTATTAAGTTTTCTGTATTATGTGTAATGTGGTTTGCCTACTTCCTCCATTACAATATTTTAACATTTACATCAAGTCTATTTCCATTTTTACAGACTATCTACCACAGTGGGAACGACTGTTTTTATTGTTATTAATTTAACAAATTTTACAATAACTACCACAGAACAACAGGGAAATTATAACTTCCTGTGGAACTGTCATTCCTGTCATGTCACCATTCAGAATTTCCGTTATCAAAATCACTTGCTTCCGTACAGTCATGATGTGAACTTGTCAGGTAGAGCTCATTGGTACCTCGGGCGAAAAACATTGGATATCTTAATCATCCATGTTATAATTCACATCTTTGTCATATGTTCCGATGACGGATCAATTGTAAAGGGTTTTTACCCTGTTATTTTTACTTTGGTGGCTTGCATGTAGATTCTAAGTGAGTATAACCTATAACTTTTTATAACCTTAGTCAACATTTTAAATACTTTGCATCATTTTATCTGGTTGTACACATTTTAGGATTGCACTGATGATGATCGGTCAACCGATCGAAAACTAGTTCTGTCTTTGATGTAGCCCTGTATAGGGATTTTAACAAATATACCTTTTATAAAGGATTTTATGAATAATAAATGTGTTGATTTTTACGCTTTTTTGCAAAAAATTAATTGTTTTGAATGCTGAGTGATATTACAAAGTTAAAATTCAATAAAACTAAAAAACTCGAGAGCGTTACCTCGAGAAACTCATGAGCTAATAAAATATTTTTGAATTTTTTGTTTACCGTGATCCAACGATGAGTTCTCATGTCAACCGCAATATTTAATAAAATAATTCTACCATACTTTAAAAAAAATGTGCTTGAAATACTGATTTCAACCCCTACGCCCCCCCTTACGGATAGCTATGACACGATTTTGATAAGCAACCCATGCTAGAAATATTTGTCTATGTATGAAATTCAATAAAAAAAAATGTTTCATCCGGCAAGCAGATGGGTACAGATCGATCTATATTCAGATCTTAGACTATAATAATGTAGTCAGACGAACTACAGTAAAACCTGTGTTAACGGCCACCAGCCAACATCGGCCACCTGTCCTAACGGCGAGTTTAAAAATTTCCCAAACCAATTATATGTATACTACAAAAACTGGCAATAGCGGCCACCTTTCTATATCGGCCAACAGTTCTTTCATTTTTAGTGGCCGTTACTGACAGGATTTACTGTAGTTGCATCCGTCGTACCACAGCCTTGTTTACAAAAGTCATATTCATGTAAAGTAACCTCCAAAGGTTACTAAACATACATTTCTAAAGTAAACTCCAAAGTAGTTAGTCCGTGTTAATTATTATTAATTTTCATACTGTTATTAACTTAACTGTAAATACGATATTCAGAAAATTTATACATCCTATCTTGTTGTGGTTATTGTTTTTGGTCTTCTTTTTTAAACATTAGCATTATTGTCGATTATTACACGAACGATTATTTCCATTTTACTCAAAAACGTTTTCATTGGTTATTAAATTGTATACACGTAACAACGAACTGTTGATTACAATTGTAGGTTAACTAATTGTCGGAATTCCAACTATGTTGGACGTATTATTTCAGCTTGAATACCTTTGCCGAATACCTGAAGACGTTCAAGTTATTTTATATCTGCCAAACATGTTTCGAATATTATAACTTGTCTAGAACTCACTGTAATTGAGCATATTTGGATGATAACCATGGAAAATGCGGCACGTAGCAATAGCAAACGATTCTAATGTTCCTATATATTATTCTGGAATGGAAACTGGTAATTTTAAATACCATAATAGTGCTGGATCCCACGTATCACAAAAAGTTGATTAGTAGCAAGCTGAAAATTTGTTTATAGCTTAACGATGTCTAGTCGGACAAACTTTGGTGTATGGGAATACTGGAATAGGGGAAGTTTTAATTATGGAACAGGTTAAAAATTTTGAACGTCAGACTACGAAAACCTCCCATGTATTTTATCGGACAGAACTTAAAATTGATTTGTTACCCTTCATTAAACTCTTATGCAAAAATCAGACGTATTTATCACCCATTGGGCATTTTAATAAGTCCGACAGGTAGAACATGTCAAATGACAAGAATTATGACAGGTGATAAATAGCAGTCTGATTTTTTGCATAAGAGTTTAATGAAAAGGTAACAAAGCAATTGGAAGTTCTGTCCCACAAAATACATGGAACGTTTTCGTAGTTTGACGTTCCAAATTTTTAACCTGTTCCACAATTAAAACTTTTCCTGTTCCAGTGTTCCCGTATATCAAAGTTTGTTCTACTAGACACCGTTAAGCTATTAACAAATTTTCAGCTTGCTATTAATTAACTTTTTTTTGGTACGCGGGATCCAGGCCTATAAATATAATGTTTTAGTCTCAAAGAAGGATACTGGATATGAGACTCAAGTTTATAAAAACCAACACACACCAACAGATGTCTCAATTACAAATCGAATCACAACATCAACGTTAAAAAGGAAATCATTAAATCCTTGTACGATAGAGCCAAAATTACCTGTTCTAACGAAAATTCATTCACAGAAGAAAAACAATTGTTATCATCTGTTTTATTATAAAAATGATTATCCTTTATCGTTTATAAATAAGGAATTGTCAAGATTGGATCGAATGGAACAGAACAACTTAGAAAGGGATCCTATAGCATTCACACGAAATAATGCGAGGAAAATATCAATACCATATATAAAAGGACTATCCGAGAAACCTAAAACAATAGGAAATAAATTCAACATTTCAACAACATTCAAAACAACAAACACGTTGAGATCTATTCTATCTAAAACTAAACCCAACAGTGAACAAGAAAGAACAAAGAATTGTATGTATAAAATACCTTGTGAATGCGAACAATTTTATTTAGGTGAAACATCAAGACCATTAAACGTTAGAATAAGTGAACATCAGTCTCATATTAAAAATAGAGAATTTCAAGTATAGTCCTGAAAGAAACAGATAGTAAAAAGAGAAAAATGAAAGAAGCGGCTCTAATTATGCTAAATAAAACCAATTGTGTCGCAAATTTTCCTCGGTAGAATGCAGTAGGATGTGGTTACCCACACTAAGAGAGGAAGTCAATAGAAAGAAAATACCACGATTAGTAAGTCAATAACATATCGAGTTAGTACATATTTTATATTTGGGTATTATTTATATATCTATGTATTATTAATATTATTCATAATTTAAAATAACATATTATGTATATAGAGTGGGTGATCATATTATTAGAGCCACCTAGTAAAATTCAGTGTTTTAGAGGAAGGGTATATAATTGAGCTGTATCATGTATTAATGGATTGGTTTCCATTTAGCTGTCTTGTAACACTTTATAAAAGTGCAATAAATAGTCTGACAATAGTGGCAACACGCATGTGTGGCAATGCGTGACTCAGATGCCATTGTTTGTCAGTGCTGCCCAGCCTAGCTTGCAACTCGTGTGCCTATTATTTTGTATTCTTGGCGTTTAGATTTATAATAAACTTTGCAAGTTTCCATTGCTCTCTAGTGATATTCTTACAGGCCTATAATATTTTTTGTGAATTTAGTACAAATTGCGCGTTCGTTACACTAGTGGTACCAGAACATCATGGGAAATCCAAAGACATCTCGCCAAGGAAAATAGCAGAAATAAAAACTTTAATATTCAATACTAATTACTCCAACAGAAACATAGCATCGATTTCTAAAGTTTCAAAGGCAACGTGGACCGTATAAAGAAAATACTTACAAACCATTATTAAACAAAAGTAAAATTTTCTAAGGTGGCTCTAATAATATGATCACCCACTGTATTAAGGTCAGAATTTGGTATTAGTTTTGGGAGTAAACAAAAGTAAGACCTAATACTCACGATGTCGGGATAGTATCACGAGGTTTTTTCCTGGTTTTCCCTCGTGATTTACTATGGAATCTCTAACGCGAGAATTTTACTGTCACCGTTGCATGTGGTTGTCTTTTTAAAGACAGATCACATGTTATGATTTTTTGTGACGGATATTCTTGAGTTGGGGTTGATTTTATGTAATCGAATGAACTATCTTTCAGTAAAGTCGTCCCAGGAACGCAACTCATAAATATTGGCAATATCATTTTAAAGTAGAAGACTTTAAAATGATATTGCCAATAGTATAATATGTATATGTCTGAATTGCCGATATAAATGAGTCAGATTAAATAAATTATTCGAAGAATTATTGTTTACTAAGCAACAACATTTTTGTTTAATTCATTAATATTTTTTGTTATTTTGACAACGGCATCCGATTTGGACGTCGAAACCTTAATAAAATCATTTTTTTAGTAAAATTGTGGCTTATTTTCCATCAAAACTAGTTAATTACAAAAATGCCACAAGAAAATAGCTTCAGAACAACATTAAATAAACTCGTTAACACAAAAAGCGATATATCTATACTTCGTTTTAAAATTATTGATAGCACAGTTAATAATCCTGAACGTAATGTAATAAACCAGTTTTAGTATTTAGAAGACTCCAGATTATCACTATTGCTATCTGATCATGACTACAATCAATAAGGAAGTTAGTTCTATCACAATCAATAGAATAAAAAAAAATCTTCCTATAGAACTGATGCACTATCCATAAAATGTTTCTCAAACTTCCCAGGAAATGTGTCTAAAGATGAGACACATTTTGTGTGTAATAAAAAACTATAGAAAACCAATCTCTCCCTCTCCGTGGCAAAGCTCGAAGTGTGCTATTTATTTGATAGTGTGCTAATAAAGCGGAGTTGCGTCCAGGATGTCGATGTATTGTGATTTATCAGGGAGTTCGTTGCTGGCAGAGGTCAGCAGTTTTGTAGGGTAGTTTGTTTGTGATGTCATTGCCAAAGGGTAAGCAGGCAGTTTTGAGAATGTTTTGGGCTCTAAATTTTTTTCCCTTGATTGTTTCCTGTACGACTCGCTTAGAAAGGTGAGCTTCTAACTTATGGTCTGGATGTTGTAACCCTTACAAAGGTTATTGGCTAGCTCAGCCTGGCGTAGGTCCTGTGCTCTGTAACAATGAATCACTTTTCCAAGGATCTAAGGGAGGTTAATCAATAAAATTCAAAAGTAACTTCACATACTCATTTATTGACCCTGGTAAATCAATCAGATACACATTATTGCTATTTAATATACTGAAGAAAGGAAATTGAAGATTGTTAACAAAAGAAATTTATTGTCAAGGAAACTAATTTGTTCAGTAGCACTTTGCTAACGCCTGACTGCAAGAGGGCTACTTATCTTTTGCGTCCGTCGAGGAATCTCCGTTGCCGTCCTCAGGTCTTGGAGGGACTTCGGCTCCACGTAGCCTCTGTTGATTGGAGGTGTTCAGATGCAGGCCCTTATTGTAGTTGCATCGGCACCGGTGCAGAACGTCGGCTAGATTGTACTTTATGCAAACAACGACTAAGAAAAAAACAGTGCGTATTACAATGGGTACCTATAATAGCACATGAGATCTACGTTTGGCAAGGAGACCCAGTTCGCGTATAAGTAGACCGTCTTACTAAAGTTAATCGGTCGCAACTCATACCACTGAACATAATTTGCTTGCCCAACGAAGATACACAAAGGTAAAAATTGTAATTAAAAACTGAATAAAAATTAATGATAGCAATAAGCGTAAAGAAATAAAGATAATAATAAATAAAAAAAACTCAAGCATTGCTAAGGATCGCTCACTAAAATATTAGCCGAGAAGCATAAGGTAAATTATAACTAAGAAAATACTCACCCCAAGTAAGTTGGGAACAACTTCTTGTTGTAGATATTACTTCATATGTTTTACTTGTTTCAAGTTTTATTCGGAAGAGAACAAATTATATGAAGGCACTCATCTTTAAGTGGTTAATATATTGGAGAAAAACTAGTACTAACGAATTTATTTGATGGTCACTAATTACAATAAATAGTTCGGGTTTTAGAAAATTATTATTTGAAGTACTGTAGAGGAATAGGACAGCAGCTAGAACAATTGAAGAGCTGAATTTAATTTTTGAATAACGAATGGGGACTTAATTTGAAAGGAAAGACTACAGAATGAAATGTAAACTAAAACGAAAAGGCTTGGAAAGAAAATTAACGCAAATGTCAAAGAAACAAAATGAAGAGAAAATCTATATATGAGAAGTAAAACATAAATGAAGCCAATAGGAGAAACTATAGAAAGGAGATGGAACATTGTAACGTTACAATGTTCAATAGTTTAATACTTTACGCAGTATACTCCTTTCCAACCTTAGTAGTGATAGTGATTGGTCGCGATTGAGCAAGATTATGTATGTTGGCCTTCTATTCGATCACCGGACTAATGTATGTTTTGCAATACTTGGGACACATTACAAGAGGCGAAAGATATGAACTGCTTCGAATAATTATGCAGGGGAAGATAGCAGGAAAAAGGTCCATAGGAAGAAGACGAAACTCCTGGCTAAAGAATCTACGGGAATGGTATAGCTGTAGCAACAACGAATTGTTTCGGTCAGCAGTTTCAAGAACACGTATAGCCCTGATGATCGCCAACCTTCGGAACGAAGATGGCACTTGCAGAAGAAGAAGAATGTATGTTTTATACGTGTGTATGAGTGTACGTCTATGCGTCCGTCCGAATTTTACACAGAGCACTGATCATACCGACTCTTCTCCTTATATTATTGCGGGGTTCGGTCAGATTTGATCTCCAGTTTAGTGTTTTGGCAAACACGATGTCTAGATACTCGATCTGATCTCGAAAAGTGGGCCTCCCCACTTCTTCAGCATTGTTTGCAATGTGTTTGCCAAAGTTGGAATGTCGAAAAAGTAGTTAGATTAGGTGTTATTCTCCATCTTCTGCACCATCTATTGACATGATTTAGGTAATTTTGATCATACCTTGTTAGCAAATCTACGTCTCAAGAGGTTGTTACGAGGGCAGTGTCATCTGCGTAAAGTAGTGGGTTTACGGGCGTTTCGCCCCCGCCGTTTGGCCCCGACCGTTTCGCCCCCGCCGTTTCGTCCCCTGCCGTTTCGCCCCCGAACCGTTTCGCCCCCGAGATTTTACCTAACATTTTTAACTAGTTGCATTGAGTTATAAATACAATATTAGTAATACATTTACCTATTGCTAATTTTTTTGTATGTTGTTCTTAGAAGTGCTTTGTTACACATATTTATAGTAGATAGGCAGGATTAATACATAATTGTTCTGAGAAATAATTCTACATATTTTTTTACACAAAGGATTTTGTTCTCAGAAAACTAATGTTGCCTTACTTACAATTTACGGACCTAACCTAACCTAACCTAAGCTAAGAACAAAAAATGATCAATAGGTAAATGTATTACTAACATTGTATTTATAACTCAATGCAACTAGTTAAAAATGTTAGGTAAAATCCCGGGGGCGAAACGGTTCGGGGGCGAAACGGTTCGGGGGCGAAACGGCTGGGGACAAAACGGCGGGGGCGAAACGGTCGGGGGCGAAACGTCCGTATCCCAAAGTAGTGTAAGTGTTATAGTGTTTCGTGGGTTGGGAAAGTCATTGTTGTATAGGGTGTTGTGTGGGGTATTTATGCCTACACGTAACTTTGTGGAACCTGTGCTGAGAATCGATTTTTGATCTTATCCGTGATTGTGCGCCCAAAGCGATATATTTTGGTGGACAGGCCGATGTTCCGTTAGTCCATTGAAATATAGTAGAACCCCGCAAATCCGAGCTAATTGGGGGGACAGCCTGTTCGGATTCCGAAAAGTTCGGATTATCCGAAAGTTAGGCTAACTAGTAATTCAAAGCTTTCATTGTCGTTGATTTTGAGTAGCAAAACGTTCTCGCAAGAGTGTGGACAATATTTTTGGACTCAAGTTGACTACGAGAGAACCGAAGCAAGTTTATGTTTAACCTACATTGTTCAATTGTCTGGTTTTACTCTGTATAATAAACATGTTTTTTAAGTTTTTGTCTTGAATTTTTAAATTTTTTTCACTTTCCTTTGGTTCGGATTAGCGGGGTTCGGATTTGAGGGGTTCTACTGTATTTCATTTTTTAGGCCATACCTTGCATTTGTTAGAGGAATCCAATTTAAGTTTTTTAATTTGTAGGGGGATCAGTAGAAGCTTCAGTTCAAGTTTTTGGGGTCTCTACCCTTGTCTCTCAACCGCCATCTTAAAAAAGGGGTGCAAAGGGGTTTTGCGCTATATCTTGTAAACTACCAACTGTACGGAAAATCTAATCAAACATAAAATGTGGAAAATTAAACTTTCTACAAATTTGTTTCTATTACTTTTTATTGTCAAGTGACCAACAAAAAAGATATAAACAAAAATAAGTAAACATTTTTTAACAAGTTTCCTTTTGGAGGAACTTTTTTTCAGTTCATTTTACAATAAAATAACATTAAAGCAATTTTGTAGAGGGTTTTTCAGCGAACAATTTCCACTATAAAGGTGTTAAATTATATTTATTTATCTAGGTTTTACAACTCTCCAAACTTGACCAGATTCTCGAATGCTCATAGGGATACAATAAAAACAAAACGTTAGGCTTACTTTTCTATCTCAATATATTTTTATTCATACAATGTGTTAAGAGGAAACAGTAGCGATCAACAGGTAGCGAAAACGCGTTCCAAGATTGCGGCTGTAATTTTGAATATTTTTTCGAGGTATTTGGCACACGTATTCGTAATATAATGAAGAATGGCGGTACAGAGCCCAATTTGAAAATTATATTAATATGTGGAAATTACTCTGTACTTAAATATAATATTAAAAAAACGAGCCTGTAACTTCTTCAAATAAACTTTTTTATCCGATGCCTAGATTTTGGGTCATTTTGGAACTACTAATGAAATAAAAAATTTTAGTAGTTCCAAAATGACACAAAATCTAGGCATCGGATAAAAAAGTTTATTTAAAGAAAGTGTATTTTTTTGTTCTTCTTAATGGCGGTACAGGCTCGTTTTTTTAATATTGTATTTAATTACAGAGTAATTTCCACATATTAATATATTTTTCAAATTGGGTTCTGTACCGCCATTCCTTATTATATTACGAATACGTGTGCCAAATATCTCGAAAAAATATTCAAAATTACAGCCGCAATCTTGGAACGCGTTTTTGCTACCTGTTGATCGCTACTGTATCACCTTAAGATTATAACATTCCTATGCTATTATTAATCTATTTTTGACCTTTCTCCCCGCTATAAAAATTAGAACCCTAAGCTTATATATGTTACGGTTAATGTGATAAGTCCGGTCTGTATTAATAATAACCGGTCTGTATTAATAATAACCTTAGCAGTTGGTCAATGTGATTAATAATGCCTTTATAATTAGATTAACCGGTTATTATTAATACTATCCTAACAGCTCTGGTAAATGTAATAAAAACGCATTTTGGGCTTCGCTACTGTTTATTTATGAAACTTGGTAATAAAGTTAAACACTTAAACATATTATTAATCAAAAAACCTAACTAGACATGTAATAGGTAAAAACAAACTCGAATTTGGTAACAAAGTTAAAACACTAAGGGCCGGTTGTTCGAACGCTAATCAAGAAGTTGATTATAATCAATCATTTATTGTAATCAATTTTCTTGATGGGAATCAAATCGCGACATGAAAAATACATGTAAAACACTAATCAGTTATTGATTGTAGGTAAAACAGTAATTAAAATATAGCCGCAGCTCTTAAATTCTTAAAAATTGCTTATTATTTTTATTGATTTGTAAGTAAAAACAAGAAATTAACATCAGAAAGAGTTTAATTATGTTTTATTTTAAATTAAAACCAAAATAATAAAATAAATCAGTCAACATAACCTCAAAATGCGACATCTGTCAGAAGTACGCTTAATCAAATATAATTGTAATTAAATATTTGATAATGATCAGTTTTGATTAGCGTTCGAACAACCGGCCCTTAGGGCCGGTTGTTCGAACGCTAATCAAGAATGATCATTATCAAATAATTAATTACTGTCAATGTCTACTTTGTTTGGGTTGTTAAAAAGTCTGTGGAGTCTATAATCAATTAATATAACAATAATTATTAACATAATTAATAATAAATCTCATAATTGTAATTAATTATGCTTTCAGCAACCCAAACAAAGTTGACATTGACAGTTTTGATGACAGTAATTAAATATTTGATAATGATCATTGTTGATTAGCGTTCGAACAACCGGCCCTTAAACAACATTTATCAATAGAAAAACAAAACTAGACATTTAATAAGTAAAAACAGTTAAACACTTAAGGGGAAAGGCGCAAAATGTCGCCTGTTAAAATTTTCAATGTGTTTTAAATGTATTCATTTTTTTGGAATAATGAGAAAACTAATAAGTTTTTTTTAATTTAAACGCAGAATGAAAGATTACGTTAGTACCGAGGGCCTCAAGTCCATCAGAATAAAAAATTTCTTTTGAATGAAATATTTGCAATTAAAAATAACTGTCACTTATTAAAATAAACATTATAGAAGTTTTCAGGGACTTTCGGCCCCCGGTAATCATGAAGTCTTTCATTCTGCCTTGAAATTTTTCAAAAATATTTATTAGTTTTCTTAGGATTCGAAAAAAATAAATAAATTTAAAGCACATTAAACATTTTATCAGGCGACATTCTGCGCCTATGCCCTTAAACAAAATTATCAATCAACAAGCTGAAAATGCGAGCATTGTCATAAAGAAAACTTTGTATATTTACGTATTTTAATTCATAATATGGAAAATTTCTATTATGAAAAGTAGTTTAGAATTAATAATTATGTTTTAATGTGCAATTATATCATTCTAATTTAAATGTTATGAACTATAAAGGTAGTTTACTCTTGATCAAAATTCATATTTTTTATATTCCTCGTATAAAATTAGTAACATTTTATACAATGTGTCCCAAAAGTAGTGGAACGGACGAATATTTCGCGAACTGAACATCGGATCGAAAAACTGAAAAATACGTGTTCAATCATTTTCAAAAATCTATCCAATGACACCAAACACCAACCTCCACTACACCCCCTGGAGGTGGGGTGGGGGGTAATTTTAAAATTTCAAATGGAAACCCCTAGATTTTCTTGCAGATTTGGATTCTTTACGTAAAGGTAAGCAACTTTTATTCAAGACATTTTTTCGAACTGTGGATAGATGGCGCTATAATTGGGAAAAACGATTTATCCTGATACCATGGGTAAATTATAGAAACGGTCTAATATCTGGAGAAATACATTTCCAAATGAGAAACCAAACAAATTTTTTTAATACTTTTCGAAAACCTATCGAATAGCACTAAACATGATCCTCCAACCCACCCCCCTGGAGGTGGGGTGGGGGGTAACTTTAAAATATTAAATAGCAACCCCCATTTTTTATTACAGATTCGGATTTGTCATGAAAAACTAAGCAACATTTATTCGAAACATTTTTTAGACTTGTTGATAGATGGCGTTTTAATTGGAAAAATACGATTTATTAGCGCCATCTATCAGCATTTTTAAAAAATGTTTCGAATAAATGTTGCTTATTTTTTCATGACGAATTCGAATCTGCAATAAAAAGTGGGGGTTGCTATTTAAGATTTTAAAGTTACCCCCCATCCCACCTTCAGGGGGTGGGTTGGAGGGTCATGTTTAGTGTTTGTCGATAGGTTTTCGAAAACTATTAAAAAGCTGTTTTTTGGTTTCTTATTTGGAAGTGTATTCCTCGAGATATTAGACCGTTTCTATAATTTACCTATGGTATCAGGATAAATCGTTTTTCCCAATTATAGCGCCATCTATCCACAGTTCGAAAAAATGTCTTGCATAAAAGTTGCTTACTTTTACGTAACGAATGCAAATCTGCAAGAAAAACTAGGGGTTTCCATTTAAGATTTTAAAGTTACCCCCACCTCACCTCCAGGGGGTGTAGTGGGAGTTGGTGTTTGGTGTCATTGGATAGATTTTTGAAAATGACTGAACACGTATTTTTCAGTTTTTTCCATCCGATGTTTAGTTCGCGAAATATTCGACCTTTCCCCTACTTTTGGGACATGGTTGCATCATAAATCTTAGAACAAGAAGAGCTTTTTATGAAGAATAACTTTTATTTGTCAAATTAAAAATAAAAGAGTTATAAATGAAAATGTTCTTGGTATCCATAATTTGAGAAAAATCTTCAAATATTTTTTTCCATTAGAAGGATGTACACAGACACAATACTGGCTAGTGATTTTAGTCAATAATTTTGCCAATTCGACAAAAAAATAATTTCTAAATAGTTAATAATTATTACTAAATAATTAGTAATTTTGCCAATTTCGGCAAAATTCTGAAAAAACAAAAAAAATACCTTCTATAATCACTATCCAGTTGTGTCGAGTTTAGGGAACGACCAGGTATACATAATATTTTAATTTTATAGCAAATGGAACAGTCCATTTATCATAAAGGGTAGGCCGTATTTATACTGGTATAAACCTTTTTAAAACTGTTAATAAATTATTGCTTTTAAAATATTTATACTCAAATTGTATTTTTGAACATCTTATTTATTTTATATAATAATTAAATTCACTATCAAATGTCATTGATGTTTTATTAATACTTAATTTAAAATTTAGTTTGACATTCACGAAGTGTCAAACTCAAATGTAAATAACATATGCTTGGCAAATCGAGATTTAAAAAAACCATTTGAGCTGACGTTTAGTGCGTCTGTAGGAGATAACCGGATTGTGACGTCACATTTTAGACTTTGAGGTCGATTATCTCGAAGACGGTTAGATATATCGAAATGCCGTTTTCAGATTTGGATTCAGAAGGCAAAACTACATAAGAATCCATCGATACACCTGCTCTAAGTATTGCAGGAGCGGCAACCCAATAACACACAGACTTTTGCAAATTTATAAACGAAAAGTTTTCGTTGAAAATCCTAACTATACTAAAGCAATCAAGATGCAGTAGAAATTTACAAACCAAGACATGTTAAATACTACTAGGAGCACTCCCGAATCATAATTTACAATGTATAAACTTTGGAAATCATGATTTAGGATTTACAATGTACATATATGGGTACATTGTAAATTATGATTCAGGAGTACTCCTAGTAGCATTTAACGGTCTTGGTTTGTTTATTTCTACTGCTTTGTTTGTTTATATCTTGATTGTAAATTTAGTATAGACATGTAATAAGTAAACCCCCACCCCACAAGCTTCTAAGAACTTATTGGTATTCAACATTTATCACGTTTACCGTTTGAATACGGGATTTATTAATAATACCCGGTCAATGTGATTATTTCTGGTATATTTATTACTTTTACCTAGCTATTCGGGTTGTATTAATAATAACCGGTAATTATTAATAATTCCCATTTAATCACATTTACCATAACATATATATAGAAAAGACCCAAGAAGTTGTGTGAAGACAAATTCGCCAGTCCAGAAGAAAAATGACGCAACCGCAAAATTCTTCAGAAGAGCAAAAAAGATTTTTAAATATTTAAAATAGGGATTAAATGAAGAGTAATCGTCCAGGAGTATCGGTATTGCGTTTGTTTTTTGACAACGATGGCTTTTATTTTCACCGATATTGGTTCGAATTTCATTATCTTAATTTAATCGCCCCAATTTCAACCCTATCTACAGTTGCATCATTATGCATCTGAAACAAGGTCTAACATAGCGAGTATTTCAGTAACGTCGCAACTACCCTATAGTGGCTCAGTACATTTTCACAGTTCGGTTTTTGTATCATTTTTACATAGTATTTTAGAAGAAGTTAATTGCGCAATAGACAGGAATTGACAAAATTTGCAGTTACGTCATTTTTCTTCAGTACCGGACTAAATATCTGCCTGCTATTACTTTCATTATTATAATTTATCCTAGGTGGTACAGCAGTCGGCCCCCTCTACTTAACTCATTCTTACAGTTGTGCTACCTATTTGGCCACGTGCGCAGTCGTATTAAAAATTGTGAAAAGTATTTTGAGTTTTATCGATAATATCTACTATTGAGAGTCTTGTGGGTAAAATTTATATTTTTGTGATTAGATAAGCATTTTGTGTTTTTTGTAAAAGCGCATCATGAGTAGTGGTTATTTTATTTGTAAGAAACCTCTGGGGAAAATTATTTGCCAGTAGGAAAGTCGAGCCGTCTTTACACACTGTTGTCGGCGAACGTTTTTCGTCTCTTTATATGGCGGATATAAAGATAATCCTCTGGAAACCCTGAGATACAAACTATTTGCTAAAACAGTGACAAAAAATGCATTTAATCTCTCCTTACTTCCTCTAACACAAGATGCAGCCCATTTCCACAAACTCCGAGTGTATCACCAGATTCAGTCATGGCTCGGTAAATATTGTGATCCAGAAGATTGGGGCTGGAAAAAGCATGGAAAATTTTGGATACCAATCGAAACTTCCAAGTCTCCAGTACCTCCGAGCTTATTAAATTCATCTTTTGCAGATTCAATGGAAACTTGAAGTGCATGTGGTTGCCGAAAAGCAGACCTCAAATGTTCAGCAGTGTGCCTGCATTGTGGTGGTGAAAGTTTCAGCAACATCGTGAACATATCAACATTAATTATTGAAGAAAATGAATTGGAAGATGAATTAACGACAATGACGCAAACTCTCTCTCTCATTATACCACAAAAATTCACCTCGGATACTGATTCAGATCTTGACTCGCAGCCTGGACCATCGAAAAAAATGAAAAAATAATAACTATGATAGATCTTTTTCAAGACATAATAATAATAAATAATATTATTTTGTCTAGAAATTGTCCGTGGATTAGGCCTATTGGGGATACCACACAAAAACCGCGCCTCCAGACTATATCTCATAGGGGGCCGGGAAAAGGGTCAAAAATAGCTTAATAATAGCATAGGAATGTTAAAATCATAATAAATAAATATACAGATAGAAAAGTAAGCCCAAGGTTTTGTTTTTATTGTATTCTTATGAGAGTTTGGAGAGCTGTAAAATCGAGATAAATAAATAAAATTGAACAACTTTATAGTGGAAATTGTTCGTTGAAAAATTCTCTATAAAATTGCTATGATGTTATTTTATTGTAAAATGAACGGAACAAAAGTTATAATCTCTAAAAGGAAACTTCTTACAAAATTTTATCTTAATTTTGTTTATAACTTTTTTGTTGGTCACTTGACGATTAAAAGTAATACATATAAAATTGTAGAAAATTTAATTTCCTACATTTCATGTGTATTTAAATTTTCGGTATGGCTGCTAGTTTAGGAAATATAGCGCGAAACCCCTTAGCAGCCCCTTTTCCAAGATGGTGGCCGGGGGACAAGGGAAAAATAAAATTGACTCCTCTAAGAAATGCAACCCCAAATGTAACATTTCAATGGACTACGTAGTTTCTTCGCCAGTGCAGTATGCCATACTTGGTCAAACGCTTTTTGAACATCGAGAAAAATTCCAAAAATGCCAATGAAAGTTTTTTTTTTGCCATTTAGATTTTGGGTGGTGTGTGTATATGTGAAAACACTATTGTAACTGTTTGTACATTATAATATCAATACTAACGACTCATAAAGATTGAAACTTAATTTCTAAATACAAAGAAAAATCTCATAAAATACTTTATAAAATTGTTTGAAATACAAACAAATTCAGTTTGACCTACTTTTTTTTAATTCGCGGCATTTTGGCTTGGGATTCATTATAAATTCAAATTCTTATCAGGTTAGTTGTCTTTTCCTTAACTTCCGTTTCAATTGCCATTTGAAATTAGTAGCATTTTGTCCTTTGTTGTAGGTTTTAAAGATTTTAAAAATTACCAGCGTCCAACTCCAAATTAAGTGAGTGTCGTTTCACTCGCAACATTTTAATGGGAAAGTTTCTAGACACCTCCCAAACTTTTGTTTTTGTTTTGCTCGTCAGGCGTTTCGGTTAAATGAGAAAGATTTTCAGAGCCGGACATAATGTTGGGAATAAGTTCAGAGTCAGAGGAGAATTAAAAATGGTTGGCTTGTGAACTTTAGAAAGTGTCCAGTTTGAAAATGAGGTTGACCGTTTTATAAATGATTAATACTTTTTTTTAATAAAGTTGTTAGGACTGTTACTTTAGTTTTAATATATGGCAATCTAATTGTGAACAAGGAGAGTTAAATCGTAACATTTCTGTAGCAAGTATTTTTTTATGAATTATATTTTTATGAATAAATGGATCACTCAATCAAGTGTTCAAAATGTCTTAGCTGGTTAATTTGACAGTAATATCCTTAACGATAACGATGAGGGTAGGAACCAACGAACTGTCAATAGGTACTGATGGAATCGCCATGAAGCGAATTTGAAGATCTCCATGATCGCCATGAAGGGAAGATAATCGCCATCTTTCTTAAACAAACAAATTGAGAGTGCTAGTTAGGGACGTCAGGTATATAATGTTATTAAAATAAATAAACAATTTTTGAGTTATTAAAGATCAAATATTTTAATTTTTGTTAAAAAAATGCATGCTCTAAAGCGATTTTTCATAAATAACCCAAAAACTGCAAAAAAAACTATTTTGAAAGCTAAACTGAAAACTGTTTTTTACAAAAAAGTTTTCATCACTAAAATTGAAGCTTATAAAAACTATATTAAATTCCTTACTTGTAAAACCATTTAATGTTAATTTAAAGTAAGTTACTTATGAGTAATTGAATGTATATTTTTTTCTACGAGTATTCAAATCTAAGGATCCAATGTTAAATAACCGGAACACGATGCATTTTATAACACTTAATAAATACTTGTCAAAGAACTTAAAAATACCTATCAAATGAGCTCCAGAAGAAGTTGTTAGCATCAAATTTTATACTCCAAAAATTTTTCCAAAAAATAATATTTTTTTTAATAACTCTGTTAATTTTTATGATAGCAGGCACGCCCAACTATTTGAAAGGTAATTTCAAGAGCTATAAAACTGTATTACATTTAACCTTTCAAATATAGTCGGTTAGCTAAACTCAGACACAACTGGCTAGTGATTTTTAGTAAGTAATTTTCCCAATTTGGCAAAATTGGTAAAAAAAAAAAATTACTTAATTGTTAATAATTACTAAATAGTTATGGTAGGGGAGCCCAAGCGGGGATTTTTGCAGTTACTCGAGCGCGTCAGATTAGCATATGGGGAGAAACCTGGTACCCTGCAGATGTACCTCTACCATATATTGGCTCTTAACACAGGGGAGTTCGTTAAGGGGGGCCCGAAAAAAAAATTTTGTCCTTAAAAAAACTCGAAATTGTCAGATTAAGATAAGGTAAGTTAAGTACCTGCAAAAGAGTGTATATTTCAAAAATCTGACGATTTGAGCCGGGCGTAAGGAAATGGGTGAGTCCCAAAGTTTCACAAGAAAAAAGGGAATATTTTGCGAAATGAATGACAGATCGAAAATCTAAAAAATATATGCCCAGTATTTTTTAAAAATCTATCGAATGATACCAAACACGACTTCCCACGGAGAGGAGTGGGGGGTAAATTTAATATTTTAAATACTAATCCCGCGATATTTCGCAAAATGAACATCAGATCGAAAAACTGTAAAATACACTTATTCAATATTTTTGAAAAATCTATCGAATGGCACCAAACACGTCCCCCCGTGGACGTGGGGTGGGGGGTTACTTTAAAATCTTAAATAGGAGCCCTCATTTTTTATTGCAAATTTGGATTCCTTACGTAAAAATAAGTAACTTTTATTCGAAACATTTTTTCGAATTATGGATAGATGGCGTTATAATCGAAAAAAACGATTATTGAAAATGGAAAATTAAATTAAAAAATGACAAGCGCCCACTAAAATGGAAAACTTTACTTAACTTTTTTTGGTTTTAGGACCTACTCTTCACAACCCAATAGGTCCCCAAAGCGCTCGAGTGACTGCACATTTAGCATACTTTGCTCCCCTACCATTAGTAATTTTGTCACTTTTGGCAAAATTGGCGAAAAACAAAAAAATTACCTATTAAAATCACTAGCCAGTTGTGTCTCAGTTTAGCGAACCGACTATACTTTATTTTTTTAGGATAATAGGTTAAATATGCATTCTAAATCGCTCAAAATGTTTAAGGTCATTACTTATGCTAAAGTAAAGAAAGTTTTATAGGGATTGGTAAAGATTTTAATTTTTGTGGAAATGGTGTTCGTTTTATTTTTCTCTTTTTACTAAAAAATTCTAAAGGGTTCTATTATTTTCATGTTCATTTGCTTAATTTTGATGATATCAACTTCTTTCGGTGCTCATTTAATAGGTATTTCTGAGTACTTTGACAAATGTATATTAAGTATATTTTATAAAATACATTTTCCTGTTAATTAGGCTTGAATAATTAGATTTAACTACTCGCCGAAAAAATACAATTAGTTATCTACTTATTAGTTACATTTTGAATTAATAATAAAAGGCTTTTCAAAGCTTTAATTTTGGTAATGATAACTTTTGGTCATGATAAAAAATGAAAAACATTTTTAAGTGATTTACGAGAAACCGCTTTAAAACATGCATTTTTTCACAAAAAATTAAAATCTTTGATCTTTAATAACTCAAAAAAGTATTGATTTATTTTAGTAACTTTATGTAACAAATTCTGCTTATAATTTGTCCTTCTATCGATTTTTGGAGTTATTTTTAATAAAAAATAATTTTCACCCCCCAAGAAGGGGCGGTATCCACAGTCAGGGTAAAGGAGTAAGGTGTCACCATGTCACGTTTGTTTCTTGAGGTATCGTCTAACCACTCACCAATGTTGGTGAAAATCGATGAATGTTCACCGAAATTGAAGGCAATAGTTGATTTTTACCTTTAGTGACTGCACTATACAAAAGGAATTGCGTATAAATACGCGTATTTTGGGAACTCATAAATTATTAAATGATACGTAGTCGCCAAATAATTAATATAATGCATTTTATGTACAACTCTCTCTTAAGCTGGAAAGATAGGGTCTAGGGTTCTTGCGAAGGGGTTGTAGCTCAATAATCGAAATGCGCGTGATTTAAGAGTTTATTATTAGAATATATAAGCTATAGGAATTATATCCGCGATACTATATACTTTAATTTTTTCAGCATGTTTTTTTTTAAGTTAAATCAATTAAAGGGTTGTTTGGGGGTGAAGGGGGTGAGCTCAAAAATCGAAACTATATCATTTCAAGAGCTCATAAATGGCTCGTAATTTTGCCGCAAAGATCGATTCAATATCCTTATTTTTAAGTAGTGGGGGGCTGAGTCAGTCCCCCCACTAAAATATTAAATTCTTGCTCAGTGTAACGAGCTCAAAATTTTTAATTTGCGGAATATGAAAGCTCATAAATAGCTCATAAATCAGCGCTATTTGTTTTTTAATTTTTGAAAGTGGGGGGGGGCAGCTCAACACGGGTAACAAATACCCAACACTTGGAACGAAGCAGTAACATTGTTACTATTTAAGAGAAAGGAGATAAAAAGGATCTAAAGAATTATAGATCCATAACTTTACTAAATGTGATATACAAACTATTAACCAGGATATTAACAAACAGATTAACAACTAAATTAGATGGATACCAAGCAAGAGAACAAGCCGGATTTAGAAAGAGCTTCAGTACAAGTGGCCACCTTTTAACGATGAAGATATTAATTGAAAAAGCTAACGAATAGCATATCCCGCTATACATGGCATTTACTGACTTCGAAAAAGCATTTAATAGTGTGGAACACTGGGCAGTAAAGAATTAATTACTTAAGAATTAATATCGACTTAATTACAAATATATACAGGATGTCCAGAAACTCTACCGACAAACGAAGACAGGAGATTCCTCAGATAATTTTAAGACAATTTAACCCAATTCACATAGTCCGAAAATGCTTCTTAAGGGAGCTAGAGCTCTTTGAAAATGGCGTTATGAAATTAGTTTTTCTTAAATACCTCCAGAACGCTTCTATTTAGAAAAACGAAAATTGGTGTGCATATTTACTTTTTAGAGATGAATCGATTTCATCCATTGCAAATTTCTAGTACCGGTCATAGGCGTCCGTTTTGGGTAGAGCAACGGGTATTTTATCGCATAACTTTTTTGCCCTTAACTTTTTTGCATTTTTGTCACCGGATTATTAAATTGCGAGGTATTCTAGTACTAAAAGCTACTCTTGCTTTAAGTCGGTAGGACACGCCGTTTTCTAGAAAAATCGATTTGAAAATTTTTCGATTTTGGAATTTGAAAAAAAATGGAAAGAACTTTTCAACAAAAAACGAAGTATTTTACCAACATAAAGTAAGAGTAACTTTTAGTACTCGAATACCTCATAATTTAATAATCTAGTGTCAAAAATGCTCAAATATTCAAGACAAAAAAGTTATGCTATAAAATAACTGTTGACCTACCCAAAAGGGACGCCTGTGACCAGTACAAGAAATTCACAATTAATAAAATCGACTTATCTCTGGAATATAAATAAATGTACCAGTTTTCGTCTTTCTAAACAGTTTTTTTTTGAAATTTTTTTTTTACTCAAAAAGCGAAAAATTTTCAAATCGATTTTTCTAGAAAACGGTGTGTCCTAGCGATTTAAAAAACGAGTACCTTCTAGTAATATGATACTTCACAATTTAATAATCCAGTATCAGAAATGTATAAAAGTTAAACATAAAAAAGTTATGCGATAAAATAACCGTTGCCCTACCCAAAACGGACGCCTATGATCGGTACTAGAAATTTGCAATGGGTGGATTAGATTTATATCTTGAAGATAAATACGCGTACCAATTTTTGTTTTTCTAAATAGGAGCATTCTGGAGGTATTTAAGAAAAACTAATTACAAGACGCCATCTTCAAAGTGCTCTAGCTTCCTTAGGAAGCATTTTCGGACTAAGTGAATTGGGTTAAATTATCTTAAAATTATCTGAAGAATCTCCTGTCTTCGTTTGTCGGTAGAGTTTCTGGACACCCTGTATAATAAGGCAACAACTATTAAGCTAATGAAACAAACGGAGTTTGTTTAAATAAACCGAGGAGTAAGACAAGGAGATACCACCTCGTCCAAGCTATTCAACCAAGCGCTGGAAGATGTGTTCAAACAACTACACTGGGATGGCTTGGGTATAAACATAAACGGGCAATATCTGAATCACTTACGATATGCTGATGATTTTTTTTTGTATTTATTTACGGGCAAGCCCAATTCAGAAAATAATATTACAAAAAATATTACAAAGACAAAAGCAAAAACATAAACAGTGTCAACACAAAGAACAAATATTACAATATCTATTGGATAACAAAGCTAATAAATTAAAGAAAAAAAAAGAACATTACGATATAAAAAAACAAACAAAGTTTAAGCTTAAAAATTGCTGATAGAAATTATATCACTAACATTGTATGTTCAACAAATGGTTTTTAAATATATCCAAGGAATTGCAGAATATATTTAAGTCATTTAGAGAATTCGCAAGTCTAAGTGTTCGTGGTAAAAAATTGTTGTAAGTATAGTTATATCTATGGAAGCTTATGTGAAAAGTTTGGGTTTGTCTTGTTGACCGAGTAGGTACAAAAATACTAATTTTTGACAGAAGATCGGGACAGCTACTATTACCATTAATAATGTTGAATAAGATTGTCAGATCTGTTCTTTTTTTACGGGTTTCTAATGAAGTAATATTCAATAATAATTCAATATCCGTGTAGCTACAATATATATGTTGTTTAAAAGCAACGTATCTGAGAAAGGTATGCTGAACTCTATCTACAAAGAATGATGGAAGAACTAGATAGAGAATCGACAAAGATAGAACTGAAGATGAATTACAGTAAAACAAAAACAAAAACCATGATCAACAAGAAGAACTAATAATTACAGTGGCACAAACAAGAATAGAACAAGTAAAAGAGTATATATATCTAGGACAAATCACTAGATTAAATAAAGAAAATCAGACCGAAGAAATAAAGAGAAGAATAAGATTGGCCTGGACATCATTCGGAAAACTGTCTTATATTCTAAAGAACAAAAAATACCCGCAATACCTAAAAACAAGAGTCTTCAATTAATGATTTGTTTGAGAGATTCAACTGAGAGAAATGTTTTTTGTGAACAGTAAAAGATAGTCCTTCATACACAAACATTTTATAAACCTTAAATCAAAAGATTTGTACTGTATCAACTTAGTATTTGGAGGTGTGCAATAAGGTATGAAAAATGAAAACCTCGTAAATAATAATAAACACAACCTCATTTAAGATTAAAAACACGTATATAAAGATATACGAGGTTATCATAGTTACTTCGGCAAAGGCTCTATATACTGTAAGGATATTTACGTGTTTTTCGTAGTTAATATTTTTTTTGCCATTGCATTATTTATTGTAAAAATAACTTTTTTATTGTTTAAGGCCTTAAAAGGCCTCTATTTAAAGGTTTTTCTCTAAAATGATCGAATGAATATTTTTATAAATATTAGTTGTCAGTATTTTAATCAATATATTTCATGTACCTAAAAATAATAAGTTAATTTTATAAATAAATAGAAAAAGACTGTATGACTGTATGCTTTTATAAATGGTAAAGATTTCAATCTATTAACATGACTTTTTACGAAATTTCATATAATTATGTAAAGATCTGCGACGATTATGACTGAAGGAGTTAATGTATACTTAGGTACCTACCTATTATATAGAATTATTAAAATTTTGATTTATTTTAGGTGAAATTATGTTTTAAGTACATATCCATAAACTTATAATAATCTATTCTATTCGTACTGCGTATGCGTAGAAAGTTAGATATGCAATCGGCTTGTACTTATCGGTTTTTTGGTTATAATCCTTGGGGCTGTGCGAATATGCAAGTTTCCGTAGACAGCCTACAAGAATCGTTCTTTCTCTAATAAGCAGTCAGACGTTTGGGCAGTGTTGTCAATCGCATTTCTCTAGATATTTCTTTCAAACAAGGTATAATAACACTTAACCATAAAATATTTACAGGAAAGAAAGGAAATGACTACAAACCATTAAGTCTATTTTTGTTATTAGTCTGTTGTAGTAGATTGGTAGTTACACTGAAAAATATAGGCAAATATCCGATTGCTACGCTACGAAGATCTGAAGGAGAGACAACTCTCAGAAAAATCCGCAAATCGGATTATTATATATATTACTTGGCAACATTAACTTTGGGCGGCGATATGGGCTGTGGCACCTCCTCAAAGGGGACAGATAGTCCTCAAAGGAGACAGACAGTTGAACGATATTTTTATACAATGTCTATCAACGTGGTATGGATTTCTGTGTGTCAAAGTTTTATATTGGTCCACTACGTTAAATGCAGTTCAACTGTATATGTCGTCAGTGCGTATGTTCCGAAATTTGGTCGCTGAAACTGTATACTCCCTATTCTAATATATGGCTTTCAGACGATGTTTACTCAACAAAAAAAGCTTTGTCAAAAACATTGTCACAGTTGAGTTCCTGAATTTTTACCCGTGCGTCATCATTTATAGCATACGAAATAAGTCGATGAGAAGTCAAGAATTGAAATTTACTAAACGCAACAGCAAGTCACTTACTGTCACTTGCTGTTGCGTTTAGTAAGTTTCAATTTCCGACTTATCATCGACTTATTTCGTATGCTTTAAATGATGACGCACGGGTAAAAATTCAGGAACTCAACTGTGACAATGTTTTTGACAAAGCTTTTTTTGTTTGCTTTCTGGCCTTGGTGTTGAACCTTTAGCCACGTAATTACATATTATACTTACATATAGCTCAGAGGAGTTATGTGCAGTGTGTGTGTTTAGTAAATGTCTTGCTATATTGAAAAGTCGACTTCATTGTCTTTTCAAAGAGACGCTAATTGTATCTTAACGTATGCAGTCCCTCCGGCTCCGGTGAGTACCAATTCTACAAGGATAGAAACTATTTTCGCCTATTATTTTTAATAAATGAAATGTCGGTATGTTCTCTTCTCCCTCTTTTTCTCTTCCTGTTCTATTTCTTTCTTCCTCTCTCTTGGTTTGCTGTTTCTCTCATCCTTTCCTCTTTTTTCTCTTATCATCTCTGTATTTTCCATTTCTTTTGTTTGCGCTGGTTCTAGATCTGATTTATTCCTTTTCTTCCACTTCTCGCCACCAGTTTTTCTCCCCTCGAGTTTCGTCCTCTCTTCCCCCTTTATTGCTTTTCTTTTTTTGTCCCATTTTTCTGTCCACGAGTTGGGTCATGCTGATCGGTTCAGTGGGGCAGTGCACTCTTGCCCATCCAAGGCTGTTTTCCACTCGGGTTCGCCATCTCCCTTAGGCATTGCATGTAACCTACTATGTTACCCCTGGGCCATCACTCCTTCGGATGATGGTGTTACACCTTGAGGTTGGGGTGTCGGTATATTAGGATGATACATATCCGTCATCCCTAGGCATATCCGTTTGTTTTCAGTGGTTTTCTCCACTGGTTTCAGAGCTTTTCTCCTCGTGTATAGGTTTGGGTATATGGACGTGTATGATGGGTAGGGGTGGGTGTCGTATGATAGTTGGGAGTATTAACTATCACATAGGGACAGGTTAGGAGCTTGTCTAGAGGAGAGCGGACAGCTGCTCGCATTTATTGCCTTTTACGATGAGCAGGAGAAGCTGTGGAGGTATTGTACTTGAGCGGCCCGCATCCACACAGAGACGAGAAAAATATCTAAAAGTCCGAAAGCCGCTTTGAATGAAAAACTATTCCCGGAACTGCTTTATGACTATACTTGCAAAGGAGCAGTGCATACAATGAATAATATTTTCTGATATTTTCGTTAAGATTATGATGAAAAAAAAAAGAACTATAAATTATAAATACAACGCATTTTAGTATTATCAGTTAATAATAATAATAATAGTTTACAGAACTACCTGAATCATTACTATTTAATTATTTGAATTTATTTTCGTTTTAAAAAAAGTATTATCATCAGTGGCCTGCTTTTGGCCGCCCCTGTTGTTGGCCGCCTGTGTGCGATGCACACTTAGCACACATGGTAGCGGCGGCCCTGCATTGTTCACTTCGCTGTATTCTGAGTTTCATACGGCATTTAGGCCAGGGTAATAAGACCAAAATATACCGTGACCTGTTCGTGACACTTCAGCAGCCATGGTACTGAAGCATTTTATCGACAGGTAATACCTATAGGAACAAATTATAACTATTTCCTGCGATACTTTTGAATAATTATTTATTACTAATAAATGCATTTTTTATTCAATTTTTTAAACCATGTTCAAATGTAGCTCATGCTCTTTCATTTGACACATGTGGAATGGTTCTAACGTCATTTTCTTCTGACTTATGTTATTGCAAAAAAAATGCTCTCTGGGATAAACAATTTGAATAAAATTTAAACAATTGAATGAATCGCTTTGAAATTTTTATCACATATTAAGCACCAAAGAACCCTTATTTGACAAAAATTTCAAAGCTGTACACTAATTTTTACAATAGTTATTGCGAAAATAATTTTTTTTGCAATTCCGACCTTTTTTCGTAATTATATTAACAATAAATGAGTATATCAAACTTTGTAATACGTCATTTTAAAGCTTTTTCCATAATCTCGAAAATATTTGTACTAAAGAAACCATAAGTTTCCCTGTTTTCCATTGATTTGAAAAAAAGTGAAGAATGCCATTTTTTGACACTTAATTGTTTATAAATAAAAATGGCCGCCAGATCCTACGCAGGAATTAGTTACAATTTGCTCTTATAGGTACCTGTCGAAAAAACTCTTCAGTACCCTGGCTGTTCAAGTGTCATGGAAAAAACCTTATTACCCTGGACTAATTGTGATTTTGACTTGGAAGGTAGATAAATATTCCATTACAACCGCGTGCAAACATCTGCAATTAATTGCGAAACTTCCGCATATAATGTTGTTTGAATATCATCATTATATGCATAGACACACATCATCATCGTCAACCCGTACGCGTCCTCTGCTGAACATAGGTCTCCCTCAGCTCTTTCCATCTGCCTCTGTTCTGTGCGGATTGCATTAAATTATTTACTAATAACACGCTTCAGATCGTCAGTCTGATAAATAAAGCATTTATCAACCTTTCAGCAAGTTTTTAACTTTATAATGGTAGGAGAGTCCAAGCGGGGATTTTGCAGTTACTCGAGAGCGTCAGATTATCATATGGGGAGAAACCTGGTAACCTGCAGATGTACCTCTACCATATATTGGCTCTTAACACACGGAAATTCGTTAAGGGGGACCCGAAAAAAAATCTATCCTTAAAAATATTCGAAATTGTCAAATTAAGATAAGGTAAGTCAAGTACATACAGAAAAGTGTATATTTCAAAAATCTGACGATTTGAGCGGGGCGTAAGGAAATGGGGGAGTCAGAAAGTTTCACAAAAAAAGCGAATATTTCGCGAAATGAACGTCAGATCGAAAAACTGCAAAATACACTTTCAAAATGTTTTTGAAAAATCTATCGAATGGTACCAAACAAGACCCCCCACGGAGGTAGGGTATGGGTTTACTTTAAAATCTTAAATGGGACTCTCAAACTTTTATTGCAGATATGGATTCTTTACGTAAAAATTAGCAACTTTTATTCGAGACATTTGTTCGAATTATGGATAGATGGCGCTATAATCGGAAAAAACGATTATTGGAAATGGAAATCTAAATTAAAAAATGAAAAGTCCCCACTAAAATGAAAAATTTTACTTAACTTTTTTTGTTTTTAGGACCTACTCTTCACAACCCAAATGTAGCATATTTTGCTCCCCTACCATAAAGAATTTTTTCAAGTTAAATTTGTTTAATTGAAAATGGGATCCCTCTTTATCGTGGTACTTTAAACTTTTGACGTTTATTAAACATCTTAACATTTAAAAATTAGTTATTATTAGCTCAATTAGTTTGCGGCTAGCGAAAAATGTCAAATTTTGAAAAATGGCAGTTTTTTCCATACTACCTAAAGTAGGTACCTGGGACTGACTTTGCACCAGAATAGAAAGTGGGGAGAACACTTGCAGGAAGTAATCCGGAAGACTGCGAATAGTGCGGCTGCGTTGGGAAAGGTGATGCCCAATATTGGGGGACCCAAATCTGAAAGAAGCAGGGCCCTGTACGGTATTGCGCAGTCGATCGTCATCTTCACGGCACCAGTCTGGTGTGTGGCGGTAGAGATAAAGGCCTACAAGAGGCTGATGTCATGTCACGAGTGGACAAAATAAGTCTTTTGCGAGTGGCATGCGCCTACAGTACTATATTTGTGGCAGCCTTGTTTGCCATCAATGAATGTGTCGCTGCATGTGTTGGTAGTGAAAACAGAGAATATATAGAGTGTCAATTTGAAAAGTTGCCACCCCCTATAATTTGGCCCCTATAAAAAATCTAAAAATATACAAAAACACGTCAAATTTATTTGTGACGGGGACATTTTATAGAAGACTTTTCAATTAAATTACATAAACCCTCTAACGGGGGCGGACACAACCCCCAAAATCTTTAATGGAAAGAAGGTTGACTGATACCTCATTTTAAAGACCGTTCGATTACTTTTTCAAAAATACAACATACGTTATATTTATTTTCAGTACTTTTGGAAAAATCAAGTGAAACTATACAGATATTAAGTATCGAGTTCAGAACTCCAAAACTTTTTTTGGAGTATTGAACTCCAAATTGAATTTTTATTGGATATTGGAGTATTTAGAGTATTTTTTTGGAGTATTTTTGGAAAAATCAAGTAAAAAAGTAAAGATATTAAGTATCGAGTTCAGAACTCCAAAATGTTTTTAGAGTATTGAGTCCAAGATTTTTTCAAAAGTACTGAAAAGAAATATAAGGTATGTGGTATTTTTGAAAAGGTAATTGAATGACCTCTAAAATGAGGTACCACTCAACCCCCCCCTTCCATTAAAGATTTTGGGGGTAGTGTCCGCCTCCACTAGAGGGTTAATGTACTTTAGTTGAAAACTGGTCTATAAAATGTCCCCCTCACAAATAAATTTGACGTGTTTTTGCATATTTTTAGATTTCCTATAGGGACCAAATTATAAGGGGTGGAAATTTTTCAAATTGACACACTGTATAGCTCCTAGAAGAAGCTTTTAAATGAAACAGATGGTCACGTTTATAAGCAGGCTTGTTGACGAGGGATGTTGCGGTCGCAGTGCGGGCGGTGTTAGTCCGTAGTCGCTGTCAGGTCTATGCACATCCATGGCACCTACTCAGTTGGAACGCAAAATCCTATGCTAAAACGTTACATTGCCGTACCTTTCTATCAGAGTATATATTCGTTGGTGAAAAGAAAAGAGCTATATGAGAGAAGAAATCCAGACCCATGGTCTATAAAAGACAGGAAAGGGAAAATTGATTTGAAAGATGGCAAGAAAAGTACATCAACACTAGCACATTGGACAAAATGCTCCTTCCGCACCTAAGACATTGGGTGAACTGTGGTTACAGGCAAAACACAGGTGCTCACAGGGCACGGGTGTTTTAGGACATATCTCTCTATGTTCGGCAAGGCTGACGTGAATGCCTATACTGTGAACACCCGGACACTGACACATATACTATGTTAGAGTGCAACAGTTGGATAGTAGAAAGGAACAGAATGAAGAGAGAGGGACAGGTGTGAATTTTGTGACAGTGAGAGAGTTGGTTGAGAGAATGATTGCAAATAAAGCAGGTTGGACTCGTACACGCAAGTATATCCGTACAGTGATCAAGAAGAACGAAGAAGAAGAAACACAGCTGTACCAACGACAAAGGTAAGAGGGAAAGATGTAAGTTTCAAGGTAGAGGGAATACGTTTTGATAAGAGGCGAATTAGTGAGTCAGATTATGTGAGAAAAACTTTAGAGAAAATGCCTAACTGGGAGTGACGTCGTTCTGGGAGTGATGAGGGTCTTCCGCGCGCTTCATGGAACTAGACAAAAATCGAAATTCTGAGGAAAAAACCCAAATTCTGGGACCAAAAAATAGGGAAATACGGAAAAGAGAGAGGCCTCATAGCCTCGGCGACAAGAGGGCGTTTTAAAGTACCACAGGAAATACCGCTGGGACAACGAATAATGGATCATGCACTAAGGTCAGTCAGTTGGTGCCTTGGACTTAGATGTCTTTTGAAGATTCCAGATCCCCCTTGTACAGGATTTATATTAGCATTCAAAAAATAAGAGTAATCCATATCGATTTAATTTTTAAAAGTCGCAAACAAATATTAATTGCATGCATTGTTTTGATTTCGTAAATTAGGTGACATTGCTTCTGCAATGTAGGCCACTCGTTTTGAGAAACAACGGACTCAGCAATTATGTTACTATTAGTATTTCATGGTCACATTCAAGTACAAAATCATAATAAAACAATTACGATTTATTTATAGATACGGAGAAAGTAAAGCAGAGATCATTCATTATTCATCATTCATTATTTAGACATCAATGTAGTTAGAATATAGACTTTGTCCACCAACTCGTTACTAGCGTATATAGTGATTAAATAAACATAGTATGAGTAATTAGTGTATTCCTGATATCCAACCCCTAGCAGAGGGATGTTACGTTCACCCCTTACTTTAACGTATTTTATTACACCCTTAATAAAAATAAAAACAAGAAGTTCGACCTCTTAAATTGATTGGAAACTAGTCCTTATCTGTCTTTAGAAACATTCGAGAGCGAAATAATCAGTAGGGTGGAACGAAAAATTCGAAATCATTATTTTTTATGGGGCTAGTGCGAAAAAGTTGTGTTTTGATGTATAATAAAACTGGAAGAAATCTTTTTTGTATTGGACCCTATCTTCAGGTTCCCTATTAGATTTAAATTTTTGGGATTAACAAAAAAAATGAAATTTAAAAAATTTATTTTTTTATCAGTTATTTGAATCTAAATAACTGTTTTATGATACAATGTACATTTTAAGATTTGTAGTCTGATTTTGTGTTAAAAAACGGCATAATATTTCTAGACTGCAACCTTGAACGAATAAAGCCATTCCTTGTTTCTTGTCCACAAACAGCAGCTGATGCTTCAGTTACTAACTTAACAGTTCTTTCCACGGATTTTGTATGACAAGGGCAGTTTAAGACCTCTATGTTTTTGTAATTCCCAGAATCAATCATATCCCTTACATTTTCATTGGAAATATGTTTCAGCAAAGGAGGAGACGTAACTTTGAATCCAAAAATAGAAATTAAGTTATTATAATCTGCAGCACTAAAATTTAATGTTGGTATTTTGAATTTCCGGATCTTTTTGCTTTCTGACTTTCTCTAGCTTTCGGCACTCTGCGTAGTGCTAGCTCCCGTATATGTTTTCGTTCTTCTTTCATCATACCGAGTAATACATTTTCGGGATGGGCAAAATAATCATTCCTTTGGATAACGGCATCGACAATTTTTCTTTGGTCAATTGGTAGAAATCGTGAATAATGGATCATTCGTCATAAATGTTTTAAACCATCAGAACAGCTAGGATCCAGTTTTATATAAAACCAAACTGGTGCATACACTTTTTGGATGAAACTTACTAACATAATTAATTGGGGGCTGGGACATTCAGTTCCAACATACAATCGAAGCAACCGTATATCAATTGTCAGCCACATTGCGTGTGGTATTTTCCTAGGTTTTTTAAGGCTCAAATCATTAGGACATTTACCTGCAGCAACTGCTTGTCTGATTTGGTACAAGTACTTCTGATCGGCACTAAAGTCTGTTGTTTCTAATAATATTGGTTGTTTTCTATTGCGACAAAATCGACAACAGCGTTCCATAAGTTTTCCTATTGGCCCTGATAAACCAAGTGGTCCACTGGTGCGTCCATCTAACTTTTGAATTAAATGACGTAGAGGTAGCTCATTGCAATGAAAAAGCATACTAGCCATTGAAGTGAAGTGATGCAGTATTTGTGACGTAGATGGTTGGACTGTAACTGTTGACCAAAGGAGCAATGAATTCTTCTTTATGATCATCTGCATCAGAAGATTTTAAGTTAGACAAGCTGCTACTTATGGAAGGATTAGAGGAATCAACGGTATATGCTTTAAGAACAATTTCGTCAGTATTATATTTTTGAGAACTTGCCTTTGCCTTCATAGTTTTTTCCATTTTCTTCCTTATTGCTGCAGATGCTGCAATATCCACTGGTCCAATTGCCAGTTTTGGACAGGATCGTTGATCTTGAAGAAAAATTCGCTCATTTTGTGGTACTTTCTTGATTTTACCACAAGTACACACACACAGTTCCAGTCATGTTGCACTTGCAAGCCGCGATATTCAATAACTTTTTACACTCCTTTCGAAACTGGCAAATCTTTTCTATTTATGAATCAGATGCTTGCTGAGTTTTTGTGTACCTATCGCTTAAGATTTTGATGCTCTGTATAAATATTTTTAATCATATCTTCAATACACTTACCCGATAATGTTGGAGTAGAAGCTTTTATTCATATTTGTTCTACTTTCGTTGTAACGACATTCAAGACGTCGGATCGTAGATGGATTTTTATTATTATTTGCCAACTTAAGTTCATTACGAATAAAGAGAAAGCACTTTAGAATGTCACGCTTAGTTGGTAAAACACGATCATTGAAATTTGATCAGAGCCATATTGATTTTTTCGACAAAAATATTTTTTATGTTTTTTCATTTTTCAAATCCAATATGGAACCTCAAGATATTTTTTTATTTCAAAATGCTCTCGCACCAATTGTTTTCATCACCTGACACAACTTTTAAACGATAGCCACAAGAATTTTTCTTTTCTTTTATTTTTTTGACGTTTTTCGTTCCACCCTAATAATCAGGTCTAATTAAATATTAAACAAGTTCGAGCGTCGTATCGTTAATTACTGTTTAGCCAAAAAATCAAATGTTTGTGTCTTTTATCCTGTGGAGTTTGATATTTGATTAGATAAATACACAGATTCCTCTCTTATTTATCATCTTTTTCCTTGTAGTTGTTTGCTTATTTTTTTGTGGAAAATGCATTATTATTGTTGCACATTGTTCATTCTGCTGTACTCTCCGTTCAATACGGCACTGTGACTTTGACTTGGAAGGTGGATAAATATTCCATTACAACCGCGTGCAAACATCTGCAATTAATTGCGAAACTTCCGCATAGAATGTTGTTTGAATATCATCATTATTTGCATAGAACTTACATTAGCTTGCCAATGTTGTACATTAACAATAATTTAATAATTACTTACTTCATTCTAAAACCGATAACTCTATTTAATTGATTAAGTTGATATACGAAGATTACTTGATTAATCGAAATATTAGTTAATTTTCAAATCAATTTATTTCTTTCATGTCTATGTACACTACATTATACTATTATCTAACAATAAGACACTGAAAACGTTTGTTTTCTATACTTCCACAAAATTTATTACAACTATGTGACTACAGCTGTTTCGGCAGAGTGCCTTTCTCAAGTGATTTAGTTTACTATGGGTTTGCCTTTTTAAATTCTTTAACTGAAGAGGTTGAGGAGTGGGAAGCTGTTTGTCTCGAGTTGGTCATTCAGAATTATATCTGTATTTTTTAATTTATTAATTTCCATAGATTCTAATAAAGATAGCTTTTTTTTTTTTTTTTTTTTTTTTTTTTTGGCCTTTGGGCTAAGTGCCCATTCAGCCAGTAACAAATGTGTAACCTATTCTAACTAACTAATCTAACTACACTATTATTCTGGAAATTTAAATGAAGAACTACGATGGGGAGAGGAACTAGGATTACTTTTCGCACCTAGGGGTCATTCAAGGTGACTCACAGACAGAAAGGGTAGACCTCGGAAAATATAGGTAAATAGGTAAAATATTTGGCTATATAACAGAGGTAACGAGCTTAATACCTACACTCTAAAGTTTTAAGTTACACATCTTAATAAACTTAAGAATAATTTTGTATACCTGATACATATTTAATGATAGTAAATGAAGTAGATTGAAAGGGGGGTATAAGTTTTGCAATAATAAACTATTAATAAATTCCTGTCTTTGTATTTCAAATTTACTACAAGCATAAAAAATGTGATCCAAGTCGCTCACCACATTGCAGGTTTCACAAAGTTCGGTATTGACTACACCGATTTTATATAAATGTTGAGGAAAGCTTGCATGTCCGAATTTAAGCCTACAAATGGTCACAATATCATTCCTTGTAAAATCATACTCTTGGTGCCACAACACTGTCGGAATACTTGAATGTAACAGTGTGTATCGTGTGGGGCAATTACCGCAATATTTTTTCCAGTGCAATTCCCATTTTTCCTTAAAATTACGTTTAGATATCGTTAAATATTCTTGAGCTCCTAAATTGTTCTCCATATACTGTCCAGTTGTGACGCTTTCTTTGGCTAAGGAATCTACTACTTCATTTCCACGAAGTCCTATATGAGCTTTTACCCAAGTGAATTTTAATTCGTAGTGACTTTTTCTTAATTTATGAATTTTTAATTTTAGTTCTTTAATAAAAGGATTTATATCAGTAGCCACCACATTAATTGGGTTAGCGATGCATTTAAGAACCGATAAGGAGTCACTCAAAAGATGTATTTTTTTTAACTTGCTTTTTTCGATATACTCACAGGCTTTAATAATACCAATAGCTTCTGCAGAAAAAATGGAAGTACTGCTATTTAGTTTGAATTTTTCTTGAATGTTTGCTGATGGTATATAGAATGCACACCCCGTACCGTCATTTTGTTTTGATGCGTCAGTATATATTTCCAGAAAATCTGGCAGATTTGCTATGCAAGCGCTTAAAGTATTTTTACTTATCAACAAATTTTCATGGTATACGGGAATATTAATTTCTAGTGGTTCCAACATATCAAAAAATTCAGATTTATCGACCGAAATAGGTCTTTTTAAAGCACTATTATGAGGACTGGTATTTCTAAAAGCCATACATAATGGAGGAGAAGGTTTTTTTGACCAATATTTGTTTGTTAAATCGTGGTTATTTAATAAAGCTATTTTATGTAACAGAGTAGGATTTTTAAAAGAAGACTTAATAATAAATTTTTCTGACAACCATTCCCTCCGCAAAAATAATGGTGACTCTAGTGCTTCAATCCGAAGTGGTTCCACAGGCGTTGAACACATTGCACCCAAACAGAGTCTTAGAGAAGTATTTTGAATTATTTCCAATCGTTTTAGAGTGTAAGGACTGGCTGATCCATACAACGTACATCCGTAATCCAGGATGGACCTAATAAAGGCTTTGTAGAAAGTTAAACACGATTGTGGATCTGCTCCCCACCAAGTTCTTCTTATGAATTTTAAAAAATTTATACCTTTTAAACATTTTGATTCTATATTTTGTATAAATGGTTTCCAGCTAAGCTTCCTGTCGAGAATAATTCCAAGATAAGTTACCTGATTTGATACCGGGTATAGTGTACCATTTACATTAATATGATCGATATTGGGCAGATTATGTCTTGTAAAGATGGTAACATTATATTTTTGAGGGGTTAAAGAAAAACCTAACGATTAAAATTTCAAAGTACTTAGCTGTATATGTGACGTAAGCTCAGTGATGCCTGCTTCTAATTTTTTATTCGTGTTATAAATGACAAAATAATCAGCGTACTGTATAATATTACAATTATTATTTCCATCGTGTATTTCTTTTGTAAAAATATTAAACAAAAGGGGAGAGATAACAGAACCCTGTGGTAAACCTGTGGATGATCGTCTAGGACCTATTATAGAATTGTTATTCGACCTTACATAAACTTTTCTTTGTGTGAGAAGATTACACAAGACATTGCACACTCTTGGAGGAAGATCTGCCTGAAGCAATTTTTCTCTTAACATAATGATATTAATTGCATCGTAGGCACCTTTTATGTCAAGAAAAGCAGCACCTAAGTAGTAGTTATTTGAAAAACATAACTGAATGTCTGTTGTTAAATAAGATACTGCGTCAATAGTACTAAACCCTTTTTTAAAACCAAATTGTTCCAAAGGGAAAAAGGCAGTGCTAGTCAAATGAAATTCTAACCGGTGCTTAATAATCCGTTCAAAAGTTTTCATGACACAGGATAATAAGGAAATGGGTCGATAAGATTCTGCAAGGTTGGGATTTTTCTGCAGTTTTGGGATTGGTACAACTACAACATTTTTCCATTCCTCAATGACTGCGTTGTATAACCAAATATCATTAAAAATTTCTAAAAGAAATAATTTACCGACAGTTGGTAAATTCCATATCATATCGTATGTAACTTGATCCATACCTGGAGCTGTATTCTTGATATTTTTTAATGCAAATTGTAGTTCCGTAAATTTTAAAGGATAATTAAGTATATCATTCTTCACATCTGCATTATCTACGAAATCCTTTACTTCCTGATCTACCGAACATGGGGTGATATTTTGCAAAAGAGTGTCTATCCATTCATAGTTGGTACATTTAGGGGAAGGTGAAGGAATTCTTTGCATCTTTTTTGCCTGTTGCCATATTTCCTTAGACGGAGTATTTTTGTTAAGTTTAGCGCAGTAGTTAACCCAGTACTCCTTAGCCTTGTTCTTTAAAAATTTTTTTGCTACTGCCATTTTTTCTTTAACATGTATATAATTTTCCATATTACTATTGTTGATATATTTTTTTAATGCTTCTTTTCTATAAAAAACGACTTTATCACAGTCACTACCCCACCAGGGCGGGGGTGGCAGTTTAGCTTTTTTGAAAGGCTTATTGATTGGGATTGAACATGCAGCGGCATATTCAATGCCTTCCATAAAATATTTATATTTATCATTTACATTTAGTAGTTGGGGTTTATTACTGAAATATATAATGCAAGTTCGTTCGTATTCCATCCAGTTAGCTTTTTTAGTGTTCCATTTAGTTTTTGGTTGTATTGTATTACTAAACTGTTCCCTCAATATGTTGATTTTCATAAGAATGAGAAAATGATCCGATCCAAGAGTATCTGTTACCACGCTCCAGTTAGTTTTATCAGCGATGTCCGGAGATACTAGTGATAAGTCGACAGAAGAGTTTTGACCCGACCGAGATATTTTTGTGGGTGACCCATCATTTAAAATTACCAAATTATTTTGATTTAATGCATTTACCATATTTTTTCCAGATTGATTGATTTTATATGAGCCTCACAGATCGTGGTGCGCATTAAAATCTCCTCCAATTATTAATGTACCATTTATGTTATTAAAAAGATTGGAAAAATTGTGCACAGTAACTGCGATATTTGGAGGACAATACACAGAAACACAAGTAATGGATAGATTTTTAGAAACAAAAATTTCTGCCGCACAGACTTGCATACCATCTGCTACATTATTAATAGATACTTCTTTGAATTTTATATTATTTTTTACAAGAATAGCTACACCTGTCGTACCATCTATCCTATCTTTACGCACAATAGAATATCCATAAAATGTATAAGTGACTTTTGGTTTAAACCATGTTTCTGATACCAGAGCAATATCAACATCATAATCTGATAATATTTTTACTAAGCTATGTTTATTGGATACAGCGGAACGTGCGTTCCACTGACAAATTTTCAATTGATTGAGGTTAGTATTCGTCATCGTCACATATACTTTCATTACAATTATACGCAATATTTTTAATATAATCTGCATCAATGGCTGTAAGTTCTTCAAAAGATTTTACTTCACTTAGTACTTTCTGTAAAACCGCGAAGAATCCTTTAATAAATTCATCTGACATATCAGATTCAAAATTTTCTCTTGGTGGTATATTAATAGGTTTTTCGGGTCCAAATTTAAATGGGAACATTGGAGGGGAATTTGATATTTGAATGGGAGAATTGGGTTTTCGCTTCTTGTTAACTGTTTCGATCTGAGTTGAAGCATTGCGATTTCGAGCTGTTTGTAAGGTAACAGAATTAGTTGACTGAGATGACACTGGTTGTCTAGGATATTTGATATTATGTCTTCGTGAAGGCAAAGGGGGAAACTCTTCCTCTGATAAATAAGATAGAGCTTGAAATTTATTGTTAACTTTTAATGTAGAAGCATATGATGTTTTATTTAAATTTTTTGCTTCCGTAAAAGTTAAATTATCTTCAGCCATTTTTTTCTTTATTTCACTTTGTTTTATATGTGTTGGACATGATTTAGAGATTGATTTATGTGAATTAGTTTTACAGTAAATGCAACAATTATCCTGTGGATCCCGACATGAATGAGTTTCATCTTTTGTTTTACCACAGTTTATGCAAAGAGCCACTGTACTACGACACTGCTTCGCTACATGACCATATTTAAGACACCGGTAGCATTGGGTAACACTGTGAATATAAGGTTCAACAGGGCAAGATACCGAATTAATGAAGATGTTTGAGGGTAACATGTTACCCTCGAAGGTGACTATGACTGTTTGTCGAGGAACAAATATTGCTTCTCCATCAGAAATGACCTTTCGCTTGATTCTACGAATTTCGGTAATAGTTACGGCAGATAGAAAATTTGTAAAAAAATATTGCTCATCAAAAGAAGTATCAACATTTTTAACAACCCCCTTCCTCGATAATAAATTATTTGGTATATAAGCAATTAGATTTTCGTTTTTTAACTGTTCATTAGCTACTAGTTTATTAGCATCTTTAATTGTTTTTAATTGAACCCTTATTCTGTTTCTGCCTACTCTATCAATTCGTACAATATTCTGAACATTCAATTTCTTATGGAGCACATGGCCAACTGCCATAGGATGTAATTTTCCTATTGCAAGCTCATTATTGGTGCTTTCAATAAAAACATAGACAAAATCTGAATACAGGTTCGGTTTTTGTAGATTGAAAACCTTACTTTTTTGCTTAGTATCTGAAAGTGTCAACTTATCTGTATCAGCTGCGGTTTTACCATCTTGATTTCTGGTTGTCGTAGTGTTGTCTATGACCATATCTACATTTTCTCCTCCATTATCCACTGTTCCCCCTTTGTCAAGGGGTGGTTCATCGGCCATTTTTACACCTTATTCACCGCACTATTTGTTTATTTATTAAACGTAAATATTATTATTTTATGCTTTATAAAGTTTAAAAAGTTTTAAAGTAATTTAACCAAAATATGACCTTATTCACCGCACTATTTATTTATTTATTAAACGTAAATATTACTATTTTATGTTTTATAAAAGTTTAAAAAGTTTCAAAATAATTTAACCAAAATATAACATTTTTATTCGTATCACCTAAAATACTTATTAAGTGATAATTAGTTTCTAATGTGTATTTGATAACGGTAGGTAATTATTATTTAGCGAAAGAAATATTTTAAACACATCCGCTCACCACAGAAGTTTAAATGGTACTCCTAAAGATAGCTTAAGGCCTTTATTTTGAATATGCAGAATTTGAAACTCTTAATTAAAAGAATGATTATGATCTAGAAGGTGAAGTGCGTAAATTTGTTAATAGCTTAAGGGTGTCTAGTCGGATAAACTTTGATATATGGGAATACTGAAACAGGGGCAGTTTTAATTGTGAAACAGTTTAAAAATTTGAATAGACAGAATATACTTAAACTCTCCTAACAGAGATTAAACTTTCATGCAAAAATCAGACTGCTATTTATCACCTGTCATAATTCCTGTCATTTGACATATTCTACATGTTCCACTCATTAAAACGCCCATTGGGTGATAAATAGCAGTCTGATTTTTGCATGAGAGTTTAATCTCTGTTCGGAGAGTTTAAGTCTGTTCTGTCGGACAAAATAAATGTGCCGTTTTCGTGGTTTGACCGTTCCAAATTTTTAACCTGTTCCACAATTAAAACTGCCCCTGTTCCAGTGTTCTCATATATCAAAATTTATCCGACTAGACACCCTTAAGCTATTAACAAATTTTCAGCTTGCTATTAATCAACTTTTTTTTCATATGCGGGATCCAGACCTATAAGGATTAACCTCAAATCTCCCCGTTCTGTGATGTTTAATCTGCTCCTTTTTTTGTTAATAGGTTTGTACCGACACTAAAACTTTTTTAGATAAGGTATGACGAGTGAAACGCTCCAGTGATTTAGTTTACTAAGGGTTTGCCTTTTTAAAGTCTTTAACTGAAGAGGTTGAGGAGTGGGGAGCTGTTTGTCTCGAGTTGGCCATTCAGAATTATATCTGTATTTTTTAATTTATTAATTTCCATAGATTCTAATAAAGATAGCTTAAGGCCTTTATTTTGAATATGCAGAATTTGAAACTCATCGTTAAAAGAATGATTATGATCTAGAAGGAGAAGTGCGTAAATTTGTTAATAGCTTAAGGGTGTCTAGTCGGATAAACTTTGATATATGGGAATACTGAAACAGGGGCAGTTTTAATTGTGGAACAGGTTAAAAATTTGGAACGGTCACACCACGTAAAGGGCACATTTATTTTGTCCGACAGAATAGACTTAAACTCTCCTAACAGAGATTAAACTTTCATGCAAAAATCAGACTGCTATTTCTAACCTGTCATAATTCCTGTCATTTGATATATTCTACATGTTCCACTCATTAAAACGCCCATTGGGTGATAAATAGCAGTCTGGTTTTTGCATGAGAGTTTAATCTCTGTTCGGAGAGTTTAAGTCTGTTCTGTCGGACAAATTAAATGTGCCGTTTTCGTGGTTTGACCGTTCCAAAATTTTAACCTGTTCCACAATTAAAACTGCCCCTGTTCCAGTGTTCTCATATATCAAAATTTATCCGACTAGACACCCTTAAGCTATTAACAAATTTTCAGCTTGCTGTTAATCAACTTTTTTTTTATATGCGGGATCCAGACCTATAAGGATTAACCTCAGATCTCCCCGTTCTGTGATGTTTAATCTGCTCCTTTTTTTTGTTAATAGGTTTGTACCGACACTAAAACTTTTTTCGATAAGGTATGATGAGTGAAACGCTATCAAAAGTTTTCTAACAATTTCCCACAGCCCAGGATATTTTTCAGCTATTTCTGCCTCCAGCCAAAATGTTTGATAGCCTATTTTAAATTGCACCTTCAGCTCTTCATTGGTGCTAAGCTCGAGTAGTCCCTCTTGTAATACCACATCCGCCATTTCCGTTTCATCAAATGGATTTATGATCCATGGTGTTATTTTCATCATCAAAATATCTTCAAATCTGTTTTTGAAGTCAGCCTGCAACGCATTTAAATGTTGAACGTATGTCTGAATATCGTCCCTACCATTTCCAACTATCGAATGTGAAAAATCGGGTTTTTAAGATTCGATACCTTGCCCTCGCATTATACGTGATACATCTTGTGGCAAATTCTCGTTATTGTAGCTTGATTAGGAGCGCGGGAAATATGCTGTTTAAACCATCGAATATGAACATTTTTTCATTTGGTTGACTGCAAACTGACGAAAATGGTTATATTCGAAACTTCTGTTTTGTATAAATTTAACTAATATACAGGGTGTTTCATTATTAATTGTCCATATAGTAACTGGAGAAACCTTAGCACAATATACGAAGATTTAACCTAAAACACTTAAATAAAATATGGTCCCTTACTGAGTTACAGGGTGTTTTATCTACAAATTTAAAAACTATTTTTGCCCAGCATTTTAAAACTATTTAACGTATGCTTTTCATACTTGACAGAAAGTGCGACTACTATACACCCTACTAAATTATGATAAACAAACGTTCCTTGCTACTACCAGAGGCGTACGACATGGGATAGTGACTGGTTGACCCTTCTCAAATTCTACACCACTGGAGTAATTACTATTTTAGTGCCGTTTTTAGATTCTCCAATACTTTTTACGTAAATAATATACTCTTCATTGGTAACGATAAAGTCATTAGTTTTCGAGATATTTGAAGTTAAATATGAATCGGCACAGTTATTTTGATTAATTTATATGATTCATATTATGATTAAAATTCAAACATTATTTGTACCCAGTACTTTAAAGCTATTTGGCGTATACTTATCATACTTATCAGAAAGTGTAGGTACTGTACACCCGACTAAATTAAGATAAATAAACGTTTCTAGCTACTACCAGAGGCGTACTAAAGGGGATAGTGGCAGGTTGACCCTTCTCAAATTCTACGCCACTGACGAAATTGTTATTTTAGTATAATTTTTAGATTTTTCAGTACTTTTTATGTAAATAATATACTCTTCATTCGGAACGATAAAATGATTAGTTTTCGAGATATTTGAAATTAAAAATTAAGCGACACAATACATTAATCAAAATAACCGTGTCGTTTCATTTTTAACTTCAAAGATCTCGAAAACTAATAACTTTATCGTTACGAATGAAGAGTATATTATTTTTATAGAAAGTTTTGGAGAATCCAATAATTGAACTAAAATAGCAATTCCGCCAGTGGCGTAGAATTTGGAAAGGGTCAATTATTCCCTCCCCCACGTCGTACGCCTCTGGTAATAGCCAGAAACGTTTGTTTAACATAATTTAGTAGTTTTTACAGTACCTATACTTTCTGCCAAGTATGAAAAGGATACGTCGAATAGTTTTAAAATGCTGAGCAAAAATAGTTTTTAAATTTTTAGATAAAACACCCTGTAACTCAGTAAGGAACCAAATTTTATTTAAGAGTTTTAGGTTAAATCTTCGTATTTTGTGCTAAGGTTTCTCCAGTTAGTATATGGACAATTATTAATGAAACACCCTGTATATTTGTACAACGCTCAGGGCCGCGTTTACGTCAATTGACGCCCTAGGCAATTCTCTAGTAGCCGCCCTTCAAACATCTACCATTTTTGCCAAAAAAAAAAATTGCAGAAATTTTTATTTAAATAAGAATACATTATAAATGGATTTAAACTACGATGTTTATACAGTGAGCACGTAAAGGTTGGAATAAATTAATTTTCTCGAGAATGGACAATTTTGGAAAAAAATCCTGAAACAGGTCAATTTTTATTTTTAAATTACGACTTTTTGACATATATATTATACTAGTGACGTCATCCATCTGGGCGTGATGACGTCATCGATGATTTTTTTAAATGAAAATAGGGATCGTGTGATAGCTCATTTGAAAGGTAATTCAATTCTCTATTCAGTAATATAAACATTACCATAATTATTTATACAGGGTGTGCAAAAAATTTTTTTTTAATTAAATTTATTGACATAAAAAGAAGAATGTGTGTAATTTATTTATTTCAAAATTCATTTTACTGCGATCAGAGAACAGGAAAAAATGTTTATTTGGCAGATAAACATTGTTTTTTGGTTAAACTCAAAATTAAAGCAGCCACCCACGAGCCTCGTGACAGTTTAAACATTTAATCTAAGCGAAAAGTCATGATTAGTTTTCAAATAAACATTTTTTTCTGTTTTCTGAGAGCAGTAAAATGTATTTTGAATTAAATAAATTACATACATTCTTCTTTTTATGTCAATAAATTTAATCCAATAAAAATTTTTTTGGACACCCTGTATAAATAATTATATTAATGTTTATATTACTGAATAGAGAATTGAATCACCTTTCAAATGAGCTATCACACGACCCCTATTCTCATTTAAAAAAATCATCGATGCCGTCATCACGCCCAGATGGGTGACGTCACTAGTATGACATATATGCCAAAAAGTGGTAATTTATAAATAAAAATTGACCTGTTTTGGGATTTTTTTCCAAAATCGTCCATTCTCGAGAAAATGAATTTAATCCTACCTTTACGTGCTCACTGTATACCTATAACAGAAAAAACTGTCATTCCAGTTCGATCATATCAGACTTCTTTTCAAAAAAAGACTTTTCAAAAAAAATTTTTTTTCTTGACAAAATCGACAAATTGTTAACACGTTCTTGCGTCCTACTTGATGGGAAATTATTTTTAATTCTTAACATTTTCGAAAATGACCTTTCAGCGGACACGTTGGCAACTGAGATGCACAAATAAATGTGCAAAGCAATGTCAAAATTAGGGAAAATATCTTTCAATCCACTTAGTGCAGCCACTAAAGGTTTTCACCTCCGATTTCGTTGAACCTCCATCGATTTTCATGAAAATGGGTGAGTAGTTAGAGGATACCTCAAGGAACAAAGGTGACATGATGATAACTTGCGATTTTACCGTGGTGGTGGATGCCACTTTCTCGGGGCTGAAAATTATTTTTTTAAATAATACCATAAATAGATAGAGACAAATTCTAAGCAAAATTGTTATATGTATAAAATTATTAATGTAAATCAATACTTATTGAGTTACTAAGGATCAAAGATTTTATTTTTTCGTAAAAAAATGCATTTTTTAAAGCTGTTTTCCACGTATAACTCAAAAACTGTAAGCTTTTACAAAAAAGTTATTATTACCAAAATTGAAGATAATAAAAAGCTGAATACACTCCTCACTTAAAGAACTAAACTAATGTTAATTCAAAGTGAGTTATGGGTAATTGAATGTATATTTTTTTCGACTAGTACTCAAATTCGACTAGTATTAAAGCTTTTAACGGGAACGGGAAAACGATGCATTTTATAAAATATACCTGTTAAGCACTTGTCAAAGTACCTGGAAGTACCTATCAAATGAGTTTCAGTAGACGTTAGTAGCATCACAATTAAGCAAGTTATGATGAAAATAAGAGAACCCTTTAGGATTTTTTAGGAAAAAGTGAAAAATAAAACATAGGTACGCCATTTCCACAAAAATTAAAATTTATAGTAATCCTTAGAAGAATTTCTTTATATTAGCATAAGTAATGATTTCAACAATTTTGACCGGTTTAGAATGCATATTTCTGAAAAAAAGATATAATTTAAAAAAATCAGAATTTTTAAAATTATCGTAATTTTCATTTTCTTTTGATAATAACTCCAAAATACTCAATATACGTAACAAGTGATGCACCAATATGTATAACCAAATTTTAGTTTTTTTTTGTATCAAATATTTTACCTTTTTACTATTTCTGTAGGGTAAAAAATAATCGAGATAGAAACGTTTAAAGCTTAAATTTTGCTGCGAGAACCATGTAACCGGGGCCATTTAATAACCTTTTATTTTTTTTTAAGTAAGGGGTTTAAAATATTAAATTCAACGTGGTTTAATAGCCATTAAAATTAACTTTCAACTGGTTTTTAGACAAACCTGATATTGTAAAAATTAACGGAGTTATTAAAAAAAAAAAACAATAACTTTTTTGGAAAATTTTTTAAAAGATAAATTTTGAAAAATATTTTGTGCATAAATTTTAATGATATCAACTTGTTCGGGGGCTCATTTGATAGATATTTCTAAGTACTTTGACAAATGTTTAATAAGGTTATGTTATATAATGCATAATTTTCCCGTTATTTAAGCTTGAATACTTATATTTGGGTACTTGCCGAAAAAAATATACATTCAATTACCTATAACTCACTTTTATTTAACATTCAAAGGTTTTTCCAGTAACTAAGGAGTTTATTTCATTTTTTATTAGCTTTAATTTTGGTAATTATAACTTTTTTGTAAAATCTTATAATTTTTGAGATATTTAGGAAAAAGCGGTTAAAAACATGCATTTTTTTCATGAAAAATTAAAATCGTTGATCTTTAATAACTCAAAAAGTTTTGATTTATTTTAATAACTTTATATAACAAATTTTGCTTAGAATTTGTCCCTCTATCGAATTCTGGGGATATTTTTTATAAAATAATTTTCACCCCTGAGAAGGGGTGGCATCCACCCCCACGGTAAAAGCGCAAGTTGACACCATGTCACCTTTATTCCTTGAGATATCCTCTAACCATTCACCAATTTTCATGCAAATCGATGGAGGTTCAACGAAATCGGAGGTAATAGCTCATATCCACCTTCAGTGACTGCACTAACTCTTCTTTAAATATTAAGATATGTCAATTGGTGTCAATTTTATTGTGGTATCCAAATGACCCTTTACGTGAATGCATTCATTTATGAATGATGTATCTTGGTCGTCTTTATTTTGTATCAGATTGTCAGCTTCTTTAATAATTTCTTCATTGCTTAATTTTGGCAAATCTGGTAACACGAAAACGTTGAAAAATAAGTCGATAAGATTCCAGACGTCTATTCAGGTCTCTTATCAGAGTGTCGATTATTATAGAATGTGTGGATTTTCATCTCATCACTAGCTGAAACGTTTATTCATCATCGGTCCTCTCGTTAAATTGAATTTTTTTTTCTCTTTCTTATTTCTTTATGTTTTATTTGGGTATAATTTTTGGCTTCCTTGCGGTAAAGTAATTTGAAAGAGCTCTCTTTAATGACAGAGTACTCTTGTAATGACAGAAGCCAGATTCATAATTTTAATATACAAATATTTTTTGTACATTATTTTTGCTATCTTATAAGAAGAAGACGCATCTCATGACTGAGGAACCTTAGAGAATGGTTTAACTGTAGTTCATTACAACTATTCAGAGCAGCAGCCAACAAAATGACCATAGCCATTATGATATCCAACCTCCGATAGGAGAGGGAACTTTAAGAAGAATAAGTATTTTTGCCGCCCTCTCATAATGTGCCGCCCTAGGCAACTGCCTATATTGCCTAAGGGATAAATCAGCCCTGACAACGCTAAATGTCGAAAGCAAAGTAACGAATGTGATTTTTTGGAAAGAAGAAAATGATAAGCAATTTAAATTTGTTATAAATCTAACAAGAATTAAACAGCACATAAAAAAATATAAAAATTTTCCCATTTGTCAATGCGCTGATTTATGAGTTTCTAAAAAAGTTATTTTGCTCTCCTGAAAGTACCACTTTTCACATTCGATAGTTGGAAATGGCAGGGACGATATATTCATCAAGACATGCTTGAAATTTTCGTGGACCCCCACTTACAACTTGTGAATCCCCATTTTTATTTCACGCCAACTTAGACCCCCGTTGAGGCCCTCGTGGACCCCTGGGGGTTCACCTGGACCACTTAGGGAATCACTGGTTTAGATAATCTCTTTTATTATGCGAATAAACCAATGTTTGATACAGAATTGCTATGTATTGAAATTTCGTTACGAGTTTCCTAAATATCCGTGATTAGCTGTATTGAAAATTTATCGGATCCAGTGCCGGTTTAACCTAACTTCGGGCACTGGGCACTAGAGATTTAGGGGTCCCCTTCATTTCTATTCGTTGTCAATTTTTTTAACAAAAAAACACATGCATTCACTATAAACGTTTATTGTAAAACCCATACATTCTTAAAAATTAAAAAAAAAATTTTAAAACAAACGAGAAAAATAGCAAACGTAAAAAATATTCCAAAAAATACATTTAAAAATATAAAAAAAACAGAAAGTTCTACAGAACAACACATGACAAATAGGTCTGGATCCCGCGTATGAAAAAAAAGTTGATTATTAGCAAGCTGAAAATTGGTTAATAGCTTAAGGGTGTCTAGTCGGACAAACTTTGATATATGGGAACACTGGAACAGGGGAAGTTTTAATTGTGGAACAGGTTAAAAATTTGGAACGGTCAGACCACGAACACGTCACATGTATTTTGTCCGACAGAACTTCCAATTGATTTGTTACCCTTTTATTAAACTCTCATGCAAAAATCAGACTGATATTTATCACCTGTCATAATTCCTGTCATTTGACATGATCTACGTGTTCCGCGCATTATAATGCTCATTTGGTGATAAATATCAGCCTGACTTTTGCATGAAAGTTTAACGAAAGGGTAACAAATCAATTGGAAGTTCTGTCGGACAAAATACATGTCAAATGTGACGTTTTCGTGGCCTGACCGTTCCAAATTTTTAACCTGTGCCATAATTAAAACTTCCCCTGTTTCAGTGTTCCCATATATCAAAGTTTGTCCGACTAGACACCCTTAAGGTATTAACAAATTTTCAGCTTGCTCTTATGTAATCAACTTTTTTTTCATACACGGGATCCAGACCTAAAACAAAAAAACATAATTCTAAAAAATATATAAGACAAAAATTAGCTCACTCTTTTTCTTGACTAGGCATTAGCAAACTGCCATATTAATACTATCAAAATTCAATTGCTCCACTTCTTCATTTTTTATAATACGATAGTGATAATGCGTCTAGGTTTTTTTGACCCTTTGACCTTTAATATATGTATCTTTATTCTTTTTAAAGCCACAAAAGACCGCTCGCCTGACGCATTAGAAATTGGTATCGTCAAATAAACTTGCAGTAAAGTTAAAAATTGAAAAAAGTTGCCTTTACATCCTGGATGACACCAAATTTTCAAATGTTTATTCAAATTTTGGCATAACGTTATAAAATGAATAATTTCATTATGCAAGTTCTCTTTGGTTTCATCAACATCTTTTTTATATTCCTCGCATAAAATATGAATTCACTTTTCGACTTCTTTATTTAGCGTAAAAAACATCTAACAGCTGATGTAACATCCTTGCAGGATTATATTCTCTTAAAAAGATCTTCAGAAATATTGTGGCATAATATAACATTAAAAAGGTACTTTAATTGTGAATACCTCTTGCCCCTTTAAAATTGTTTCACTTTCAACTGCTTCATCGAAAAATGTTTTTTCTTTGTTTTTGAAGGCCAATTCTATAGAATATGTTTGAGATTATTGCCTTCACAAAAAAATATTTTTGGCTTCTACTTTAATTTCGCTTAATTTATTTCTTACGAGATTATTGCCTTCATAAAAAAAAATATTTTTGGCTTCTAGTTAAATTTCGCTTAATTTATTTCTTACGTCTCCAACAAAGCTCAAATGTCATTAATTCTACTCCAATTGACACGTTCAAATCCACAGTTTCTAACGTTTTGCTTGTTGCATTCACTCGTTTTAAAATCCCCAAATCAGTGTCAATAGAGTATCGAAGTTAACCTGTCTCAAAGATATCCATTTTATTATGCAGTGCCTTGGTTTCACTCCTAACTGCTGATTTTTTGTCTCTATTATTGCTTAAGTGGAGAAATATGTTTGATGGATCCGTAGGTTTTAAGTAAAGCATTTACAGCGTCAAAGTTTCTACATGTTTTGTTTTCATCGCTTCCACGTATTCATTCCAAGTTTGGTCAGACAGATAGCTACTGAACCTTTTTCTTTATTCGCATTCCGCTGTAAATGCTAAGCTAAGAAGTTATCAAAAGCAAAGTATACAAGACAACTTAAGTAATTTCCCTTATGACGACTCGTTAAATTCTCATGGGATCAACGAAAAGCTAGTCCTTGAGAAGCAAGTAATTTGATGGTGACAACAACTCTTCTTAGGACCTTTACTCAATAGTCAGCTTCGCGTTTTACTTGCTCTTTCAAGCCAGCGTCTATAACTCCAATTTAACTGATGATCCATCTAACTCCAACTGATGATCTTGTTATTAATGTAACCATAGAGTTTAGATGAAATTTACTTTCTTCGTGACATTTGAGTAAACTATTCAAATATTTCCAGTGGGTAAAATATATCCAAAATCAGTTAAACTATTTTTTTCAATTGAAAATAATTTGCACGGGTAAAAATAAACAGCTTTAACACTTCTCTTTGCCTCCATTGGGTTTTACTCTATAAGAGTTGCTTTCATTTAATCTTCTATAATAATCTTTGTCTCCAGCTTCATACAATTATTTTAAATGTTGTCACAGTTCTTATTTATCAGTCTTAAAATCAGACCATATCGAAATCACAGGTATTTAGTAGACTCTATTTAAAAAAATATGGTCCTCGATTACTTAGCGGACTTTAATTTGTTATTAATAAAAGGAAGGGTCTATACGGGCCCCTGGGCGCCTGCCCCAAGCGCTCAATGAATAAAACGGCACTGATCGAATCTACCTTCTTTAGAAAATGTTATACATTTTTGTGTGTTTAATTAGGTATTAATATCTAACCAAGCGTTTTAAGATATTTTTATAATTTTTCGTCGATAATTTCATGTTTTTAGTTTGTCCAAAATATTGTAGATATTATCGCATACTATAATAGATAGCCAACTAAATACACACACAGAAATTGGTTCGATATTCTGATTGTATCACAATTATTCTGTTACCGTTAGTTATTGTGTGTGTGGTTGGGATATTGACTGCGAAACCTAAGGCTTCATTCGCCTAATCATATTTACCTTTGATTCTTGTAACAAAAAATAAAATTTATTAACATTTTATATCAATAATATTAATGTTTTTAAACAATATCAGTATGGTAAAAAATTCTACATTCTACAATTGGCAAACTTGCAAATCACATAATATTAATGTTCGTACACAGTTTTCTAATACTATCCAGTTCCATATCTAGTTCCGAATCCAGTGGTTATATTTCTCCCGTATTGTCCAGTGTCGCTCCCAGTGATTGATTTTTTTTTTTTTGGTTTGGTTTTTTTTTTTGAAATATTTTTTTATTATTTTATTATTATATTTTTTTTATTGTGCTCATAATTCTTTTTTTTTTGTTTATTGATTTTTTGGTCTTTTTTTTTTTTGTCTTATTTTTTTTATTTTTTTTTTTTTTTTATCTTTTTTAACCAATATTTTTTTTGTATTAAAATGATTTTTTCTTTTATTTTTTGTTTACTTTTTTTTTTCTATCTTTTCCAATTATGTACAATTTTGGTATACATTTTATTTATAAACTAATACTTCAAATTCTTATATTTAAACTGCTTATGTGTTGATATAACAACTTATAAACTTCTAAATTGTTAGACACTATTAATTCATAAAGATTGATTGGTTTTACTAAAAATTTCATTTTCATAATTAATTCCATAAACATATTGATCTTCGTTCTATTTTTATTACAATTTAATATCATATGTTCTAGTGTGCTATATTCTCCACATTCGCAGTTTGGGGAATTTACCATTTTTAATTTAACTAAGTGTGAAGGTGCTAGTGAATGATTAAATCTGATTCTACAAATAATTCTAATTACATCTTTTTTTACAATGCCATTAGAGAACCATGGTTTAGTAGGAATTTTCGGCTGAATACTTTTATAAAAAAGTCCTTTGGTGGAATGACTATATATATCCATCCATTCCTGCCTAATTATATTTTTGGAAATAGTATATAGGTCTTCTGGAATGAACGAATATTTCACAAAATTATCAGAATCTAATGCTTCCTTGGCGAGCATGTCTACTTTTTCATTATGGATAATCCCACAGTGAGCTTTAACCCAAACAAACTTAACTATTTTTCCTTCTTCGTGCAAGTTTTTAAAATTAACTAAAATATTTAGTAAGAGATAATTAATATTACAATTAGTTGATATGTTTTTAAGTTTATCTAAAATACTTTTACAATCTGATATTATTAAAAAATTTTGCTTACTAAATAAGCTATTTTTTATATATTTTAAGGCTTCTAATATACCGATTTGCTCAGCTGAATAACTTGAAAATTCACTCGGAAGTTTTTTTTGCCTCGAAATAGTTTTCTATAGGGTCCCAAAATGCACAAGACGTTTTATCGTCTTTTTTAGATGCGTCTGTAAATACGATATGATGATTTTTAAAATAATTTTCTATGTCTGAGTTAAACATCATATTTCTCAACGAATTCGGATACATGGAATAATCTCTTAGAAATCGTATTTCTAACTCAGGCACATCAGTTAAGTTTGTTTGGTATATTGGTAACATTTCGTTTCTATACATTGTGTCTTTATATTCTAAACAGTCTTTATATGATTCACATAAAATAAGTGATTCCTTTTTCTTCCAGTACTTATTAGTCAAATCCATTATAAATAGGTTGTGAAGTTTACTAAGTAGACTACTATTTTTAGATAAAATTTTCCACAAAAATTTATTACAGAGATATTTTCTTCTTAACTGTAAAGGCATTTCGCAGCATTCCACGTAAAGATTTGAAACTGGTGTACTTTTAAAGGCTCCAATGGACAATCTTAGGCATTTATTTACTAAATTATCTATCTTTTTTAAGTTACTGGAGGCTGCTTGGGAGTACAGAAAGCTTCCGTAATCAAGAATTGATCTAATAAATGATCTATATAATAACAGGGACATTTCTGGATCGGCTCCCCAGCTGTAAGAACTTACAGCCCTTAATATATTTAGTCCTTTTTCGGCTTTTTTTAATATTCTTTCTATGTGTTCTTTCCAGAGTAATTTTCTATCAATAGTTACTCCTAGGTATGTTACGTGAGAAGTAACGGGAAAGCTATGCTCTTGTAGTACAATCTGGTTGGGAACTGCGCGTTTTCGTGTGAATATACATGATTTTGATTTTTTTAGTGAAATATTTAAGCCTTTCTCATGACACCATTCGTTAAATTGAAGAAAAAATTGGTTTAAAGAACTGTAACCAGATTCAAGATCACAATTATCAATGTAAATGCATATATCGTCCGCATACTCCAGTATCTTAATGTCCCTAAATTCGTCTGACAGCCTTTCTAGGTCAAAAGTGTAGATTGTGTATAAGAGAGGACTTAAAACGCTGCCCTGAGGTAATCCCAGACTTGTTGTTCTTGTATCTAAAATTTCCTCGTTTACTTTAAAGTTAATTATTCGATTCCGGTATAATTTTATTATTTTTGTAGAGAATTCATAACTAAATCCAATTCGTGTCATTTGTCGATGTAGAATTTCAAGATTTACTTTATTGTAGGCTGCCTCTATATCCATAAATAACGCTATAGTGGAACGATTTAAAGAGAACGAAATATTAATGTCAGCTACTAAATGAGTAATATTTTCTATTGTGGAATGAGCTTTTCTAAACCCAAACTGATATTTTGGTAGCTTGAGGTTGGATTCTAGCCAATATTCCATTCTTGTTTTGATCATTCGCTCGAATGTTTTTAGAACACAGGAAGCCAGTGATATACCTCTGTAGGATTCTGCTAAATTTGGATCTTTTTGTGGTTTCAACATTGGGATCATAATGTACTTCTTCCAATCTTCTGGATACTGCGTAGTTTCCCATATATTATTTAGTATTTCCAACAAAGTAATTTTGCAGGACAATGGAAGGTTGTATAACATTACATAATGAATGTTGTCCATACCAGGAGCTGTATTTTTGTGTTTTTTAATACTGTTCTGCAACTCTTTTAGACTAAATTTCTTTAGCAGACTGCCCATTTCAATTGTATTGATGTTTTCTACTTGACGAGGATAAGCTTCTTCTTCTTCTGCAACCCATGGCGGCGTGACTTGGTTTATAAAAATTGTTGTCCACTCCCCTGCTACTACTTTACTGACTGGTTCTTTATAAATATTTTTTAACTTTCTAACCTCTGTCCATATTTGTGTTATTGGAGTATTTTTATTTATAGAAGTACAAAAATTCTTCCAAGATTCTTTTTTGCGCTTTTTTATTAGTCTTTTACATAGAGCCATTGCTCTTTGTAGGCAAATATAATTTACTGCATTTGAATTTTGTTTAAATCGCAAAAGAGCATCTTTTTGATTTTTCATTAATATGTCACATTCTTCATTCCACCAATGTTTATTAAATTTCGAATTGATCACTTTTTTCTTTTTGGGTATTGAATTGCCTGCAGCTTTGTTTACTTCTTCTATAAACTTGTCATATCCTTTTATATTATTTTGATTAATACCTTGTTCAATACTTTCAGAAAAAAGCGACCAATTTGCCTTGTTTAAATTCCATCTGTTTTTATTTGTGTTTATAATATCATTATCACTTTTAATTTCTATTAATATGGGAAAATGATTAGATCCTAAACTAGTTATTTTTGTTTGCCAATTGCACAATGTAGCCAAATCAGGGGATACAATAGAAATATCTATTGCCGATTTATTCTTTTGATTTAATGTAGGAATGAGAGTTTCTGCACCGTTATTAAGAAAAACTAAGTTGCAATTTTCAATTGCTGAAAGTAAATTAATTCCTGCTCTATCAGTAATATCACAACCCCACACTTGATGGTGACAATTAAAGTCTCCCGCCAAAATAAAAGGTTTTTCCAAGCTTTCAAAAAACAATGTCCAATTTCTTTCAGATATATTTAATTTCGGTTTAGCATATATCGAATAAACATTTAGCGTAAATGAGTTACTTACTTTAACACTTAGAGAAACAGTCATTAAATTTTCAATACTCTTAAAAATCTTTGTATTATTAAAAGCAATATTTTTCTTTAGAAGAATACCAACGCCACCGAAACCGTCCTGGCGATCAGAACGAAACAAATGATACCCATTGAAGTTTGGTCTCAAATGTTTCTTCAACCAAGTTTCACTTAAAATACTCAAATGTATATTATTATCAAACAAAAATTTTTCTAGTAACCCTTTATTGTGTATTAATGACCTTATATTATACTGAAGGATATTGAATTTACCTATTTATTGTTTTGTTTAACTCTTTTATTAATGTATCTACTAACATTGAATCCTCTGCGGATTGTAAATTCTTATTTGTTAAAAGTTCTTTAAATGAGGTTAAGATAATAGAGCACAACTCTTCTATTTTTGACTTTTGTTGGTGTATATTATTTTGAAATTGTGTAAAATTTTGTTCACTATATTGTGGAATATTCGGATATTTTTCATATACAGGGTGAGATGTTATTTTAGGAGTTTCCAAAATTGATTTGTGTTGCTGGGAATATCCCGACGATTCTGCATTAGATGTGATATTTTTATATCTATATTGCGATTTGTAGGAAGTAAATCGATGTCCTACGTTTGAAGTTCGGTCTAATACTACATTAGCATAACTTTTTTCAACTTTCTCTTTTGCTTCATTATATGGTATGGTTTCCGTTACCATAATCTTTTTTATTTTTTTTTGGGTATCGAATTCTGGGCAATTTTTACGATCTGTTGCTGAATGATCGCCTCCGCATAAAATACAAATTGGTTCACTTGTTTTTTCACATACATCCGTTTCATGATTTTCTCCACAGTGTCTGCAACGCAGAGTTCCTCTACAGTTGTCCATTACGTGTCCGTATCTCATACATTTGATGCATTGAATGACTCTTGGAACATATAGTTCAACGTTGTAAATCAATTTTTCTATTATTACCTGATTTGGAACGATTTGACCTCTGAATGTCACAATTATAGTAGAAGTTGGGACCAATTCGTTATCTTTCTTTCGTACCATTCTTTTTACATTTAGAATTTCCAAATTATTTCCATATCGAGATTCAATAATTTTTGCTAGTTCTTTTTCAGATAGCTCAAGGTCAACCTCCTTAATAACACCTTTACGTTGGGTTAAAAAAGTTGGTATGTAAGCCTCGTATCTTTTTTCTTTCAAAATTTGTGAATTGACTAAAATGTTTGCGCTTTTAGAAGAGTTTAACTCTACCTTAACCCTATTTTTTCCTACGACTGTCATATTAATGATGTTATTTTTAATTTCTGGAGCTGAATTAATAATCAAACGAGCAGTCCCTACCTTGTGCAGCCTCCCGATGTTCCCCTCCAGGTTTTGTATAAATACAAAATAAGGTCCTTGGTCTGTCTCAGCATATTTATTTTTTTCTTCATTTTTTTCAATACTTACCGATGCCTCATTATTTGGATTTTCTATTAGTTTTCTTCTTTTTAGTCTCTCGTTTTCCTCTTCGGTTTCCTTATTTCTTTTTCCATTGATCTCCGTCTCCATAATTTCCTCATCCTGTTCACTCCTTTTTGATTTACCCCGATCTGGCGGGATACTTTCTTTTTCCATTGTCACTTACTTCACAAAAATGCACATAAACCAAACCACTGTTATTATTTTTTCAAACTATACACTAAAACTATTATTAAAAATATAACTTATACACTAAAATTTACTTATTTTAAAGGTACGTATTGTTTTTGTAATCCTCAAACTACGGCGACCGTAAAAACTTGAAACACTATAGTCGTTAGCAATTTTTACCGTACATCCGAATCGATTGGGTTCCAACACATTACTGCCCGTTAGTTATTGGTTTATTTTGGAGTTGTCCACATTAGTAAAAATATATAAATTACCGATTGTAACTACCACATATTCGTGTACACACGTTTAAAAAGTAATAAACTATAAAACAGTACATTAACCCATAGACGGTCAGCTCGCGCTTGCGCCCGATCACATTCTCTATGGAGCTTCAAGCAGTACAGAGCAAGAAAACCCAGTAGAGCACCGTTTTTCTCAACAAGCGCTTTGGCGTTGAAATCTCGGTGCGGGAACGGTCGGCTAACAACACGTGAAAAGTCCTCGAGGAAAATCGCCTGCGATAGGAGCAGAGTGCACGAAGTGTGATTTTTCCGCGAAAATGCAGTTCGCAAAGTTTTTATGACTGAAAAAGTTCTGTTCGTTTTGTTGTAGTGTATGTGTTCTTTTTCAGGTGAGAGATAAATAAGAGGAACGTGACAATTATGTAGGATAAAACTATTTTTACAGTAGTTTGTTAAAAAACGATGTCAAATATTTTCTAACATATTAGAAATATTTTTATATACAGGTAAAAAATATCTATAAGATTATATTTATACATCAAATGTGTACAAGAAGCTATGTAATTTCCAATTATTTGGATTTACAAAATATCCCAAAAAATGTTTTTTTTATAGGAAAATCATCTGAAAGACATTGATCAGGAATACCGGGTGCAATATCATGTTAATATAACACTACTTATATAGAGCTGTATATTTTTCTGTTTTGCGTAATCTATTAAATTAAAAATAGCAATTAAAAAATGCAATTATTCCCGCATTGTGCCAATTTGTTTCGTTAAAAACTAGTGAAATTAATTTATTCTGAATGATTTTTTATCAAAATAAATAGTAGAAATATTAAAAACCTTATTAATTTCCATTAATTAAAATTTTAAACAGTCTCCATTGTTCTATCAGGTACAATTCAAATTTATTAAAAAATGTTGGCATGCTATTACACAATTCTTCATTTCTTATATGACGAGTTTTATCAGTATTCTTCTTCTCAGATCTCAAGTTTATTAGGTGTTGTTTTGTACCCAAAGTTTTTGAGAAACTCTCATAAAAATAATCTAACGGTGAAAAATCAGGAAATTTTGTTGACTATCCATTTATATTTCCTTTTTTTGGCATGTCTAAGTATCTTGGAATCCTCCTTCTTAATGAAAAAGTGTAGTTATGTGCCATCCTGCTCAAACCAAAGAAATTTTTACCAATATTACCGCATCAATTGCAGTAATCTATTTACGGTATACCTGCAGGAATAATTTGATTATAACACAAATTTATATACTTCTACTCTTCCATCTTGTCAATTATAAAAATGGATCAATAACGTGCTGATATTACCTGCCGATATTACTGCCTAAATATTCAGTTTTAAACTGCATTTAGTGGCGTGCTGGCCATATAAACGAATCGGTGCAATCACCGAGAGGCTGCGGACTCTTGAGACCGGTCAAATAAGTCTTTTTCACAAAAAATTTAGATATAACAAAATTTTTTTTTAATTTGTAATTGAATGATTTAACAGAACATTTCAAAAAAAAATTAACTCTTTTTTAATTGTAAAATACAGTTAAATAAATGAATGACTCTACAAATATAAATGATTTGCTACAGATAATATTTAGATATTTTCATACATACAAGTATTTTATGGTTTTCCAATTTCCTTAAAACATCTAAAATCTAAAATATGTACTCTGCAGAATATAAAAATGGAAAAACGTCTTGCACATACCGAATTATTGCACTATACCGAATTATTATTGCAATATCGTCTTTACCGAATTATTGTATAAGCACTCTCTACATCCTAGAAATTTTGATACAGTAAAAAATGTTAACCTTTCTTCTTCTTCTTAAAGTTCCCTCTCCTATCGGAGGTTGGATATCATAATGGCTATGGTCACTTTGTTGGCTGCTGCTCTGAACAGTTGTAATGAACTACAGTTAAACCATTCTCTAAGGTTCCTCAGCCAGGAGATGCTTCTTCTTCCTATGCTTCTTCTTCCTTGGATCCTTCCTTGCATAATAATTCTCAGCAACTCATATTTTTCTTCTCCGGTAATGTGACCCAAATATTCCAGTTTTCTAGTTTTTATACTCTTCATAATTTCTAACTCCTTATTTAAACGTCGTAGCACTTCAACATTGGCAATCCTTTGAACCCACTAAATTGTCAGTATTCTTCTGTAACACCACATTTCGAACGCTTCTATTCTTCTTATGTGTTGTTTCTTCAATGTCCAAACTTCCATTCCGTATAGCAATATAGAAAATATGTAGCATCTTAGAGCCCTCAATCTGAGAGGCAACTGAAGGTCTTTGTTTGTAAGCAGTGTCTTCATTTTTATAAATGCTTCATTTTGCCTTGCAGTTTTAATTCGGACTTTAATTTCTTTGCTTTGGCCATTTTTGTCATGGACGAAAGTTCCCAGATATTTGTATGTCTTTACTTTTTCTATTTGAATTATACCTTTAACGGAATTTAAATCATTTACTAAAAAATTAAGAAATTTTTATCCTGCCATATCTGCTACTGCAGTTCAAGAAGAACTTGTGGATTTTTATGATAAATGGATTGCATTAAAAAATAGGATTTTGCAAAATACTGAAATTATAGAAGATCGAGTTAATGATGAATATGTTCAGTCTACAGAAAATATGAAGGATGATAATATTGTTAATCTAAGTGCTAATGAACATGAAGTAACAAGTAACAATGCTGTTGATACCGTGAAAACTTCACCTCCGTGTCTTACTAAATAATATAAAAATTGTGCAGCTTGTTGTTACGCTCTTTTGCATAAGTACAACCATGTACAACTTATATCAGTGTGCTTATCCAAATTTAAGTATAGTACATAAGCATTTATTAGTTATTTCAATGACCCAAGTAACTTGCGAAAGAAGCTTTTAAACGTTGAAATATATAAAAAAATCGGTTAAGAAGTACCTTAACACAAGATCACTTGGGAACATTTATTCTCATGGCTATAGAATATGGCTTTGTATGAGCTTAAAAGTGATGAAATTATCTACAAAGCTCAAAAATCTACTTTAATGCGAAAATTATTGATCGAGATTTAATTATTTTATAAAATAATTATTGTAAAGTATGTTTAGATTATTGCCTTTACATTTAAATATTGTTTAATTGAAGTATTTGCACTGTACTTGTATTTTTGTACTCTCTTGTATAATTCTTGATTTACTAAAATTTAACTTACACACAATTGAAAAAGTCTCAAAATTCTATTTTACTTTTATCTTAATTATATTAAAGTCATATGTATTTTATTCAGGAAATTATGGATTCTCCCTTACTGCATACAATATTGTCATACATGTAATAATGTTTATTATTTGTAAGATTATATAACAATAAAACACTAAAAACGTTTGTTTTCTATACTTCCACAAAATTTATTATAACTATGTGACTACAGCTGTTTCGGCAGAGTGCCTTTCTCAAGTGATTTAGATTACTATGGGTTTGCCTTTTTAAAGTCTTTAACTGAAGAGGTCGAGGAGTGGGGAGCTGTTTGTCTCGAGTTGGTCATTCAGAATTATTATCTGTATTTTTCAATTTACTAATTTCCATAGATTCTAATCAAGATGGCTTAAGGCCTTTATTTTGAATATGCAGAATTTGAAACTGTTCATTAAAAGAATGATTGATTATCAATTATTTGTAAGATTACATATTCTGAAATAAAAAATATAGTAAATTTAAACAAATTTCATTGAATATAAAGTTTGATTTAAAAATAATTTATATTTTTGTTTTATAAATAACGAATAAAGCATCCTGATAATAGAAGGTAAAATGAGGATGGGAGGCTGCTTTTTCTATAAAATCACCGGGCCGCTTGAAAAGTTCCAGCACGCCACTGACTGGATTGAGTTCTATATTCGGTAAAATTAATATACGATTAGTATCATTCAATATATCTGTCTTGCGGTAATAACTAGCAATACCTACCCAAATGATGAACCATTCGCAAGTCCATTCTATTACAAATATATTTTCTTTTGTCGAAATCGAGTTTTCAATTTTCCTTCATAAATTTTATTTTTGCAATCAAAATCATGATTGGATAATTCGACACCCCCATCGAATAAGGTTGTAACTCATTTTTAGCGATTTTACAGAAGAGGAAAAAAACGAAAACATTAATTTTTAAAAATTTTTAGCTAAATGATTAGACTATTTTACACTAATGTGATATAGACCAGCAAGAATATGTTTTTAGATGGATGTGAGAGGTGGCATTTAGATTTTTGACTATAATATTTGGAATAATTGACTTATACTTCTTCTCAAATATGCCCGGAATATTAATAAAAAAAAATAAAATATTTAAAAATTTCAAAAAATTTCGTTTTTTTTTCTACTTTCTTTGCTTATAACTTTAAAACGAGTCATTTGGGAACAAAGTCGTATAGGAATAAAACAGAGATAATTAAATTTTCTATCAGATTCGATTCTATAAATATAAAATAAGGGGGCAAAATGAGCCTGTCTTTATTCAATGTTTTTCCATCACTTGATTACACTTGGAACCTTCCCAATTCGCTTAGAAAATTTTTGTAATGTGCTAAAACCGTTTACCAAATTTCATTAAAATTGACTTACTAGATTTTGCGTAATAATTTTGCAATCTAAACTTATTTTAAAAAATTAAAATTTTTTAAAATCTTGCACAACAAAAACTAGAACATACAAAGATTTGTCAATTTTTTTACATATAAAGAAGCACTCCACCTATCTAATGCACTTTACAGAATTAAAATCGGATTTTTTAAGCAGCCTCAGCAATGTTATAAAATTATAAACAATTTTTTTGCTTATAAACAAATTAGTGCTGTGTCCAGGAGGGGGTGCTACGGGCTCCTTTATTTAGGTGCACTTACCCAAGTTTTTTTTATGTATTTTGACCCGTAGAACACGAATTTTTTGGGTAACAGTTGATCCGGATGTCGATAAGATTGTTATAAACAAAGAACTTGAGGAATTACATAACATCGATTTTTCGCAAAATAAAACATTTTTTTGTTTTTCTTGGGTAATTCTAAGCAAAAAATGTTCTTACAAGTGTTTTCGTAGGATGCATAGTTTTCGAGATAAACGCGGTGGAATATTCAAAAAATCGAAAAATTGCAATTTTTGAACGAGAATAACTTTTGATTAAAAAATAATAATTCTGCTGACAGCATTTGAAAGTGTAAGTCAAATTATAACGGTTTTAATTATTTGAATTGCTAAAAGTTAATTTTTTTATTATTAAACAAAGTTATTTGTTTATAAGCCAAAAAGTTGTTTGTAATTATTTTAAAACATTGCCGAGGCCCCTTAAATAATCCGATGTTAATTCTGTAAAGTGTATTAGAGAGGTAGAGCACCTCTTTATATGTAAAAAAATTAGACAACTTCTAAATGGTCCACTCCTTGTTCAGAAAGATTTTTAAAAATTTGAACTTTTTTAAAAACATTTATATTGCCAATTTATTATGCAAAATCTATTAGGTCAATTTTAACGAATTTCGGTACAACATTTAAGTACGTTCTAAGAATTTTCTAAGCGAATTACTAAGGTTCTAAGTGCTACTAAAGTGGTTAAGAAACATTGAATAATAACAGGCGTATTTTGCCCCCTTCCCCTTATTTTGTATTTATTGCTATATTGCAGAAAAGTTAATACCTTAAGACATTTTTGACCAGTCGTATATAATACAAAATTCAATTATATTTATTTTATTTCTCTACCACATTGTTCCAAAACGAACCGTTTTAAAGTTATAAGCAAAGAAAGCAGAAAAAAACCGATGTTTTTCGAAATTTTTAAATATTTTAATTTTTTATTAATGTTCCGGGCATATTTGAGAAGGAGCGTAAGTCAATTATTATTTCTGAAGGTGTCACCTAACTTTATCTGCGAAAATCCGAATGCCACCTCTCACATCCAAAAATACACGTTTTTTTTACAGATTAGTCCTGGTGTTATATGTAATTTATAACATAATAAAGAATTACTGTGAGATGTATGCTTTGTAATTTTATTAGCTTTTGAAAATCTTGAGTTTGATTGAGGTACAACCTTGAGATTAAACATCAGTATTAGTAGAAAAATGTTGTAACTCGCCTAACAACCATTTAATACTCTCCGCGTTAATTATTTTGCCCGTTTAACTATTAAAAGTTTGTATTTTTATGTTATTTCCAATAAAGCTGGGAAAAAATTAGTTTTTATGGTATATTTAAACAAAACATCAACAAAATTTTAATTGGAAATTATAAATTTTACAATAACAATAATATTCTATCACTATGAAAAAAACATGGTATAAAATACCTCAAATTTTTCGCATTTTTATTGCGTACCATTTTACTTTATTACTTTACTATTTTACTCTTAATACCTACCTCAAAATTAATATGTGTGTCCTTAAATAGGTAAATTTATAATTTGCTTATGATTTATTTTAGTTAAGGATTTAGGCTTGCCTGATGCTTTGGCATATCGTATCATTGTTTTCCATTGGTGTGGAGCATATACGACTTACGTCGAGCGTATACGAGCATATGTTTTTTCCGTTTTTTTTTATAGGGGCATGCATTGAATCACCTTCGTTTTGTGAATGTGCTATTTCAAAAAATACATGTGTAATGTTAATATTAAACTTTTTCACTACATAGAAGTAGGTTTTCTATACTTATTTTGTCCACCACAACTATCAAAAAGGAAAAAAAGTCTGTAAATCCTTTTTTACTTTTATTTCGATAAATTGACTTTTGAGATGCACCATATAGGCTATTGATTATGTACTATAGAAAGGAATTACAACGTTAACGTGGTTTTATTATTTCATATGATCAATGGACATCCATATATGAAAAAACCGCGGAGTGCTACCATTTAAAGGGGTGCGTTTTTGAGAAATGGGTGAATTAGTCCCTGGGCACAGGTTACATTAGGGTGAGTTCTATGCACTTTTGGTACAAACACGTCTACATAAAAATTGTTCCTGGTTAAATTTCCTATCTAAATATAACTTTTTAAAGTCAAAGATACTTTTTTTTTCAAAAATATATTCAAAAGAAAAAGCACAAAGAAACCCAAAAGAAAGAAATTTTGTTTCTTGTCCCATAACTTTTGTCCACGGGGATATAGGTATAGACATTGCTTCACGGAAAAAAAATCTACATATTTTCTCTTAAAAATGATGTGTGGTAGAGGTCATTAGGATTTACAGTTTTCGAAATATGATTTTTCAAATTTCGCCACTCACAGCAATTTTGGGCATTTTTCCTTGTTTTTTCGCAAATATTGTTCTGTAACTTTTTTCTACGTAACTTTAGGCATATGCAATGGGACATATAAGAGAAATAAAAATCAATTACATTTAAAATGTTCTACTGTATAATGTTGTACGACTTCTTTTAAAGAGGTTATCTTTTTCAAGACTTTATACTTTTAACGAGTTTTTATATTTTTACGATTATTTTTTAAATTTCCCATTATAACTTTTTTTCTACATAAAAAAGAAATCTTATACTGTTTACTTTAAAATGGTGTATTATGAAAAATTTTAGGATTATTTTTGAATAAGATATGCTTTTTCAAAATGTAATAAGTACTTGCAACGATTTTTGATTTTAGGATTATTTTTTAAATTCCTCATTATAACTTTTTTATGTGATTCTTTGTTATGATTGAATCTTATTTTTTATAGGTAATACTTTGAATCCACTTGACTCGGCGGGGCAAACTTCAAAATATGGATTAATTCCAATATTTACTGTCAAAGCTTCTGCACCACAAGCTTTGCTTGAAACAATAGCATGTAAATGTACCAAAGGATGTACAAAAAACTGCGGTTGTAGGAAGATAGGAATTAGTTGTTCAATATTCTGCAAAGGGTGCATGTGTACTAATTATTGTGGAAACTTTAAGATAACTGAGGTGTCAGAGTCAGAGGAAGATATTGAAGCTAATGCTAACGAAGAGATGGACTTTGATTTTGAAATTTTTTTAAATGTCAACGTTTAAACAATTTTAACTAAAGTGATGTTTTCTAAGACTAATGTTTGTGTAATTTTTGTAAAAGAAATAATTTTAAATATTACAGGTAAAAATATATGAAAAAATCACTCGGTTTCCATTACATATTTAAATATAGATGATACACCATTTTAAAGAACAGAAAGTAAGTTGTATATTCATGTACAAGAAAAAAAAGGTATAATGAGAAATTTCACAAACAATCGTAAAAAATGTAAAAAAATAATATTTTTTATATTAGGTATTATATATTATATAATATATTATATAATATATTATATAATAGTATATTATATAATATATAATATATTATATAATAATATTATTTAATTTTTATATCATATTATAAAAAATCGTTAAAAGTATAAAACCTTGAAAAACCATAGTCTCTTTAAAAAAAGTCGTACAACGTTATATAGTAGACCATTTTAAAGGTAATTGATTTCTATTCCTATTACGTGTACCATTTTATATACCTAAAGTTACGTAGAAAAAAGTTACAGAACAATATTTGCGAAATAACAAAGAAAATTGTCCAAAATTCCTGTGAGTGGCGAACTTTGAAAAATCATATTTCGAAAACTGTAAATCCTTATTACCTCTACACCTTGTGTGTGTGTCCCCTCTCACGCGATCATAGCAGAGCATTATTATAGGGCAGTCAATGAGGGTATTTGGCTCCGAATTCCATCCTACTACATCGATGTACTTGATATTTTCACAGTAAGTAGGGAATAGCTCAAGAAACAAAATCTACCCTATATACTATGGCGCTTTTATCTTGGGGCAATTCCCACCCCTTCAAGGGGGTGGAAAATTTATTGGTCAAAATAAGCATGGAAGTGGCTAGAGAACCTATTTTTAAGCAAAAACTGATCTATACTTTTTTTTGAGAACTCAATACTTTTTGAGTTATGCGTAGTTGAAAATTGGCCATTTTCATTTAAAAATGACACGTTTTCGGACGGTTTTTTGTGAATACCTTAAACACTATGCATCAAACTAAAACCACTATATAAATTTTTTTTTTAATTATAAATAACAAAGAGATTCGTTCCTTCGTAAATTTTCTATTTATAATACAAAAAGAGATATGGTAGGTAAAAAGAGTTTGTTTTTTGGTGCATGCTCAAATTGCTCATGCTTTTGTAGTGTTTGAAAAGGCCTTTAAAACGAGCACCGTTAAATGTCGGTTACATTCAAACTAAGCGAGATATGGTGCAAGAAAATAAATGACTAATGTACTTTAAGGAAAAATGAGAAGTACATACATTTAACCCCTCATTCACCAGAATTTAAATGCATTGTTTTTCTTTTGCAATACCTCTTAATATAGTGTTATTTCTACTTTCAAAAAGTTGGACGGGTGAAAAAAATAAGATCAAATTATAGAGCGCATTTTTAAATTTTCTTAAAATTCTTCCTTTTGCTCCATGCAATTCGAAAATAAAAATGTTCTATCCCCGAGAAGTGGTGAGAACCGCCCCCATGATAAAAGCGCCATAGTATATAGGATAGACTTTGAATTAGGAGATTGGGCTTTGGGCTACTCCCAAAATTTCATTACAATTCATGCAGTAAAATGCAAATATTGTAAACTATTAATTTCTCAGAAAAATGAACTAATTTGAAATGAAAGTATGACTAATATTCTATTGATTTATGCAATAATCTATAGTGTGTCCCCGAACATTTTCTCAAATGCGGGAATTAATGATGCGTAGAACCATAAAATATTTTCAAGTACACAAGGTGTTTCTAAAATATCAAAATAACGAGTAACTTTGTTATTTTTATAGAATGCCAGTATCTAGTACGATAACGATAATAGATCGGTACGATAAAGTTCTCGGGCGGCCCTTCCGTCCAGCGTTTTTTATGTTGATATGCAGAACCAAAAAGGGAAAGAAGAGCAAACGTGAGCTTTTTCAGCTGATCATAAGAATCAGAAATACTATTAGAAGCGTTGGAAATGATCATGCCTTCCTTCTTCAGGTGATTCAAAGCAGACCACTTGTGTTGTGAACATTTTTTCTCCTCCAATATTTCCAATTAAACACGAAGACGTTCGAATTTAGAGCGCCATACCTTCGTGTTCTTAAATACATATTTTAAAGCTATTAATGCAAATGTTAAAAGAATAAAATTTCAACTCTGTTTTCGTAGCATTAAGAGGAATTTTGACAAATGCTATATAGTGGAGTCAATGAAGGTTTTCACCTCCGATTTCGTTGAACCTCCATCGATTTTCATGAAAATTGGTACGTATGTAGAGGATACCTCAAGAAAGAAAGGTGACATGGTGCCAACTTGCGCTTTTACCCTGGGGGTGGATGCCACCCCTTCTCGTGGGTGAAAATTATTTTATTAAAAATAATACCACTAATCGATAGAGGGATAAATTATAAGTAAAATTTGTTATATAAAGTTATTTCAATAAATCAATAGTTTTTGAGTTATTAAAGATCAAAAGTTTTGATTTTTCCTGAAAAAATTCCATGTTTTAAAGCAGTTTTTCATAAATAACTCAAAACCAATAAGTTTCCTCAAAAAAGTTGTTGTTACCAAAATCGAAGATAATATAAAAATAAATAAGCTCCTTATTCGAAAAATCCTTTATTACATATACAAAGTGAGTTATATGCACTTGAATGTATATTTTTTTTCCGCGAGTACTCAAATCTTATTATTTAAGCTTAAATAACAGGAAAACGATGCACTTTGTTAAATAGAGATACTAAACATTTTAATAAAGTACTTAAAGGTAACTATCAAAAAGCTATATAAGAAGTCGATAGCATCAAAATTAAGCAAGTTATGATGGAAATAAGAGGACCCTTTCAGATTTTTTAGGGAAGAATGAAAAATGAAACCTACGTCATTTCCACAAAAATTAAAATTTATAGTAACCCATTTAAAACTTTATTTATTTTATAATGAGTAATAACTTCAACAATTTTGACCGGTTTAGAATGCATATTTTTGAAAAAAAATACGATTAAAAAAAATAAGAATTTTTCAAATTTTCGTGAAGTTCATTTTCTTTTGATAATAACTCCAAAAATACTCGATATACTTAAAAAATGGTAGAGAACAAAATTTTAGTTTTAACTTTATTTAAGCTTTTTCTTTTTTTAATATTTTTTTATGACAAAAAATAACCGAGATAGAAACATTTAAAACGTAAATTTTACTGCGAGAACCATGTAACCGGGGCCCTTTCACCTTGTATTTAAAAAAAAATAAAGAATTTACAAAATTATGTTTAATACAGTGTTATAGACCTTTCACTTAGCTTTGTAATGGTTTTTGGATAATTCTCATATTTCAAAAATTAACAAAGTTATTTAAAAAAAACCAATAACATTTTCTTTGAAAAAATTTTATAGCGGAGATTTTGTATGTATACAGGTTGTGGGAAGTCCAATTAGTCGTTTGTTGTAGGAGATATAAAAAAAGTTTATTTAGGTGAGATTGGGGCATATATAATATCAGAATTTAAATACATTTCCAAATATACAGGGCCACCCATATTGACAGGGTGAAACAAAATTATCTTTTGTTTAATGGAACAGCTTGTATATTTTTACATTTTTGGATTCTCCTTTATGTTTTATTTCTTAAAATATCAGGTTTTGTGATGTTATACGAAGTAGTTTAAAAGATAATTACGTTTTTTTTTTCAAATTTCATAGCAATATTCACCCCTTGTATAATTGTAGTGATTTGATATCAGAAAATCAATTTATGTTCAAGTGATTTTTAATATAGTCTATTATTGTTAAAAATTATTAATCTAGCAAAACGTTTAATTTTAGGTAATACAGGGTTGGTCGAAACTGAATGAGTGTTTTCTCAAAGTTTGAGAGTATGAGTTTTCTGAAACGGAGCAGCCTGTAATGCCTGTAATGTGCATTGTAATGAAATGCTATTGTATGGCACTTTATTATTTCCCACCCTGCCAATGAGAACTGAATTTATTTTTGAAATTCCTAACTTTATATCTTTAATTATTTTAAATATTGTAAACGATTAAAAAACAATCAAATTAAATTGAAATGAATAACCAGTGTATATCTTCCACATTTACTTCATATTTAACGTAGCCTGTACCATAACATTGCACAGATTATTATCCCTGTATAGCAACGATATACCATGAATGTGAACTCATACTTGAGAAATGTCCTATATCCAGTCTCGCAAAAAAAGGGATTCCTCAAACATAATTATATATGCAGACAAAATCAGCCAAAGTGATTTGCGATATCTAATGAAAGGTATGTTCCGTTTGTTTGTAGAATTATATTTGATTGGCTTTAATTACTAAAATAAATAAATTTTCAATCATATTTTATGTATTTGTGGAAAAGGAAACCTAGCGTTAGTGGCCACATTTCCATAACGGCCAATTGTTTTTTATTTTTAGTTGCCGTTATTGACAGGTTTTACTGTACCAATAATATTTTATTAAATTATGAAATATTATTTAAATAAAAAATTTATAAACTTGATAAAAGAAAGTTTGTTTAGAATTTACTCCTCTAATTATGGGGTTATTTTTAATAAAATAGTGTTCACCCATGAGAAGGGGTAACATCCACCCCCAGGATAAAAACGCAAATTGGTACCACATCACTTTTGTTTCTTGAGGTATGCTCTAACTACTTACCAATTTTCATTAAAATTGATGGAGGTTCAACGAAATCAGGGGTGAAAACCTTCAGCGACTGCCTTTTTGGAAATATAAAAGAATAATTTTTTCGTGATTGTCAATTTGCTAATTTTCTGATTTTTGGTTCCTATAAGGTTTGAAAAATTAAAAAAAATTATAAATCATGCACATAAATGTAAAAAAATATTTATTTTACTTAATTAAACGAGATTGCTTGAGCCAGAATGCTGAAATCTGCATTTTATCATTAAAAAAAAAGGTGGATTTCACCATCTTGGTGCCATATCACTTTTGTTTTTTGAGGTATCCTCTAACTACTCAACAATTTTCATGAAAATCGATGAAGGTTCAAGGAAATCGTGGGTGAAAACATTCAGTGACTACACTTTCAGAAATATAGAAGAATAAGGTTTTCGTGATTTTCGACTTGTTAATTTTCGGAATTTTTGGTTGCTATAAGGTTTGAAAAATAAAAAAAAATATAATTCATGCACATAATTATAAAAAATATATTTATTTTTCTTAATTAAACGAGATTACTTGCGCCATAATGCGGAAATCTGCATTTTTTACAATTTAAAAATTAGGGGTGTATTGCACCCCTAAAAGGCAAAAGCGCAAGTTGATGCTATATAACTTTTATTTGTTGAGGTATCCTCTAACTACTTACCGATTTTCATGAAAATCGATGAAGGTTCAACGAAATAGGAAGTGAAAACTTACAGTGACTGCACTTTCAGAAATCTAAAAAATAATTTTAAAAATGGGGTGTATTTCACCCCTAAAATGCAAAAAGCGCAAGTTGGCACTATGTCACCTTTGTTCCTTGAGGTATCCTTTAACCACTCACCAATTTTTATGAAAATCGATGGAGGTTCAACGAAATCTGAGGTAATAACTCTTATCCACCTTCATTGACTCCACTAATAGTTTGTAAGTTTGATAAAAGCTAATTTATCAGAATAAGATGTAGGTAATATTTTTCCTAGCAAGTATTTTTTAAATGAAAATATTGCGCTTTCCGTGGATGTTTGTGCTAGAGCAGCATCTAAGGAGCCAAAGAGCCACATGCGGCTCCAGAGCCGCATGGAAATGTTTGTTAAGCTGGAAATGTTCGTTAAGCTTTATTTACATGATCATCATTATCATTTGAAAAGTCGTTCGTGCATCTTGACTTGTTCGATGATTTTATTCCATTCGGTCTTCCCGTTTTCCCACTGGTCCCTTTATTATGAGTTGGTTTGTTTAAACTAAAAACGAATAGCTCCAGCACAAACATCATGCTCCAATTTAAACACATAGAAGCTTGTTTCATTATTATTTTTACTCATACGGTCGTTTCAGTCTTATATATCTTTTATTAAATATAATAATAATAATAATAATGTTTATTTAGGAATAACAATAAAGATTTACAAAAAAATAAAAAGCATAATGAGTATTACCTAAATAAACATAAATAACTCACTGAAGTTGAGCTACCTTGTATATATATTACTAATATACATACAAAAGTAGCACCCCTTGTGCGTGAGACTTAAAAATATAATATAATAACTTACAAATATAAACAAAAACAAAAAAATATTTAACAAATGTGTAAATGTATACAGTTATATGGGAATTTATAAAAATACTAAAAAACTCTAACATTAACCAAGAAAAAAATAAAAATATACTAATTTTAATAAAATTTGTGATATAAATGTGTCCATAAATTCAAGGAATGTTGTGGTTGATAATAAAAAACTATTTAGATATAAATTTTATTTTCGATACAATTTTTTATTTCATATTTAAGTTTATTTATTAGAATTGTCCATTAATAAGTTCTTCGCAGTATTTTGTTGATTTTCTCCTAATCCATTGTTTAATTTCATATTTATACCTATGGTTTTTATAATTTTTAAATTGTTTTAAATTATTCGGTAGCAAATTGTACAATTTGGGCCCTATGTAACCAACATATCTTTTGAGGATGGATTTATTACATTTTGTTAGAATTGTATTATGTTTTATATATCTAGTTTGGTGGGCATGACTGTTAAAATTTAATATTATCTTTTTTTCATGTATATGTATAAGGGCTTTATAACAGAATAATTTACGTACAGTTAAAAAGTTACTTTCGTTATATAACAGTTCACTAGAATATCTTAAATTTTTCCCGTATATAATTCTAATTAGCCATTTCTGAATAATATTTATAGAATGTAAGTAATTATTGCGTATTCCACCCCATCCTAAAAGACCATATGTAAGTTGAGATTATATAAGTGCATAATAAAGAATTCGTAAATGAGCTATTCCTAAAAATTGTTTTAAAAATTTAAATCTTGATAAGAGTCCTCTTAATTTATTTACTATATTATTTGCTTGGGTGTTCCATCGTAAATACTTATCAATTATTATACCTAGATATTTAATTTCGTATGTATGTGGAATTTCATTTTTTGCATCAATTTTTAATGAGCCAAGATTTGGGAGGTTATTAACATAGGATGTAAATGGCATATATTTTATTTTTTCTACATTTAAGTTAAGTTTATTAAACTGAAACCACTTCTGAATTGTAGCAAAATCTGTTTCAGCTTTTTGTTTGAAGTTATTCCATGTATTTGCATCATAGAAAATAGCTGTGTCATCTGCAAAACTTATTATCTTACCTGTGATATTCAGTCTAAATAGATCATTGATATAAATATTGAAGAGAATTGGTCCCAAGACTGTTCCCTGTGGTACTCCGTAAGATATAATTCTTCCTTTACTGATTTCTCCATCTATAGAAACATGTTGTAGTCTATTTAGCAGATAACTTTTTAGGATGTTATATGCAAGTCCTCCTATACCATATTTTTGAAGTTTATTTAGCAGTATTTTATGTGAAACCGTATCAAATGCCTTTGCTAAATCTACAAATATACAAAGAGATGGTTTTGCATTATCAAGAGCTTTGTAGATGTTAGCTGTTAGAGCACAGATTGCATCTTCGGTTGATTTTCCCTCTTGAAACCCATATTGACATTCAGATAGTATATTAAATTTTTTTTAAAAATTTGTAAGTCTGATTTTAATTATTTTTTCAAATATTTTGCCTATATTTGAGATCAGTGTTATAGGCCTATAATTTTGACAATATATTTCTTCGCCAGATTTGAATAGTGGTTTAATAGTTCCAATTTTTAATATATCTGGAAAAATGATATAACATATTATATAATATATAATATATAAAAATAATATATGATATTATCGTATATCCATTTAACAATACTTTTATCGAGATTTATTTACAATATCATCATCATTAGTTCAACAACCCTTTGTGTATTTTAGATAGTTTCAGAATTTTCCATAAGTTTGGTGCAAAAGCTCGATTAAGTTAATATAATTCATTTAGGGAAATAACGTAATTTTTTTATACTATCATATCTACCGTAATCATTTGTGCAAAAACCAGAAAAACGAAGAAACTATACTTAAATGATGGGTATTTTTTCCGTGCTCTAAATAATATATGCAGTTAATGAGAATTTTATGGTATGATAAGAATTACCAAATTATGATAAAAAAATAACTTAATAGTTATTTATGATATAAGTGTTCAAAGTACAATTTTAAGGCACGCATGTGAAAGTTTCACAATGGCACATGAGTGCCTTAGAAATGTACTTTTTAACACGTATATCATACAATATTTTTTTTACAAACGTTATAAATTTATAAAATACAATATTTTTGTTAATAATTATTGCTGAAACCATGAAACCTATGACCCGTAAAAGGTAGAACTGCTTGTCTACACTCGAGAAGAATGTCTAAAAATTCTGAGCGAAAATATTATACCGTTACATAAACTTGTTTTTTATACAAACGTGTTAAAAATGCAATAATACAGTATAAATTAAATTTTAAAAAACCTTTTAAACCACCTTTTTCAAATTGCGCAAGTTGTACTATTAATATTAATGTTAATAAATGAAATATAAATATTTTGACGTTTCACAATTTCACAATTCACTTTTAATTGCAGTGCCTTAAGAGGAAACAGTAGCGATCAACAGGTAGCGAAAACGCGTTCCAAGATTGCGGCTGTAATTTTGAATATTTTTTCGAGATATTTGGCACACGTATTCGTAATATAATAAAGAATGGCGGTACAGAGCCCAATTTGAAAAATATATTAATATGTGGAAATTACTCTGTAATTAAATACAATATTAAAAAAACGAGCCTGTACCGCCATTAAGAAGAACAAAAAAATACACTTTCTTCAAAAATAAACTTTTTCATCCGATGCCTAGATTTTGTGTCATTTTGGAACTACTAAAATTTTTTATTTCATTAGTAGTTCCAAAATGACACAAAATCTAGGCATAGGATAAAAAAGTTTATTTGAAGAAAGTGTATTTTTTTGTTCTTCTTAATGGCGGTACAGGCTCGTTTTTTTAATATTGTATTTAATTACAGAGTAATTTCCACATATTAATATATTTTTCAAATTGGGCTCTGTACCGCCATTCTTTATTATATTACGAATAAGTGTGCCAAATATCTCGAAAAAATATTCAAAATTACAGACGCAATCTTGGAACGCGTTTTGGCTACCTGTTGATCGCTACTGTATCACCTTAAAATTTTTAAAGCACTAGTGCCTTAAAGTAGCATTTTTAACGCTCCTATGGAGTGCTAAAAATTGCATTTTTAACATGGTTGTAGAAAAAATTTATTCAACGAAATACACAATTTTTGATATTATATAATATTATGTATTTATATAGAACTGTCCGTTTTTCTGTTTTGCGTAATCTATTAATAAGAATTATTCCCGCATTGTCCTAGTGGAGTCAATGAAGGTTTTCACCTCCGATTTCGTTGAACCTCCATCGATTTTCATGAAAATTGGAAAGTATGTAGAGAATACCTCAAGAAACAAAGGTGACTGGGGGGGGGATGCCACCCCTTCTCGGGGGTGGAAATTATTTTATTAAAAATAATACCACTAATCGATAGAGGGACAAATTATAATTAAAATTTTTTATATAAAGTTATTCCAAGAAATCAATAGTTTTTGAGTTATTAAAGATCAAATGTTTTGATTTTTCCTGAAAAAATCCATGTTTTAAAGCAGTTTTTCATAAATAACTCAAAAACCATAAGTTTCTTCAAAAAAGTTGTTATTACCAAAATCGAAGAAAATATAAAAATAAATGAGTTTCTTATTCGAAAAATCCTTTATTATATATACAAAGTGAGTTATATGCAATTGAATGTATATTTTTTCCGCGAGTACTCAAATCTTAGTATTCAAGCTTAAATAACAGGAAAATTTTCGTGAATTTCATTTTCTTTTGATAATAACTCCAAAAATACTCGATAGACTTAAAAAATGGTGGAGAACAAAATTTTAGTTTTAACTTTATTTAAGCGTTTTCCTTTTTTAATATTTTTTTACGACAAAAAATAACCGAGATAGAAACATTTAAAACCTAAATTTTACTGCGAGAACCATGTAAGCGGGGCCCTTTCACCTTGTATTTAAAAAAAAATAAAGGATTTAGAAAATTATGTTTAAAACAATGTTATAGACCTTTTACTTAGCTTTGTAATGGTTTTTGGATAAATCTCATATTTCAAAAATTTTATAGCGGAGATTTTGTATGTATACAGGTTGTGGGAAGTCCAATTAGTCGTTTGTTGTTGGAAATACGAAAAAAGTTTATTTAGGTGAGATTGGGGCATAGATAATATCAGAATTTAAATACATTTCAAAATATACAGGGCCACCCATATTGACAGGGTGAAACAAAATTTTCTTTTGTTTAATGGAACACCCTGTATATTTTTACACTTTTGGATTCTCCTCTATGTTTTATTTCTTAAAATATCAGGTTTTGTGATGTTATACGAAGTAGTTTAAAAGATAATTACGTTTTTTTTTAAATTTCGTAGCAATATTCACCCCCTGTATAATTGTAGTGATTTGACATGAGAAAATCAATTTATGTTCAAGTAATTTTTAATATAGTCTATTATTGTTAAAAATTATTAATCTAGCAAAACGCTTAATTTTAGCTAATACAGGGTTGGTCGCAACTGAATGAGTTTTTTCTCAAAGTTTGACGAGTATGAGTTTTCTCAAACGGAGCAGCCTGTAATGTCTGTAATGAGCATTGTAATGAAATGCTATTGTATGGCACTTTATTATTTCACACCCTGCCAGTAAGAACTGAATTTATTTTTGAAATCCCTAACTTTATGTCTTTAATTATTTAAAATATTGTAAACGATTAAAAAACAATCAAATTAAATTGAAATGAATAACCAGTGTATATCTTCCACATTTACTTCATATTTAACGTAGCCTGTACCATAACATTGCACAGATTATTATCCCTGTATAAAATCAGCCAAAGTGATTTGCGATATCTAATTAAAGGCCGTACCAAGTTGGTTTTGTTGAATATAGCCTGAAAGCACGACGATACTTTAGTGATAAGCGTATTTTTTGTAGTAGCTATAGTATGTTGTTTTATATTATGTATTACCTATATTAAATTAGTTTTAGTATGTTTCGTTTATCTAAAAAAATGTAAAATAAACAAAAATTCTGTTTTTCTTGTAGTTGTTTTTTCGTATAGATATTGTTTTATATTGTAGTAAATTGAATTTAGCTTTAGTATGTTCCGTTTTTTTGTAGAATTATATTTAAATAGATTTGCTTTAATTACTAAAATAAATAAATTTTCAATTATATTTCATGTATTTGTGGAAAAGGAAACCTAGCATTAGCGGCCACATTTCTATAACGGCCAATGGTTTTCTATTTTTAGTGGCCGTTATTGTCAGGTTTTAAAATTTATAAACTTGATAAAAGAAAGTTTGCTTAGAATTTACTCCTTTATCTAATTATGGGGTTATTTTTAATAAAATAGTGTTCACCCATGAGAAGGGGTAACATGCACCCCCAGGATAAAAGCGCAAGTTGGTACTACATCATTTTTGTTTCTTGAGGTATCCTCTAACTACTTACCAATTTTCATGAAAATTGATGGAGGTTCAACGAAATCAGGGGTGAAAACCTTCAGTGACTGCCTTTTTGGGAATATAAAAGAATAATTTTTTTCGTGATTGTCGATTTTCTAATTTTCTGATTTTTGGTTGCTATAAGGTTTGAAAAATTAATAAAAATTATAAATCATGCACATAAATGTAAAAAACTATTTATTTTACTTAATTAGACGAGATTCCTTGAGCCAGAATGCTGAAATCTGCATTTTTATCATTAAAAAAAAGGTGGATTTCAGCCCTAAAATGCAAAAAACGCAACTTGGTGCCATATCACTTTTGTTTTTTGAGGTATCCTCTAATTAATCAACAATTTTCATGAAAATCGATGAAGGTTCAAAGAAATCGTGGGTGAAAACATTCAGTGACTACACTTTCAGAAATATAGAAGAATAAGGTTTTCGTGATTTTCGACTTGTTAATTTTCGGATTTTTGGTTGCTATAAGGTTTAAAAAATTAAAAAAAAAATGTAATTCATGCACATAAATATAAAAAAAATATTTATTTTTCTTAATTAAACGAGATTACTTGCGCCATAATGCGGAAATCTGCATTTTTTACAATTTAAAAAGTAGGAGTGTATTGCACCCCTAAAATGCAAAAGCGCAAGTTGATGCTATATAACTTTTATTGCTTGAGGTATCCTCTAACTACTTACCGATTTTCATTAAAAATCGATGAAGGTTCAACGAAATAGGAAGTGGAAACCTACAGTGACTGCACTTTCAGAAATCTAAAAAATAATTTTTAAAAAAGGGGTGTATTTCACCCCTAAAATGCAAAAAGCGCAAGTTGGCACTATGTCACCTTTGTTCCTTGAGGTATTCTTTAACCACTCACCAATTTTTATGAAAATCGATGGAGGTTCAACGAAATCTGAGGTAATAACTCATATCCACCTTCATTGACTCCACTATCCTCACTTTCTGTGATAAAGATTATTGAAATGAGTTTAATCTTTCTTATTAGTCAATTATTCATTTCCTCTTTGACGAATTTTATTAGTATGTGTTTTCTCAGATCCTCCAGTTTATTAGGTGTTGTTATAAAAATATCTAACGGTGAAAAATCAGTGAATTTTGCTGATGATTCATCTATATATTTTTTTGTATTCTTATATCTAAATATCTTGGAATGCTTCATTTCAACGCTAAACTGTCGTGATGCACCATACCGTTCAAAGAAAAGAAATTATTACCAGTATTAGCACAATACTTACTGCAAGAATAATTTTATTTTAACACAAATTTATATACTTTTACTCGTCTATCTTGCCAATTATAAAAATGGATCAATAATCGCCGTGCCGATATTACCTGCCTAAATATTCAGTTTTAAACGGGATTTCGTTCTATATTCCCGAATCCATACAGGATTATTATCACTCAATATCCATGTTGCGGCAATTAGCAATACCCAAACGATGAACCATTCGCAAATTTGAGTCCATTATATTAAAAGAAATAGGTCAGGCCATGGACTTCGGGGGGTACGAGGTTTGCAGCGCAGTATATCGTGCCCCCAGTTGTACATGCTATGGCATGCTGGACGAGCCATACAGCCTGTAGTCACTACCCCGATGTATGAGCGGGAACACAATATGCATAAATACTCATACGCTCATGAATCGCACCTGGCGAGTCATGAGGGCCTTCACATTTCACTCTTCTTCAACTGGTCTTAAGTGAAATGTTCTTTGATCTATCCTATCAGCCTCCCTTGGCTAACTCTTGTTTTCTTCCGACCCCGAATGGCTATTAGGTTTCCGAGGGCAGACGGGTCACTATTTTATTCACACTATCTATTATTTCCTCTTAAACTCGCCAACACGCATGGCAAGCGCGGCGTTTTAAATTGCCATTTTCCCTCGAAAAATGAAATGTCAGATAATAAAGGAAGATTACCCCAGGTGAGTAGGGTTCAAAACCCAGAGTCTCACACTGATCTATCAGTCTGTCCCACGGATTCTGGGGGGGACAAAGTTCTGACACAACCTGAGAAAAACACAAAGCGATTTAAGATGAAAGTTGCAACGCTTAACGTTAGATCCCTGATGTCGGAAGACAGATTACTGGAATTAGAAAACGAACTACAGAACATTAAATGGGACGTAGTCGGACTCAGTGAGGTAAGAAGACGAGGAGAGTCTCTCGAAACACTAAACTCTGGTCACCTACTTTACTATATGGGAAGTGAACACATCTCTGTAGGAGGAGTAGGCATCATAATACACAAGAAACTCTCCAAAAATGTGGTGTTAGTAAAAGCAATATCTGAGAGAGTAATTTATATAAATATACAGTTAAATAAAAAATGTACTGTTAAGTTCATACAAGTCTATTCACCAACATCAACCCATCGTGACGAAGAGGTAGAACAATTTTACGAAGATATATTAGAAGCCATAAGAGAAAATAATGCCCACTACACTGTCATAGGTGGTGATTTCAACGCAAAAATGGGAACACAGTTAGATGCATCGGAAATATCTCTGGGAAATTTCGGAAGTCCGGGTAGAAATGAGAGAGGTGAAATGCTTTTGTCATTTCTACTAGAGAATAATCTTTATCAAATGAATAGCTTTTTCTACAAAAAGCTACACAGACGCTGGACATGGAGGAGCCCAGACGGCAATACCCGCAACGAAATAGATTATTTTATTACAGATAAAAAATTTATATTTAGAGATGTGACCGTTCTTAATAGATTCTCGACAAACACTGACCATAGGATGGTTAGAGCTACCATTGAGATACCAACTCATTTAGATAGAAGCCATATATTAAAAAAGAAATACTTTCACTGGACACGCCCACAAGACGAAACAGCATTTGGAGACTACATTAATAACACTCTTGATCACACCATAATATCAAACGATGTCGATGAGTTGAACAAACAAATAGTTGATACACTTAAACTGGCACAAGCACGTTTTTGCCCAAAGACCAAACGAGATGAAAAGATCACTTTAGAAACACAACACAAAATAACAGAAAGAAGACAGTTAAAAAGTGAAAGGGACATTGATCCACAAACCATTAGGGCACTCAATAAAGACATATCGAAAGCTGTGAGAAGAGATATTAGGAAATTTAAACATGAAAAAATAGTACAGACTATAGAGCAAAACCGGAGCATGAAGGTAATGAGACGAAAAATGACGACAAGTAGAAAAGAAATTTTCCAGCTTAGGGATAAAAATGGTGAGATAACAACAGACAGACAGAAAATACTAGGAATAGTCGAAGAGTTCTACACTATATTATACACAAACCAAGTTAACAATGTCATAAATCCAGAAAATAGACACACGGTACAAAACCAGGGATCTGAGGATATTCCAGAAATTAGTCAAGATGAGATACAATATGCACTCCAAAAAATGAAAAACAACAAGGCTCCGGGAGATGATGGAATAGTTACAGAAGCTATAAAACTTGGCGGAACTTCTCTTCTGAAAAAAATACAAGACCTCTTCAATCTCTGCTTGTATAGCCAAAAAATTCCTATAGCTTGGAATAACTCAATTACAATTCTTATGCATAAGAAGGGTGACAACATGAACCTAGAGAATTACAGGCCAATTTCTCTACTCAACCATTTATACAAACTGTACACCAGAATAATAACCAATCGATTGGAAGCAAAATTTGAGCTGTACCAACCAAAAGAACAGGCTGGTTTTCGCCCCAACTACGGTACAAATGACCACCTACAGTGCCTCAAAGTCTTGATTGAAAAATCAATTGAATATAATAGACCTCTAGTTCTAACGTTTATAGACTTCCATAAAGCGTTTGATACTATCGAATTACCCGCACTACTTAAGGCATTGGAAGAGTGTCGAATTGATCATAGGTACACCAATATTATAGAAAATATATACAGAAATGCTACAACAACTATAAATCTGCACGGTCCTACCAATAAGATATATATCAGGAGAGGTATTCGACAGGGAGATACTATGTCGCCTAAGTTGTTCATTACTGTACTTGAACATGCTTTGAAATCACTGGAATGGGAAAATAAAGGAATAAATATCGATGGTGAGATGCTCAGTCATCTACGATTCGCAGATGATATTGTTCTGATTTCAGATGACCTAAAAACTGCCAATGATATGTTGAATGAACTCCGCAATGCAGCACGTAAAGTAGGTCTAAATATTAATTACCAAAAGACCAAAATGATGACGAATTTAGTTCCGAGCCATCCTTTAAAGGTAGAAGACGTCGAAATTGAAGTTGTTGACAGCTACATATACCTTGGACATACGGTAAAAATTAGCAGAGACAATCAAACTGCTGAGCTGCTAAGAAGAATAACTCTGGGATGGGCAGCATATGGAAGACTACGTGATATTTTTAAAGGTGATATACCTATCAGCTTAAAAAGAAGAGCCTTTAATCAATGTGTCCTGCCTGTTCTTACATATGGCGCAGAGACACTTACCCTAACAAGGACATCTGCACGAAAACTACAAGTGACGCAACGTAGAATGGAAAGATCATTGTTGGGCATAACGTTAAGAGATAGGGTAAGAAACGAAGAAATTCGTAGAAGAAGTGGTGTAGAAGACATAATAAAACACATAGCCAAAATTAAATGGAAGTGGGCAGGACACGTCGCTAGAATGAAAGATGATAGGTGGACCAAAAAAATCTTGGAATGGAGACCGAGAGCGGATAGACGAAACCCGGGAAGACCACCCACAAGATGGACTGACGACATAAAGAGGATTTGTACCAACTGGATTGCAGCAGCGCAGGATAGATCTGAATGGAAGTTTTTCGAGGAGGCCTATGTTCAGCAGTGGACGACTATGGGCTGATGATGATATTAAAAGAATCCTTTTTTTGTGAAACAGAGTTTTCAAATTTCTCTCAGAAAATTTATTTTACAATTAAAATCATGATTGGATAATTATGATATTAGCAATAACCTATAGGAAAATTTATCATGAAGAGTAATTTACTATTTTTGTTGGAAATAAGCCATATTTTATTTTAAAATAAGTTTATTTGTTGTTTTAATTTCCAACTCGAAAACGTTCTCATAATTCAAACCATTATGGTGGCTCCTTCCTTCTGTGCCACCCTGGATACTTAGGGGTGGTTACCCCGAAGATGAGGGTTGATGTAGTAAATATAGTTCGTTGTTAAGTCATTTATTTACACGTTAACTATATCACAGAAAGTAACTGGTGGTATGTTATTTACTTGAATTCGATGTTACCCCGTCGAATCTCAACTGCTCATTGATTTATCTGTTCTCGTAAAAAATATAATTAAAGTCGGTTATTGTTTATTTACTGTTTTGGTAAGCCGCGGTGACCGTGATTCAAAGTGCTGACTGTTAATAAACACCCACTGAATATTATTGCAACTCGACCTTGTATCAAATACTAGCATGCAAAACTAGGTTACTCGTATTTATTAAACAAACATTACCACGGGCATTTAATTATTAAAAGGTTTATTTGTAATATGATGTTTATTGAGATGCTGTGTATCCCAATTCACCATTAACAAATTTTGTTTTTGTTACTTGGTAAAAAATTCTTCTAATAATTTAGTTTTATCTAACTCATTCAGATTGACAATTCAGATATACATATAGATTATACATTTTAAAGTAACTGACTCAAAAAAGGAAAAAAATAATAATTGAATATAAAAAATGAATAATATTATAATGAAAAATAGAAGTAAAATGTTAATTTATAATAATAATAATAATAATAATCTTTTTTTTTCTCTGTTTCTGGTCTTGGTTTAGAACTAGAACCTTTAGCCACGTAATTGTATAACTTATCACTAACTCAGGTGTAATGTGTAGTGTGTGTGTTGAGTAAGTGTCTTGTTACTTTGCAAAGTCGACGTCATTGTCTTTGCAAAGAGACGCTAATTGTATCCGAACGTATATATTAGGAGGGAAAATAAACATATTTATGTTTAAATAGAGTAGTTGAAATTTATGTAAAAATGAACAAAATCGGTTATTTGAATATTTGAATATTGAACATGTTTGATATTGCTATAGAAGACGATACATTCAAGAAACCCATTATAGTTGATACATAAGTATACACATTTATAAAAAAGTACTTACATGTATAAAATTCTACCATTTCTGGAAGATCCCGCAGTTGGTTAATAGCTCCTTTCTTAATATTGTTTTGAAGCTATATGTTATATCATTCTGTCCCAGCTTTAAATTGTGACTTATTTCCCAGTTAGAATAATAAGCTCCTTTCTTTCAGAGTTGTCCATCATTATACCTAAAAAGCATGTAAACATATTATTATGTTTCTTTTATGACGATTCGGATACGCAATAATATTATTATATCATCTTAAATTACTCAATTTACTTTTATTTAATAGCTAATATGTACGTACCTTCAAAATATCCGTTAATTTTTAAAGAACACCAACAAATCCAAAATCCATATATATAAACATGAACTAATATCACGCCATATTGAAAAAAACTGACGATTAAATCATAAAAATAAAAATTATTTTGTGGAGGAAAATCCCTTTGCAAGTAACATTTCGGCTTAATGATAAAGTTTTTATTTTATAACCACAGTTACCACAGAAGGTATTTCTGAAGAATTGTTTCTTGTGGTTTAAAATATTTATTTGACTGCAAGAAAATTTCTTGATCACAAATATAAATATAGATTAACTTAAGTTAATAGAATAACATTATATTTCTTACACTGCAAAATATTTGTAGTTTTCAATTTAAGAAGCAAAAACTTTGGGATAAGAAAATTAAATATAACCATTAATACATTTCTTAGTATTGAAGAAATTATCTGTAAGAAATTATTGAGTTGTGTTTAAAAAACTCGTTTCTTTATATGTAAACTGGTATGTTTAAGTTAATATGATATGCTAACTTTTAAGAAAGATGGCTCAAAGAAATCAGTGTTTTAGGAGAAAAGAAATTGTTCTCTCGGTGTACAAACAAAATTGTAGAAAATTTAATTTCCTACATTTTATGTTTTACTAGATTTTCTGTAGGGTTGGTAGTTTACGAGATACAGCGCAAAACCCCTTTGCACTCTTTTTCTAAAATGGCGGCTGGGGGACAATGGTGGTGACCCCAAAAACTTGAACTTAAGCTTCTGCTGATCTCCTCTATACATTAAAAAAATAAAATGGACTCCTCTAACAAATGGCCTCTATGGCCTAAAAATTGTAATATTTTAATGGACTAAAATTTAAAATAGATTTTTGCGCCACGTATTAATACCATCTATCTCCTTGGTACTTGAATTATTGTGTGCGCTACTCAAATTTTGAATCGCGTTTAGAAATTTTTACATTCTTGTCATATTTACGTGAGATGTAGAAACTGGTAGATATCAAACATAATACGTTCAGTTTTACTTATATTTAGCAATAATCCATATCCCTTCTTTTTCTTTGCTTTTACAAATGCACTTCTAAGCCGATTAAAAGATTTAAGGTTATTCAGAGTAAAACTCTCTCCGCCTTTGTAAAATCCAGTCCCATTTTTTTTACAAAAATGAAGTCCACGCCTTTACAAGTCAAGTTCATTCATTTTTCATCAGGTCTAATTACATTTTAGATTCTTTTTCGCTTAATTTAAAAATTCTTGTTAATGACTTTTTAGAGGGAGAGTATTTAGAAATTCCGAATTTGCTCATGTTTTGTTCAGAGTTTTTTTGTAATTAGATGGGACACTATTTTTTAATCCTTCATCTGCTCAGAAATAAATGGTCGATTCCTATAAAGAATATTTTTAAGAAATGATGTCTGACTTTTCTATTGGTGTAACAAAGGAATATCTAAGAGCAGCAAGTTAAACAAATTTTTACTGTAAATATGTGAATGGTAAAACTCTTTTGTATATCTACAAAATATCCTTTGAATGAGGATTGAGCATGAAGCATACATCAAGAACAGATACTTCGAGAAATCCCAGATATACAAACAGGCATGGGATAAATGAACGTATGGCTTACCTGAGAATTGACGCCAAACCATTTAATATATCAATCATAAACCTATATGCCCCAACTAACTGTGCTGCTGCGGAGGAAAAAGACAAATGTTATCATAGGCGTAACCAGGATGATCCTAAGGGGGGGGTTACAACTACCTGAAAGGGGGGGGGGGTTACAACTACTGGAAGGTCTCTGAGGGCTATGGTGTTAAGCGTATAGAGCTCAAAGTACATCCCAATGGGGGGGGGGGTTACAACCCCCAAAACCCCCCCCTGGTTACGCCTATGAATGTTATGAGGAACTCGAACGAGAAATGGAGAATTTACCTAGAGAAGACACAATACTGGTAATGGGAGATTTTAACGCCCCAGTAGGTAAGGAAGACTACATTAACCAAGTAGCAGGTAAGCACACATTACACGAAAGAACAAATGACAACGGTCAACGATTATGTAACCTAGCAGCTAGTACCAATATGATTATTGTTAGTACAAAATTCGAACATCCTAAATACCATATAGGGGAGTGCATATAGATTTTCACTTCGGAAACAATCAAACAAGATAGAACTTTTTGTAATTTCAGTAAGAAATGTTTAATAAACAACATATCAAAAAGTTCTACTCGAGAAGTGGGTGCTTAATTTTTTATTAAACAAATGAACTGCGAAATTAGATGTTTTTTTAAATAACTCATAAAATATAAATTTTAGAAGAAAACTGACTTAACCATTGAAAATTCAAAAAATTTTACAAAAAAACCTTATATAAAGATTTTTCTAAAATTAAATCTGTAGCTTCTATAATTTTTTATTTATAACGCTAAAGTCACCCTTCACGCAAACATTAGCGCACTGTAAACTAGCGTACGGCGAAGTGCACGGTTGAGTTATTTGATTGTAATTCTTTAACTGATCGATCAAATGAAATTTTAGAAATTGGACATGAAAAAAGAATAATTAAGCTATGTTATGGTTCTAATAAAAAGAAATAAAATGTATGGATATAAGTACGGTGTGGGCTGAAAGTGAGACTTACATTAATTTTTTTTTTAAATGATTTAAAAGTGTGTAACTAATACAATTTTTCTTATAAAGCTCTTAACAACTTTTCTTAATAACAATTTTTGATATTGTGAAATGTAATGGTATTTTACTCTTGAGTGAAATTCATATTTTTTGACATACCTTGTATAACATTAATTAAATTTGATATTTGATGATTGCATCTTAGATTATATATATATATGATGCAGAGTATTTTATAAAGAATAACTTATTTTCGTAAGACTGATAATTTAAAAGTTATCAATAGTTACGCAGACATACTGTATAACAGCTAAAAAAATTTTTTTTGTTGAACATTTATTATTGTTGAAGCTTATTATTAAATGTATTTTAGGTAAGTTTTACAGAAAAAAAGTTTTGATCACTTTGAATAAACATTTTTTAGCTGGTAATTTTCGGTTTTTGTATTACATTTTTGTTATCTTTCTTAATTTTCTCAAAAAGAAACAGTATGTTTCATTTCTAAAGTAAAATAATTAAGTGCATTTTAAAGACTACATCCTTAGCTTTAAAAAAACTTTTATAAAACTGTAAAAGACCTGTTCAAACTTGAGTAATACCGTCTTAAAGTGGTGTTATTTCTGTAAAACTATGAAGTTTTCAAAAATTACATTTTTTTTGAGACGTCGTATCATTTTAATTAAATTTTTGAGATTTTTTTTGAATGAAACATCGTTTAGTAAGATGTTTGAAAGGTAAGTTGTGCAAAATTAAGAGCTTTATAAGAAAAATTGTATTAGTTACACATTTTTAAATCATTTAAAAAAAAATTAATGTAAGTCTCACTTTGAGCCCACACCGTACTTATATCCATAAATTTTATTTCTTTTTATTATAACCATAACATAGCTTAATTATTCTTTTTTCATGTCCAATTTCTAAAATTTCATTTGATCGATCAGTTAAAGAATTACAATCAAATAACTCAACCGTGCACTTCGCCGTACGCTAGTTTACAGTGCGCTAATGTTTGCGTGAAGGGTGACTTTAGCGTTATAAATAAAAAATTATAGAAGCTACAGATTTAATTTTAGAAAAATCTTTATATAAGGTTTTTTTTTGTAAAATTTTTTGAATTTTCAATGGTTAAGTCAGTTTTCTTCTAAAATTTATATTTTATGAGTTATTTAAAAAAACATCTAATTTCGCAGTTCATTTGTTTAATAAAAAATTAAGCACCCACTTCTCGAGTAGAACTTTTTGATATGTTGTTTATTAAACATTTCTTACTGAAATTACAACAAGTTCTATCTTGTTTGATTGTTTCCGAAGTGAAAATCTATATGCACTTCCCTATATGGTATTTAGGATGTTTGAATTTTGTACTAAGAATAATCATATTGGTACTAGCTGCTAGGTTACATAATCGTTGACCGTTGTCATTTGTTCTTTCGTGTAATGTGTGCTTACCTGCTACTTGGTTAATGTAGTCTTCCTTACCTACTGGGGCGTTAAAATCTCCCATTACCAGTATTGTGTCTTCTCTAGGTAAATTCTCCATTTCTCGTTCGAGTTCCTCATAACATTTGTCTTTTTCCTCCGCAGCAGCACTTTTAGTTGGGGCATATAGGTTTATGATTGATATATTAAATGGTTTGGCGTCAATTCTCAGGTAAGCCATACGTTCATTTATCCCATGCCTGTTTGTATATCTGGGATTTCTCGAAGTATCTGTTCTTGATGTATGCTTCATGCTCAATCCTCATTCAAAGGATATTTTGTAGATATACAAAAGAGTTTTACCATTCACATATTTACAGTAAAAATTTGTTTAACTTGCTGCTCTTAGATATTCCTTTGTTACACCAATAGAAAAGTCAGACATCATTTCTTAAAAATATTCTTTATAGGAATCGACCATTTATTTCTGAGCAGATGAAGGATTAAAAAATAGTGTCCCATCTAATTACAAAAAAACTCTGAACCAAACATGAGCAAATTCGGAATTTCTAAATACTCTCCCTCTAAAAAGTCATTAACAAGAATGTTTAAATTAAGCGAAAAAGAATCTAAAATGTAATTAGACCTGATGAAAAATGAATGAACTTGACTTGTAAAGGCATGGACTTCATTTTTGTAAAAAAAATGGGACTGGATTTTACAAAGGCGGAGAGAGTTTTACTCTGAATAACCTTAAATCTTTTAATCGGCTTAGAAGTGCATTTGTAAAAGCAAAGAAAAAGAAGGGATATGGATTATTGCTAAATATAAGTAAAACTGAACGTATTATGTTTGATATCTACCAGTTTCTACATCTCACGTAAATATGACAAGAATGTAAAAATTTCTAAACGCGATACAAAATTTGAGTAGCGCACACAATAATTCAAGTACTAAGGAGATAGATGGTATTAATACGTGGCGCAAAAATCTATTTTAAATTTTAGTCCATTAAAATATTACAATTTTTAGGCCATAGAGGCCATTTGTTAGAGGAGTCCATTTTATTTTTTTAATGTATAGAGGAGATCAGCAGAAGCTTAAGTTCAAGTTTTTGGGGTCACCACCATTGTCCCCCAGCCGCCATTTTAGAAAAAGAGTGCAAAGGGGTTTTGCGCTGTATCTCGTAAACTACCAACCCTACAGAAAATCTAGTAAAACATAAAATGTAGGAAATTAAATTTTCTACAATTTTGTTTCTATTACTTTTTGTCGTTAAGTGACCAACCAAAAAGATATAAATAAAAATACGCTAATAAATAAAATTTACGGTCGCTATTATAACCACAATAATTATGATACATAAGAATAACTATGATTTTTTTATAAAAAGACACTGTACCTATCTAATGTAATGTATTTTATAGAAATGAAATTGGACTATTTAAGCGGCCTCAGGAATATTTTAAAATTATAAACAATTTTTTGGCTTATAAACAATTAGAATATCTCGAAAATATTCAATTAAATTAAATCATGAAAACGGTATTGGAAACAAAGCGACAGGACCTTTCTTTTAAAAGAAAAAAAGTTTAATTGTGATGAGTGGTTTCTGAGATACAACCGGTCAAAGTTGACCGGCATTTACGGCAAAGATGTAAAGAATAGAATCATAGTTTTCAAACCATTACCTTTTTAGTTTTGTCCTCTTTCTCCACAAAATTTTTCATATCTTTAAAATACTCATAACATATATATTATTATAATAAAAACTATCGATATTACGAGTGAAAATTGCCAAAAATAGCAAAATTCCAATCAAAAATTAGGTCGGAGAAAATGTAATCTTAAAGTTCAAAATCGGTATACGTTAAGAAAATGCATTTTTTTAGCTTACCATGGAGCAATTTTCTTCATTCTTTTTTTGTTTCCAAGTAACTCGAGTAGAACCATCTAACTAACGCATTATTGAATGTCAAACTTGCTTTTGTTTTGTAAATGTTTATATTACTGAATATAGAATTGAATAACATTTTCAATGAGCTAGCACACGACCCCTATTTTAAGCCAGCCCCGTTTTGATTATTGTGCATCAGTCTTATATTTTTTGTTTAACCTAAATATTGAACGTACATAATATTCTTGTATATTTTTATTGTCTCTCTTTGTTGTTAAATATTTTATTGCTTGATTTCATTTTGATTTAATAAAAAATTGATTTAAGAGCACAGGCGCAAATATTTTACGACTATCTCTACTTTTTCTATCTTTACACGACAAATTATATGTAGTAAAATTTTCACTGTTATGGATACGTACATAAACATTACTTGACAATGACATTGTCACCATTAACTTAGAGATGACTATTGAATGTTCTTGAATAACTGTTACTTGTATCATCGCTTAAATTACACAGGTTTACAAAAAAAATATTTTTTAAAATTGTTTGGAATTTGATAACTGATTTTTATGTATTTTTCACCGCTGATTGCAAAAATGCAATCCATTTTTTTCTATCACGTAAGGTTTTCTCACAAAAAAGGAATGACTTATTGGTATAATAACAAAATTTTAGCAATTTTTCAAATTTTTTCTTAAGTTAAAGGATTTTATTTCATGTATAATACATGTTATAAACTACATATCTAGTACACTTACATTTCTCTTTAAGCTCATAAGTCCTTATAGTAACGCTTTTGCTTTCCGTCGAAGCTTCTTTTATTGCTTTTCCGGCTGTGTACTCGTTGAGGGTCATCTCGTTTTAGCATCCAGCAGTAGTCCGCTATCATGTTGACGTTCCATCTTCCTTGATACCTTCTTTCCATTTCCTTGATATCTTGGTGGAATCTTTCACCCTGCTCTTCACTTACATCACCAAGGTTTGCAGGGAAGTAGTCTAGATGTGAATGGAGGAAATGAACTTTAATGCTCATGTTACATCCCAGCTTCTTAAAGTTGTCGAGCATGTCTGCGACGATTGTCTTGTAGTTAGGATCTTTTTTGTTTTCTAGGAAACCGGTAACAACTAGTTTAAAAGATGTCCATGCTGCTTTTTCGTTTGTTTCCATTTTGTCCATAAAATTGGGATCTCTCATCAGTTTTCTAATGTCTGGTCCGACAAAGACTCCTTCCTTTAGTTTTGCCTCGGATAAACCAGGAAACTCTCCACAAAGATACTTGAAACACTCCCCTTCTTTTGGCAACGCCTTTACAAATTGTTTCATTAACCCCAAGTTAATGTGGAGTGGTGGTAGTAATACCTTTTTGGGATCCACAAGGCTTTTCCTGTCAACATTTTTAACCCCACCTGTAAGGTTTTTCTCAAGGGCCAAACTTTTTTAATGTAGTGTTGCTTTCTGTCTCTTCTGTCCCATTCACAGAGAAAGCAAGGGAACTTTGTATAACCACTTTGTTGACCAAGCAGCATTGAGATCACTTTCAAATCACCACATAGCGTCCATTTATGGTCTGAATAGCAGAGTTTGTTTAAAACCAGTTCGAGGTTTTCATAACATTCTTTCAAGTGGACAGAATGTCCAACTGGCATAGAAGCATACTTATTTCCATTGTGTAGAAGCACTGCTTTAAGGCTTCTTTTTGAAGAATCTATAAAAAGTCTCCACTCATCAGGAGCATATTCTATTTTGAAACGTGCCATAAGTCCAGGAACATCACTGCAAAACACCAAGTCACCTTCTTGAGAGAAAAAAGATACAAACTTCTTTTCCCTGGAACGATACCAAGAAAAGGACGTACCCGGAGCCAACATATTTTTATCTTTTAATCTAGACCCTAAAAGTTCTGCCGAGTCTTTAGGAAGACCTAGGTCTCTAACTAAATCATTCAGTTCAGATTGTGAGAATGGAACGGGATCGGTTGTGCCAGGATCGTAGCCATCACTGTCTTCTTCACTTTCACCTAGCTGAGCCAATGGCTCGTGGTCATCTAAAATACCATCCAAAGAAACTGGAGGAGAGGGTATTGATACTTCAGGTCCATGAGGAACAGGGCGAATGGCTGATTTAATGTTAGGGTAAGAAATATCCTTTTTGTTTTTCAAATTGAAACCTTGAACATTGCAAGAACTAAAATAGCAGTCATCACTATGGTTTTTGGGCTCCCTCCAAACCATTGATATTCCAAAACGAAATGACTGCTTTTTACCTTGAAACCATTGTCTCAGTTCTTCAACACACACTGAACAAACTTTGTGTGGGGCCCAAGACTTGTCTTGATCACCCAAGTTTATACCAAAATAGGCAAAATATACCTTTTCAACAAAATCGGAAATGTTTCTTTGTTGCTTTTTAACTGTATAGTTACCACAAATGTAGCAGAAGCAATCTGGTGAGTTGATACATCCTCTGGTAGCCATTTTTCATAAAACAACTTCACACCACAAGAAAACAATCTGTTTAGGCTGATGCCTTGAATTATGTTCTTTGTAGTTCGATAAAAAATCACTGAAAGTTATTTGATTCACACTTTATTGCCAACTATCCGTGTGTCACGAGATATCATTTAATACTACTCTCACAATCACTATTTCAAATCACTAGTAACCACACCACGTGAACAACACAGAGTGAAGAGATACTGTGAACTGAAGAACAGGTAGCAGAAGCTCACTGCTTGGTGATGGGGAGGGGGATGGGCACTGTGGCAGACAGGCACTGACATGAAAGATGCTCAGTGAGTCAGTAAGTGGATGGCGAGGGAGGGGAGGCAATGGACAAGTACCGACATGAAAATAATGCTGGTTTCTCCTAATCAACTCTTTATTTTACATACAACTTGTATAGTAAAAAAACAGCTAAGTAACTGAAAATACCTTAAAGTATTTTTTTATACTTATTAAAAGTACTATTGGCTTAATAAACAGTTCATAAAGATCCAAAAAACAAAAATTCAAACTCACTAGAGTACGGAAATATGTATAAAAATATCGAAAAAAAGCTAAAAATAGACAAGCAGTTTGTGGAATAACTGTACGTGATGGAATTTTTTCACTATTTTTCCCGAAATTAGCGTTGAAAATGCTATAAAAATCACTTATTCAATTTTAAACAATTTTTATGTCGCAGATCTGTGTTATTAATTCAGTTAATTAATATGATAATTTTTCACTAACTATGTATTCAGCGATTATAATAATTTATATATTATGCAATAAAAGATAATACTTAATCGAAAAAAGAGGAAAAGTCATTTTTTAATAATATATTGTTACTATGGAACGCTTAGATAAATTTTGAATATCTTTAACAACAAAATGCTTATATCACATTGTATATCCTGGTGTAGTCTCTGCTTGGTATCTTCCATAAATAATAAACAATAAATATATATATATATATATATATATATATATATATATATATATATATATATATATATATATATATATATATATATAATAAAAATTTTATTGGGGAATGCAGTTTACATTCCAACAGTCATTACATATTAACAATTATATATATATATATATATATATATATATATATATATATATAGTGACTGTACACCCCGATATGGGGCTAAGTCGCGAAAGCTTTCTAGATCCTATTTCTTAGGAGGATCAGTCCCTTTTGCTTATGTTATGTTCTTAACGATTTCTCTCTATTTTTTCCTATCTCTAGTTTTCCCCGCCATTCTCTGACTCCTGCGTTTTTTAAGTCTTCTTCAACTTCTTGCAACCACTTTGATCTTGGTCTTCCTCTTTTCTTTCTTAAAGTTGATGATTGACGTGAGTCGACCAATTGTGAAGGGCGAAGGAAGGTAACTTGTGAGGTTAACAATAAATAAGTTTTTATTAATTTCACGTCTTAAATCAATTATTTATCAAATACTTTATCAATATTATTTAATAAACAACTCAAGATATTATTATTCCTAAAACCGTGTCAAAAAATATCTAACATTTTCTCTGTCTTGTCAGCACATTATGTTCGACTGAGTGCGTTTTATGACAAAGATAGCGAATGATCGATTTGGAAAATATTACCACCGACATGGTGTTCATTTCTTTCCAATCCTGAAAAAGTAATACTTTTGAAAAATTTATAGGTCTGGATCTCACGTATGAAAAAAAAGTTGATCAATAGCAAGCTGAAAATTTGTTAATAGCTTAAGGGTGTCTAGTCGGATAAACTTTGATATATGGGAACACTGTAACAGGGGCAGTTTTAATTGTGGAACAGGTTAAAAATTTGGAACGGTCAGACCACGAAAACGGCACATTTATTTTGTCCGACAGAACAGACTTAAACTCTCCCAACAGAGATTAAATTCTCATGCAAAAATCAGACTGCTGTTTATCACCTGTCATAATTCCTGTCATTTGACATATTCTACATGTTCCACTCATTAAAACGCCAATTTGGTGATAAATAGCAGTCTGATTTTTGCATGAGAGTTTAATCTCTGTTCGGTGAGTTTAAGTCTGTTCTGTCGGACAAAATACTTGTGCCGTTTTCGTGGTCTGACCGTTCCAAATTTTTAACCTGTTCCACAATTAAAACTTCCCCTGTACCAGTGTTCCCATATATCAAAGTTTGTCCGACTAGACACCCTTAAGCTATTAACAAATTTTCAGTTTGCTATTAATCAACTTTTTCTCATACGCAGGATCCAGACCTATTAAACGTAGAATGAAAGACGAAATTATTACAGAGGGCCGAAAGTCCCTTAGAATAAATAAAAAGTTTCTTTTGAATGAGATATTTGAAATTAAAAATCACACTAAATTGTCTCTTAGTTTTTCACCCCTGTTTTTCTCAGAATTCGAAAAAATAAATCCCATGTAAATAGTATTGAAGCCGAAATTTTGCGCCTATCTCCTTAAGTTAGAATTTTTTTGTATACTAGGTTACCTATTTGAAATAAAGATATCTATCTATCATAAATCAATAATTCAAAAAGTTGTTTGCTTTCGTCACATCCCCTAATTCCTAATCCTGTTTTATTTTGAATGGGTATAAAAGTTCAACATACTAAATTTACTAAATACGGTTTTTTGTTTAAATTTTTCTATGTAAGCCGTGCATAATATTATGTAATTAATAAAAATAGAAAATTGAACTAAAACTACGAGCAATATTATTTAATTATGTAGTTTTATATAGTTTCTTCTGGCCTACGCCATACTAAAATACTATTTTGGTTTAAATTTTTTTATGTAAGTCATGCATAATATGTAATTAATAAAAATAGAAAATTTAACTAAAACTACAAAAAATATTATTTGTAATTATGTAGTTTTATATGGTTTCTTCTGGCCTACGCGATACTGTTTTTTGTTTAAATATTTCTATGTAAGCCATGCATAATATTATGTAATTAATAAAAATAGAAAATTGAACTAAAACTACGAGCAATATTATTTAATAATGTAGTTTTAAATAGTTTCTTCTGACCTACGCGATACTAAAATACTGTTTTTGTTTATATCTTTCTAATGTAAGCCATGCACAATAATATGTAATTAATAAAAATAGAAAATTGAACTAAAACTACGAGAAATATTATTTAATTATGTAGTTTTATATAGTTTCTTCTGGCCTACGCGATACGCCACTGGCACTCGTGTTTGGAGCTCACTTGGCTTCAGTTTTGTTCTCGTTGCGGTCACTCCTGGGAAGTGTAAAATTCTCCCTACAGCATCTAACATATATCCCATTTTAAAGATGTTCCGTTAATTTTGCCGCTGTGTATATTAATAATGATCAGTGCCGCGGCAGCACGCGGTAGCGCCTGTGTGCAAAACATTTAATAGCGCCCAAAATTAATAATTATTTATTGTAACAAGTGGCAGACTTAGAGGGGTTTTGGGCTTTGGCGGTTAAACCCCCTCTTCGGTTCGGTATATGTAAAATATATAAACAATAGTAGGAAAATGTAACTTGTCTTTCACAAACAATACAAAAAAATTTCGGTGCCCAAGCTAACACCCTCAGAAGAAAATACTAGGTGCGCTACTGATTATAACCAAACAAAAATAACTAGAAATTCTCACACATTCAACAGGAAAATAAAGTAATGGTAGGGGAGCCCAAGCGGGGATTTTTGCAGTTACTCGAGCGCGTCAGATTAACATATGGGGAGAAACCTGGTAACCTGCAGATGTACCTCTACCATATATTGGCTCTTAACACAGGGGAGTTCGTTAAGGGGGGCCCGAAAAAAAAAATTTATCCTTAAAAAAACTCGAAATTGTCAGATTAAGATAAGGTAAGTTAAGTGCATGCAAAAGAGTGTATATTTCAAAAATCTGACTATTTGAACCGGGCGTAAGGAAATGGGTGAGTCCCAAAGTTTCACGAGAAAATAGCGAATATTTCGCGAAATGAATGACAGATCGAAAAACTAAAAAATATATTGATGTGATCTTGATTATTGATATGAGATAATATTTTTATATGTCATTTAATTTAATCAATGCATTAATAATAATCTAATTAATTTACCAGATTACATATCAATATGTTTTCAATCTCAGGGCTTTTTATAAAATTAATTACTTACATACGTGGCTTCTAAGTATTTCTCAATGGTTCCTAATCGGGATAGGAAAGAAAAGAGTAAAATAATAACACATATGGGTTACAATTGTAATCAAAATATTGTTTATTTTATTTAAATGGCAATCACTGCTTAATATTTGCTATATCTTATTATTCTTAAACATAACATTTACACATGGGAATCTTATTTCCTTTTGGTTTCCAATTGAAAGTTTTTATTAACATTTAACTATTATGATTTATTAGCAACAATTCTATTTAAGTTTGATGAAGCTTTTCTGATATTATTGATTATGTTTCTTCAATTTTAAATGTGGTATTTAATACGAAAAACCCATACATTCATGTCCAAACAAATGAGACTGACCTTTTTCTGGTGAACTGAGAATGTCTTCACACAAGACCCGTTTCCTGCTATCCTTGGCTGCAATCAAAACCTCGTCCTGGCTTCCAGTAATGTTCTCCTCTGAAACTAGCTCGTATAGCTCTCGTTTCCTGCTTCTGTCGTGATGCTGTGTTCTACCTTTTTCGAAACTGCAATCAGCTACCGGGAACTCTTGGCTCAAGGAGGTTCTTTTACTCTCAACCTGGCCTACCTCTCGTTCCACGATAGATACTCCACACTCACGGAACTACACCGGCTTTCTCACTCTCCGTACACTACCGTCTACTACTGGACTTCACTTCTCGACAGCTCAAAACATTCTGATCTCTATTTGTCATTCATTCCCCTACTTTCTAAATATCCCTTCCAGATTCACAAATTAAACTTCCACCACCAACTCTCATTCGCAGTATTCCTCAAAACCAATTTTTAATCTTTCTAAATATGCTTAATGGATTTCAAAAGAAAAATAGTTAATTCCCATTCTAAAATTACTTTCTACTAATTACAAAATTTAATGATCTATTATCTACTTCCACTAAGTCTTATTTAGCATCGGCTAATGATCGAACCTTCCGCGAACAACGATAATGACCTATTATCGATTTCACTTGAGTCTTATTTAGCATAGGCTAATGATCGAACCTTCCGCGAACAACGACAATGGTACGCGCCATTCACTTTGTTCATTCTAAGCGCATTGTCCCGAGTTTCGTTTAATCACTTCTTAAAATTAAATATAACAATTTGTTGTATACAGGTTGTTCTAAATTTATATGCCCGTGGTTGAGAAAATTGAAATTATTTTATATTAAATTGAATTCTGTTTATAATTATCAAAATTTAATTTTCATATCAAATAGAAATATAACAAATCCCCGCCTTATATTCGATAAAATTTATCTGCATTTTTAAATAAATTTTCTCGAGGCAAAACCAAATCCCTGTATATTTCCTTACTTTAATCTACGTCTTATACCCCTTCTTCTTGTATTACTCTAATTAGTCCCACCTGTAGAGTAATTGTTTCCTTATTTTCAGTGTCCTCATCCTGTGTTAGAGTGTCGGCTATTATGTTGTCTTTCCCTTTTTCCCATATCAATCTTCTGTCTTTTTCCTCAGATTTTTCACATAATTTTACCGTGTATTCTGCATCCTCGTTTTCATATGCCTCCTCTTCAAATGCCACTGTTTCGATCATATCTTTTTCGCTTTCATTTGTTAGCTTTATTTCTTCTTCTCCTGAGCTCATCTCTTCTTTTGAGGAATCCCAGTTTTCTTTTGCTTTTGATACTCTCAATTTTTCTTCTTCTGGGCTCAACTCTTCTTTTGAGGAGCCACAGGTTTCATTTTCTTTTATCCTTTTCTGACTTTTTCTCCCTTTTCTTCTTTGTCCTTGCTTCGTTGCCAAATTCATTTCCACTGTTTGTTCTTTACCTGATTCGTCCGTATTTTGTTTCTCCTGTTCCTTGTTCTGTTCTTCTTCTTTTTCTTCTGTTAGATTCATCGTATTATTTTTAAAATCTATCACTACATGTTTTTCCGCCAATTCGTCAACTCCTACTATCATGTCATGTGACATGTTTGGCATTATTACACATTGTAGTGCATACATCTTCTTACCCAGTCGTACCATTACTCGTATGCCTTCATTTATAGTTGCCAATGTCCGTTTGTTTGCGCCCACTAAATTTACCCTGGGTATTTTGTAAATTAAATTTGTTAAGTTAACTTCTTCTATTAGTTTTCTGTTGACCAATGTTATTTCAGATCCAGTGTCTATCATAATTTTAATTGGTTTCTCGTTGGTAAATCCATCCACAAATTTTAAATTAACTCCATTTTTCTTTTCGTTGTTTCTGGCCAATTTAATAAACTCCTTGGGGTTACAAAAGATTCCTGTTTGATTTTTGGTTTTTAGTGAGCGCCGTCGTGAAAAAACGCCGGTTGCTCATCGTAGTTTATATTTTCATCATAATGTCTCTCTCCGTCATATTCATCTGTCTGGGTATTATTTACTTCTCTTCTATTTTCTCTTGGTCTGTCGGATCTGTTTCGGTTTTCTCGATATCCCTGTTCATTTTGTCTACCATTATTTCTGTTTTCTTGATTTGAGCGTGTAGTGTTTCTGTTCTGGTATTCTCGATTTCTGTCCTCATTCCATTGCCTATTTCTTTGTTCATAATTTCCTCTTCCGTTGTCTCTATTTTCGTTTTCCCTTCTGGGATTAAAATCTCGTCTTGTATAGTCCCTCCTATTTTGATTTCTATCTCTGTAATCTTGTGTTTCTCGGGGCCTGTAATCTTCTCGCGACTTTCTTGATTTTCTTTCTCTTAGACGTGATTCTCTTATTTGTAGGAATTGGCATAAACTATCTATGTCTTTGTAATTTTGCAATGTGATATGGTCTTCCAGCGTTTCCTCGAAATGTCTTGCAATCAGTTCGACTAATTGTTCCGATGAGTAATTATATTGTAAATGTTTTGCATTATTGTAAATTTGCAAAGCATATGTCCTTTCTGATACACCCATCCTATCATTGTATTTCCCATTTTGCAATTCCTTGTTAATTTCCAATTGTTGGACCTTTCCCCAGAAATAATTCAAAAATTTTTGTTCAAATTGTTGCCAATTTCCGAATTCTTCTTCTTTGCTATCGAACCATAGGCTTGCTTCATATTTGAGATGGTTTCTGATAGTTTCTTTTGCTGTTTCGAAATTTCCGATGTGCTGTATTTTCTTTTTTAGGCTATTTATGAACGGCACTGGGTGTAATCTTCTTACATCCCCGCCAAACCTTATCTTCACGTCATCTGTGCTATGTATAACCATTTCTCTTCTTTCTCCGACATTCTGTTGAGTATTGATTTCCGCAATCTTTCTTTCCACTTCTTCTATGTCTGCTTGAATAGCGTTTTGCAACTTGTTTTCCAAACTTTCCATTTCTTTTTTCTGGCAATTCGTTAACTCCTTCATTTTATTTTGAATTTTCATTTCTTGTTCTTTCATGTGGTCCTTCATTCTCATTTCTTGTTTTTGCATGTGATCTTTAATTTTCATTTCATACTTTTCTATGCGTTCCTCTATTTTCTTATTGTTCTCTTCTATCGCTTGTTTTGTTTCCTGTTGATTGTCATCCATTTTTTGGTCCACTTTATCCATTTTCTTTGATGTTTCTTCCTGATTTTTATCCATTGTTCGTTTTGCTTCATCCATTTTTTGTGACTGGATTTGCATAAGTTGTAATATCTTTTCTATTCCTGATAATTCTTGCTGTTCTGATGCCATGATTGTCGTGTCTAAAATATCTTCTTGGTCTGAATGTTCTTTTTGTTTCTTGTTGTCTTTGCTTTGGCTTCTTGTTACAGACATTTGTTTTCAAGAAATACTGTCCCCGCCAAATATGAAATTTTACTAGTATGTTACCAAGACGACTTTTTCTCACCCAAATATTATAAATTGTCAATAAATATATCAAATGTAAATATCGTAAAAATAAAATATTAAATCAGTTATGTAAAATTTGTACCTAAAGAGATCTAAAATTTTATGTTATCAAATGTAAGTATCTCACTTTTTACCACAGGCATATAAATTTTCAAATACCGGCTTTACTCTTTCTATCCTTCAAATTTGCCACTAGAAATACTTTACAATGCTTTCCACGTTGGACGACAGTTGATGTGATCTTGATTATTGATATGAGATAATATTTTTATATGTCATTTAATTTAATCAATGCATTAATAATAATCTAATTAATTTACCAGATCACGCATCAATATGTTTTCAATCTCAGGGCTTTTTATAAAATTAATTACTTACATACGTGGCTTCTAAGTATTTCTCAATGGTTCCTAATCGGGATAGGAAAGAAAAGAGTAAAATAATAACACATATGGGTTACAATTGTAATCAAAATATTGTTTATTTTATTTAAATGGCAATCACTGCTTAATATTTGCTATATCTTATTATTCTTAAACATAACATTTACACATGGGAATCTTATTTCCTTTTGGTTTCCAATTGAAAGTTTTTATTAACATTTAACTATTATGATTTATTAGCAACAATTCTATTTAAGTTTGATGAAGCTTTTCTGATATCATTGATTATGTTTCTTCAATTTTAAATGTGGTATTTAATACGAAAAACCCATACATTCATGTCCAAACAAATGAGACTGACCTTTTTCTGGTGAACTGATAATGTCTTCACACAAGACCCGTTTCCTGCTATCCTTGGCTGCAATCAAAACCTCGTCCTGGCTTCCAGTAATGTTCTCCTCTGAAACTAGCTCGTATAGCTCTCGTTTCCTGCTTCTGTCGTGATGCTGTGTTCTACCTTTTTTGAAACTGCAATCAGCTACCGGGAACTCTTGGCTCAAGGAGGTTCTTTTACTCTCAACCTGGCCTACCTCTCGTTCCACGATAGATACTCCACACTCACGGAACTACACCGGCTTTCTCACTCTCCGTACACTACCGTCTACTACTGGACTTCACTTCTCGACAGCTCAAAACATTCTGATCTCTATTTGTCATTCATTCCCCTACTTTCTAAATATCCCTTCCAGATTCACAAATTAAACTTCCACCACCAACTCTCATTCGCAGTATTCCTCAAAACCAATTTTTAATCTTTCTAAATATGCTTAATGGATTTCAAAAGAAAAATAGTTAATTCCCATTCTAAAATTACTTTCTACTAATTACAAAATTTAATGATCTATTATCTACTTCCACTAAGTCTTATTTAGCATCGGCTAATGATCGAACCTTCCGCGAACAACGATAATGACCTATTATCGATTTCACTTGAGTCTTATTTAGCATAGGCTAATGATCGAACCTTCCGCGAACAACGACAATGGCACGCGCCATTCACTTTGTTCATTCTAAGCGCATTGTCCCGAGTTTCGTTTAATCACTTCTTAAAATTAAATATAACAATTTGTTGTATACAGGTTGTTCTAAATTTATATGCCCGTGGTTGAGAAAATTGAAAATATTTTATATTAAATTGAATTCTGTTTATAATTATCAAAATTTAATTTTCATATCAAATAGAAATATAACAATATGCTCAATATTTTTTAAAAATCTATCGAATGATACCAAACACGACTTCCCAAGGAGAGGGGTGGGGGGAAAATTAAATATTTTTAATACGAATCCCGCGATATTTCGTGAAATGAACATCAGATCGAAAAACTGTAAAATACACTTATTCAATATTTTTGAAAAATATATCGAATGGCATCAAACACGACCCCCCACGGAGGTGGGGTGGGGGGTTACTTTAAAATCTTAAATAGGAGCCCTCAATTTTTATTACAGATTTGGATTCCTTACGTAAAAATAAGTAACTTTTATTCGAAACATTTTTTCGAATTATGGATAGATGGCGTTATAATCGGAAAAAACGATTGTTGGAAATGGAAAATTAAATAAAAAAATGGCAAGCGCCCACTAAAATGGAAAACTTTACTTAACTTTTTTTGATTTTAGGACCTACTCTTTACAACCCAATAGGTCCCCAAAGCGCTCGAGTGACTGCACATTTAGCATACTTTGCTCCCCTACCATAAGATAAAATAATTAAATAAAAAAATCTTTGGCGTAACAACATAAAACAACTAAATGTAAACGTGAAATAGATTGATATTTTATAAAAAATTAACTTTTCGCACCTTTAGTTTCTCAATATATTATTATAATATTATGGCGAATAGGTATAAATTTTTATTTAATACTGACTCTATAGAGATGATAAATTTGTCAATCGCTCTTTACTGATGGTCGATCTCAGGGACGTATTTATAGTTTTTTAATTGGGGGGGGGGGGATCCTAATTTCCAAATTAAGTAAAACCGGGGCTTGGTTTTGAAATACCTTTGAAAAAAATAATAAAAACAAATTTCTAAAAAATTTATTAAAACTTAAAATACCGTTTTACAAAATTTAATTCATTCTCTTCCTTATTTCAGCTAACTTATTTACAATTTCATAGCTTCTAGTGCAGTAGACGGCTGTTCTTGATTGCACCAGTGGTTGTGCAAAAGCTCATACTCACTTACTAAATGTTTTATTTCAACTTCCCTGAGAAATATTTCTCCGATTCCTGCTATACATTTCTTTGCTCTCTCAGTATTTTGGGTGCGATCTGGTAGAAGCAACTGAATTCCTGAAATTGCTTCTTCGTGAGGTTTAAAGCGAGCATCAAGCTCGGTCACTACATGTTCTATAAATGGATAAAATATATTTCGCCGATAGTAAACTTCAGCAGTGTCCCCTGGTATATTATTGCGGTTTAATTGTCTCCTACTTACTCTTGGAACAGTTATATCTGCTGAAATTAATTTTTTTGCTTCCTCAAAAAGATTTGAGAATTCACGTTCGTTACGAAGGTTCTGTAAAGTGCTTTTTATTGTTTTTACGTAACTGCAAGAGTCGGTTAAATCTACATTGACTTTTTGTAGGGTTCGGTTTAAGCTTGACGTATAGGAGAAAACCTTTCTTAAAATAGTTAGTGAAACTATAAATTGACTGTTTTCCATTGCGACTTGTAACTGGTAAGCTTGGGTTGCAATTTCCCTTCCAGATTCTTGAAGTTCTTGAAGCACGGAATTTACTACAGGAAACATCTCAGCAAATCTTTCGACGGCTGTATGTTTTTCTGTCCAGCGTGTCTCACAAAGCGAGATAAGCGTTGAATGAGGTGCTCCAATTTCGTCCGCAGTTCTTTTTAAAAGTCCATCCCGGAGTGCAGATTGCCGAAAGAAGTTAATTATACTTTTAATAGTTCCGATGCAGTTTCGTATTGCAGGGATCTCGCATGAATGACCCAAAACTAAGTTTAATGTGTGCGCCACACAGTGTACGAATAGTGCTCGAGGATATTTGTCCATGATTATTGTTCTTACTCCTTTAAATCGTCCGCTCATCACAGCCGCACCATCATAGCCCTGGCCAACTAAATTCTCCAAATCTAATCCAAACGACTTAAGTTTATCGATGATTATCGTAGCTAGAGCTGATCCTATTACTTCATCAACGTGGATAAATTCAATAAAATCCTCTCGAATAAGTGCCTTTCCAGAAGAGCAGTCTACATACCGAAGGCAAAGTGAGAGTTGTTGGTGACGCGAAATGTCTTGAGTTTCGTCGGCAAGTACAGCAAAGAAACCTGATTGTTTCACTCTATTTATTATTTGCTCCTGAATAGCATTTCCACACAAATCAATAATTTCATTTTGAATGACGGACAATGTGTACATAGCCCGAGAATGATTGCTTTGAGAAATAAGGTGATTTTTAAGTACTTCATCACCAGCTTGCGCACAAAAACGAAGTAGTGCACGAAAATTACCGTCATTATGTAGAGGATCTATAATACCGATTTCACCAGAGTCCAGAGTCTTGATTTCCTCTCAAAGGCAATTCCTGCCGTCCGCAGAATAAGATTGTGTCCACTATGGCACATAGCCTCTCTCTATTTTCTCGGGCAATTTTTTTATTTTCTTCATTAAACGACTCTGTAATATCACGAGTTTGACCTTCCATAACGCTTAAAAAATGTCTTGCCCGTTCAACAGCATATTTATGATAATTTGTATTTCGATGATGTTCCATTTTTTCCAGAGCTTTTTTCCAGTTATTAAATGGTATTGTGACAAAACTTCCAAGTTTTTGATCACCGCGACCACCTTCGGTCTGTCCAAATAAAACGCACATTTTGCATAATGATCCTTGTAACATATTTGAATATACTAACCATGGATTCTTTTGGGCCCAATGACGTTGAAAACAAAGTTTTCTTTTACCACAGACGGGGAACTTTAAAGTCTCTGGAGAGGTCCAAGTTTCTTTTAAAACTGTTAATTTTTCTTCGTCATTTTTTGGATTATTTGATAAATATTTACCAAAATCGTAGTCCATACCAGCTAAAAAAAATGCTTTAAAATGGTGAGAGATTAAAATTAAAGTAACTTACCATGGCTTGTTTCTCTGTTTCTATCTGAGGTGGAGGTAGTTGGAGCATCCCCATCTGTACTAATATCCATACTCAGCGTAGTTAGGATTTTATCGTTTTGAGGGTTCAGTTCATCATTAGTTTTCCCCTTCTTTGGAAAAATCTCAAAAGCGACTGCTGTAAAGTTCGTTTCATACTTCTTTCACTAAAATATTAATATTAAGCAATATCCAAATAATAATTATTATATTATCTATATATACCTAACGACACTGTAGATACTTACACAAACACCACAAAAATTTCGACAAATACAACAGTTTACTGAATTTGTACTTGTACAATAGCAACAAAATAAAGAAAACAATACACAAATCCACATATGCACCGGCCGGCCGACAAACAAGACTGGCACTAGACAGCACTAGACTGCGACTCATATATAACCACCGTTCAGTGATAGAATAAGTTGGGTCACTCTCGATTTAGCGCCGGTTTACCTGCCCCCGTCGTCTCACGCCCCGTACCAACCAAATTCTCTCCAGTCAGTCCTCTCAAAATTTCTATCGTTCAGGCACCGTTCAGTGTATTTGCGGAGCGTTCAATATAATTTATGACTACCGGCAAAAAATCTTTCGGCGAGAGCCGAGATCAAAAGAGTGAACCTACTATTTGGAATAGGTGTACGGTGATATAACTACTAATAGCGTTCTAATTCTAATAGGTACTAGTTTATCTGTATCTACGCTGCTACTGCGGACCGACAGCATCCGTGCGCTGACTCATTAATTTATTTTTATTTTTTGTACATGTAATGATATTGGATTAAAAGTAATAGTTTCGCATGGACTGCAAGGAGGGGGTTTGAACCCCCTAGACCCCCCCATAAATACGTCCCTGGTCGATCTTAAATAATTTTTTATGAGTTTAAATTTAGAAAATTATCGTTCAGCAGTGGCAACAGATATGGACAGAGTGAGCAAACTGCGAAGAGCTATTGTTAAATTTGGACAAACTGCAGTAAATTCGTTTAAAGCTATTAATTTTAAAATTTTACAAACATCATTGCGTATTTAATTCTTGTAACAAAGGCCGAAGCTTTATAATTTCTTCAAACAAATCGTCTCCGGCTATATCTAGAATTTCTAGATTCTAGATGCTCATTAAATCTCATTTTTTTTACAAATTGAAAAGGGCTTTTCATTGAGTGTCATTTGTTTCGAGCTTCTATCACAATAGTAATAATAATAAGAGTTTAATAATAATAATAGAGTTTATTTGTAGCAACTAACAACATAATAAATAGACCCAGTTTCTCACTGAAGTTGTTAGTCACATAGACTACAACTTGTGCGTGAGGGTTAAATTTTGATTAAGCATATTAAATAACATTAATTTATCTTATAGGTTAACAAAAAGGAATAAAACAGTGGCGACGCGTGACTTTTTCTAAAGTGTTACCAAAACCAGATGCAAAAAATCTTATTTAAAAAAATGAAGATATGGCTAAATGTATATACATATAGCTTCAATAATATCATTTTGTATATCACTTGAAACTCTCGAAAAAACAGTTGATGTTTCTAGATGTTGGCAAAATTTTTGATCTTTTTTGGCAATTAATGTTTGTTCGGGAATCCTTATTTCTTTATTTTAATATTGCTATGATTCTACTATTTATTTATTTTCGGGTAGAATAAGCTTTAGACAATTTAATTATATTTAGTTATTTTGGTATGCCCCCTGTAAAATGACGCGGAATAACCTTCTTAATGTCAATTTTTAAAATTATCCACAAGCTCAAAGCTTATCGCTTTCGGTACGCATGTATAAAACTGGACATGCGTTAAGTACTTTAAGGACAAGGTATCACTACTGTGATTTCGCTTCAAGCTTTCAACGAAAAAGGTACTCCCTTTCGTGATCTTGACGGTACCGTCCCGCGTTCCACGTGCATCGCGAATTCCATGGAAGGAGTCCAGAATTGAGTCACCCATTGGATCTACAAGTTTACCATATCCTAAACATCACCGATTTCCAGGTAAGCGATATTGTGCAAAGCTTGTGGAAACATAATTTTTAAATTCTATTTTTTTACAACTCAGTTTTCATATTTCCTGCAGTTTTCATAACATTTTGAAACAATGTTAACAATTCCCTGTAATTGCCTCGAATGTCAGAGCCGCCGCCCTCAAAATGACCACGAAACGCTAATTCTTGTTCGGCCAAAAAACATACGGTACATATCTATTATAAGTAAGCTAAGGATATACGAGTACCTATCTATTTTTGTAACAAACTCATTATGTTTAACAATATTTGCTTTAATGTTTGGTTAAGAGAACTTTTGTTTCTTGTTTTGCCAAACTGAATCAAATTGGGTATACATCTTACATGTAGGCAACGGAGAAATTTCATGTCTCTTTTTTAAAACTCTAAAACTATTTAAATCGTGAACCTGGTCCACCCATTTTTCTGTAAAAACCAGAAGACATGGCCAACAATACAGTCTATTTTTCTTGCAACCACATAACCAAGGATTTTCACTGTACCAACTAAATTTAAAATATCGAGCTAATTTTTTAAATTCCTTTTTTAAATTGTTTAAAATATGTCTTTCATTTTCAATAATCTCATTTTATTTTTCAATCAGAATTACTTTTCAAGTAGTTGATCGATTACGCAGCGACACTCATCCATGGTGAACTGCACGCACACTTATTATTATAGGTACTGTTAGAAAATTTAAATCTGGTAACAGCCCTACTGATATACACAGCGCGCTTACGCCCGTCGCTCCTTCAAAATTTTCAGACACTTGCCAGTCCCAAGCCGCCCGAGCGACAGCGAGATAACCATTCATTGTCACCACAAATGAGACTGGTAACAGAATATAATAAAGTGCAACTGAGTCACATAAACTCGCCAATATTTTCGTGTGTCTGGCTATTTACTGAATTAGGTACTATTAACACATAATATAATAATATATTTCTATTGGTAAAAATATAGATAAATGGAATTATTCATCGTCATAAAATACATATTTATTTGCAAGATTTTTAACTGTTACCAATGGTAACAGTGGTTACATGGACGCTTCGCCAGTGGAATAAAATATAGTCTTTTTCGATCATCTGACTTCAAATTTGGGCTCCTCTTCTCACCTAATTCAGTTACTGTTAAATTTTGTTTATGGGACCTCCGAAAATCTCTCATAATATTCAAGAAAGGATTGCAAACAATTTCTGATGGGATTCTTCTGACGAACTTCGTTTTCTATGAGAATTATAATGATTTTTTGAAGGTGTTTTATCCATTTTTACCATAATTTTCACAATTTAAACATTTATAAGTGACATTTGTAATAAATCATTTTTGACATTTTTCTTTAATTTAATTTAATGTATAATATTTACATACACGGATTATACATACGATATATGACAGAAGCTCGAAACAAATGACTGTTGTTGAAAAGCCCTATTGTGAATTTTCTGAAATGTTGTTCAAATTATATAAAAATTTGAAAGAATCAACATGATTTTTCAATATGGAAAATATTTCATTTAGTGAAATTAATGCTTGGTCGAGAACACAATAAAAGAAATGAACTTTGTATGAAATTTTAGGATCCAAAATCAGTTCGTCTTTATGTTCGTAATCGAACTGTCTGCTTTTATTCCGATGCCGTAGCTGTGGCTGGTTGAAAATTGAGCTCCACATCCAGTTTCTCTGCAGTTTCATTTGCTGTGGTAATAACATCATTAAATTAGCTATCTGTCCGAAATCCGAGCAAGAATTGTTTTAACTCTTGTACAGCATTTAAGGCCAGCTGCATATTTATTGTTTTTGCTTGTAAAATATTGCTAACGAAATTAAATTTGATCAGAACTTCATACGATATCATAATATGGACTGAGGATATGAATGTACATGTTGATATTTTGTCTTCTTAACATTTGGTTTGATATTTTGAATCAAGATCAAATTTATCCGAATGTGTTATACGTATCACATAAAACATAATAAATTTCTGCCAAATTTTTGTACAGTGGCTTTAAAGCATAAATTCTGCTGGACAGGCGGCTTGATGGCTGCATGTCTGTACCTAGTTACATGATTTTTTTGTTTATGCAGATTGGATAAATCAGTACGTAATGTACCTACCTTTGAAATTGAGTTATACAGGGTAGCAAGGTCGGTAAATGGGTAAGTGTTCTTTTGACCGGCGTAAAATTTTTGTAATAACTCTAGTGGCGCCCCTTAATTGCTGGCGCCTGTGTGTTCCGCACACATTGCACACGTGAACGGCGCGGCCCTGATAATGATTCCTAAATATTAGTATATTCTTTCTCCCTTTTTCTTTAATTTAATTCAAATTTTATTAATATTATTTTGCGCCAGCTCCCGGTATTGTCGTTATAATTCAAAATTATCAACACCAGGAACTCCCTCGAAGTTTAGTGTTTTGATGCTTGATTTAATTAATGGCAACAAAAACATTTCGTGTTAAAACTGTGTTTATCTAATAAAAAAATGACCTGGATTTACCCCTAATAAATAAATCAACGTAAACACTACACCCCAAACTGAACAATATCGAACGGAAAAAATTATACAGTACGGTTTATAATATTTGCGGTGCGGTTTATTTATTTATTTACAGTGCGGTTTAATTATACAATTATATGGTTTTTCATTATACAGTGTGTCTGCGTAACTTAGAACCACATGGGAAACTTTTTTAATATCAATTTTACGAAAAAAGTCATTCTTCATAAAGTGCTCTGCATAGTCTAAAACCTAAGATGCAATCATCAGATATCAAATTTTATCAATATTATACGAGGTATGTCCAAAAATATGAATTTCGCTCAAGAGTGAAGTGCCTTTATATTTCACAATATCGAAAATTGTCATTAAGAAGAGTTGTTTGTAATTAAAAGTTATGTTATAATCTCGATCTACACTCTTCTAATTAAAAAAAAAATTGAAAATTTTCTTCAAATTAAGGATCAACATAATTGTTATTTAAGATAACTCCTTTATTATTAATTTTGCGAAAAAAAGTTATTCTTTATAAAAATATCTGAATAGTCAAAAAACTAAGATGCAATCATAAGATATCAATTTCTTTTAATTTTATACGAGGTATGTCAAAAAATATGAATTTCGCTCAAGAGTAAACTACCTTTATAGTTCACAATATTTCAACTAGAAGGATGCAATTGCATATTGAAACATATTTTTTATTTCAGAACAACTTTTTATAATACCAAATTTCAATATTGTGAAAAATAAAGGTACTTTACTCTTCAGCGAAATTCATATTTTTTGACTTACCTCGTACAAAATTGACAAAATTTAATATCTTATAATTTTATCTTAGTTTCTATACTATGCAGAACGTTTTATAAAGAATAATTTTTTTTCGTTAAATTAATAATAACGGAGCTATCATAAATAAAAATGATGTTGGGTGTCCGTGATTTGAGGAAAATTTAAATTTTTTTTTTTCAATTAGAAGAGTGTCAATGCAGATTATAACATAATTTTTAATTACAAACAACTTTTTTCAATGACAATTTTCGATATTGTGAAATATAAAGGCACTTTACTCGTGAGCGAGATTAATATTTTTTGACATACCTCGTATACTGTTGATAACATTTGATATCTGATGATTGCCTCTTAGGTTTTAAACTATGCAGAGCACTTTATGAAGAATAAGTTTTTTTCGTAAAATTGATATTAAAAAAGTTTCACATATGGTTCTAAGTTACGCAGATACACTGTATATGTTTTTATTCAAATGACATATAATTTTATAATAATTCATACTGGAAACTAATGAATATTATATACCGTTACTACCTATCTGAATTATATTCTTGAGAAGAGCTTTTTATAGACACTAGCCTATGAAGAACTAACTACAAAATGAAAAAACCATAAAATAGAAAAAATATAGACTTATTCTTCTTAAGGCGGAAATACATATCCGCGCCGCGAACTCCGCGCCGTGTGAGCGCCGCGCGTTCGTGGCGCGGTTAATGTTCGTTAAAATTTTTCATTTTGACGAACCTTCCGCGATCCAGAGGAAACTTACGAACATTTAGTAATTGTAGATAATTAGTATTAAATGTGCGTGCCTACATTGGATCCGTTTTTCTCCGATCAGATCAGATCCGATATCGGCCGACGTCGGGAGTAGCTTCTCCTATTCTCATCGAGAAGTGTTTGGTTTCATTCCGATTGGTTGCATGTTGAGTTGCAAGTTGGTTGCAAGTTGGTTGCAAATTGGTTGCAAATTGGTTGCAAATTGGTTGCAAGATGGTTGCAAATTGGTTGCAAGACGGTTGCAAGTTGGTTACAAGTTGGGGGTTGCAAGCTAACATGTTTAAATATATTCAATGTCATCATCTCATTTTCACTTTCCACGGTAAACATCAATAAGTTTGATATTTCCTTCCTAACACTCCATTACTAACAAATATTCAACTCAGGCGCCCCAAAACCAACAAATTACTCGCAAACCCGTCCAAATACGTATTGCGAACCATCAAAGCATTTGTTGAAAAGCCGACAGAAGTTAAATCGTGGTGCGCCGTGTGCGAGCCGTTTGTATGCCACTTGAAAACACGTACTAATCTAACAAATATGCTGCGCGCGAGCGGCTCGCACACCGAGCAGAGCGCATATGTATACCCGCCTTTAAGGCGCCTTCTCCATTACTGAAGGTTGGCCCAGTCGCTCCTTGCATGACTGACGCGACAGCTAGAGTAGTCGCCTGATATTATTGGCGACCAGTGGCGTAGCGTGAGTGTCGGCCGCCCGGGGCGGAAGACAATTTTGCCGCCCTCTTATTTAGGTATTTTAATTTATTGTATACTATACATTACATACATTAATTATAGAGAACTTTTCGGCGAGAACAGTCATCATTATTTTGCATTATACAGGTTAAATTTAAATAAAGAAGTTTATCTAGGTTTTACAATCACGTTTATTAATACCAAAATTCTTTTACTTTAACCAATTAGATACATTGATATAACTTAGGTACCTCACTTTAGGTACACCTTGACGATCGACAAAATGAAATAAAATCAATTTTTTAATTAGAACTAGAACGATATAATCCTGTCGCCAGCTGGGGTACACCGGCCTCCTTAATTCAGATGGACTTACCCAAGTTTTTTTATGTATTTTGACTCGTAAAACACGAATTTTTTGGGTAACAGTTGATCCGGATGTCGATAAGATTGTTATAAACAAAGAACTTGAGGAATCACATAACAGCGATTTCTCGCAAAACAATAAAAATTTTTTTGTGGTGATTCTAAGCAAAAAATGTTCTTACAAGTTTTTTCGTAGGATGCATAGTTTTCGAGATAAACGCGATTTAGTCCATTCATTAACGGTAAAATATTGCAAAACTTTTAAATTTTAAAGAACCGCTTGGATTGACATGAAATTTGGCATACACACAGCTAACAAGTCAAAGAAAAAAAGTGATATTGTGCCGATATGTGCTTTTGCCCTGGGGTGGTTTTCACCCCCTCTTGGGGGTTAAAAAATATTCGTCCAAACAAAGTCAGGAAATGGGTAAACTGGCTAATTTAAAGTAACTTTTGTTCTATAGAGTTTTTTCACTAAGTCAATACTTTTCGAGTTATTTGGCAGTGAATATGTTCCTTTTTTCAACAAAATAACCACGCTTTTAGACGGTTTTTCGAAAATAACTCAAATTGTAAGTATTTTGTCGATAAAGCATTCCTAGCAAAAATATAGCCTATAAAAAATTTAAAAAAATAGTGAATATATCACGTTTTTTTATTTAGTAGAAGCAGAGTTATAGCTAATGAAATATAGGTTCATATTCGTCAAATTCCAAGTGGAATACTTTAACGTGAAATAACCAAAAATGAATCACATTTCGGGGAAAACTCATTTAAACTTATTTAAAGTGTTTAAAAAAAGCTTCATTTTTGTTTTATAAAAAAAATTTCTAGCATCAAAATTAAACAAGTTACGCTCAAAATAAAGTTAGTCCCTTTTGGTTTTGGTAAAAAAATCGAGAAAATCACCCCCTAATTAGTATCTTAAATGAACTTAATCGTAACGACTTCACAAGTTTCTTGACTCGTGTATATATTGTTTATATGATCTGTAAGTTTCATCGGTTCAAAGTCCTTATTATTGAAACGGCTGTAGTTAAAAGGGGTTGAACGAGTCACTGATCACGAATGTATGCAAATTTAGAAACACCAAATCTTGATCAATTTTTGTCTAACAGAAAAACAAAAAAATACATGATATTCAGAAAAGCAAATCTGACTTTTTTGTATTTCGAGACTTTTGGTATCTCTAACAATTATTTTTAAGTTGTTTTGAAAAAAAGCGTATTTTTATTTTTAAAAATTTTACTTTGAAACCAAATTTTTTCAAAAATAAACACTTTGAATCGATGAAACTTACAGATCATATAAACACAATATAAGTAAAATAATTTATGGAGCGGCAACGATTAATTTCATTTAAGTTGCTAATTAGGGGGTGGTCTTCCCGATTTTTTTTTGCAAAAACAAAAGGGACCAACTTTATTTTGAGCGTAACTTGCTTAAATTTAATGCTAGAAACTTTTCGTAAAAACAGAAATAAAGCTTTTTTTAAACACTTTAAAAAAGTTAAAATGGGTTTTCCCCAAAAAGTGCTTAATTTTTTGGATATTTCACGTCGAAATATTCTATTTGAAATTTGGTGAATATGAATCTACATTTCATTGGCTATAACTCTGGTTCTACGACATCCAGAGACCAAACGCGTACACCATTTTTTTTTACTTTTTTATAGGCTATATTTTTGCTAAGAACGGTTTTTTCGACAAAATACTTACTTTTTGAGTTATTTGCGAAAAACCGTCTAAAAATGTGGTTATTTTGTTGAAAAATGAACATATTCACTCGCAAATAACTCGAAAAGTGTTGACTTGGCGAAAAAGCTCTATAGAACAAAAGTTACTTAAAATTAGTCAGTTTACCCATTTCCGGACTTATTTTGGACATATATTTTTTCATCACCAGGAGGAGGTGAAAGTCACCCCCAGGGCAAAAGCACACGTCGGCACAATATCACTTTTTTTCTTTGACATGTAAGCTATGCGTATGTCAAATTTCATGTCAATCCAAGCGGTTCTTTAAAATTTAGAGCAAAAACCGTGAAAGAATGGACTAATTGAACTTTCAAAAAATCGAAAAAGTGCAATTCTTGAACGCGAATAACTTTTGATTAAAAAATAAAATAGCAATTCCGCTTACTGCATTTGAAAGTTCAAGTCAAATTCTATCGGTTTTGATTATTTGCATTGCACAAAATTAATTTTTTTTATTGTTAAACAAAGCTATAAACACATAGTGTTTCCCGTGCCCAATGCATGCGTTTTAATGTACGTAATCTACGTAGAAATTGTCTGTATCAGCGCCTACTCGTTCGATTTCAAATGAGAAATGCATTGAAAACATCATTCAAGCACTATGTGTTTATAGCTTTGTTTACCAATAAAAAATTAATTTTTAGCAATGAAAATAATCAAAACCGATAAAATTTGACTTGAACTTTCAAATTCGGTAAGAAGAATTGATATTTTATTTTTCAATCAAAAGTTATTCGGGTTCAAAAATTGCAATTTTTTGATTCTTTGAAAGTTTAACCGCGTTTATGTCGAAAATTATGCATCCTACGAAAAAACTAGTAAAAACATTTTTTGCTTTGAACGACCCAAAAAATAAAAAATATGTTTTGTTTTGCGAAAAATCGCTGTTATGTGATTCCTCAAGTTCTTTGTTTATAACAATCTAATCCACATTTGGATCAACTGTTACCCAAAAAATTCGTGTTCTACGGGTCAAAATAGATAAAAATAACTTGGGTAAGTCCATCTGAATTATGAAGGCAGTTGTACCCCTCCTGGCGACAGGACTAATATTATAATGTTAGATCTTTATCTTTATTAAAAAGTAATATGAGTATTTGTTATAATTAAAAACAAAACTTCCGTCTTTAATTAAAAATTTATACGTCTACTTTTTTTAAGAGCAAAGTCTTTTATTGCACCGTCAATGTCTATCGCATCACACACCTCTTGCTCAATAGACAAAATAGCCAAGTTAGTTAGTCTTAGAGTACTCATTGTCCATCTTAAATACTTTTTAATCAATTTCAATTTTGAAAAACTTCTCTCACAGCTGGCATTGCTTATAGCAACTGCGAAAAATATTCGGAATATTATTAAAATAGTGGGCAGAGTATCTTCCAGCTTGGATTTAACAATAAATTTAAATAATTCAAGTGAGTCTGCATTAATCAATTTCGTTGCATGTAGCAACAACGAAAGTCCGCAGTCGAAGTTTTTATAGCTCGAAACCCTGCTCGTCAATTTCTTCAGATGCGTAGTCTATATTTCTACATTCAGCGTTGTCTGGATCTAATAATATAGCCGGCGTTAGATAAACAAACTTATCCGTTAAATTCTGTAGTTGTTGAAAACGCTCACGAATTTCTACAGTAACTATCTAACGAAGAAAACAGCTTTCGTCTCAACTCATTTTCATAAGACAACCTCTAGTTCTGTCATCAAAAATATGCTTTCTTGTTATGAGCCTCCGAGGTTTTATGGAAATTCCAAGTTCTTCACACATATTTTTACATAACCTACAGTGCCATTTGCCCATTCCTCTATTTTCTCTGACAATATCTGCTGCAAAACATTTACTTTCTGAGCGCAGAATCTTATGTCAAGTCCCCTTGTTTGTAAATATTTTTGTACATCATTCACTTCATGTAGCACCGGTTACCACAGGCCCAAAAAACAAAGAAAGGAAAATGAGTGCATCGAAACTAGTAAAGCACCTGCATCTGTGCTAGTGTTTAAGCTTTCACCTGCCTCTGTCAGTTTTTCCAAAGTGACGAGAACGTCTTTGTAATGTTGCCATGTCACATTTACGGCATCGCCTTTTGCACTCCATCGCGTGTCTTGAATCCTTCTTATGCCTGTAACTGCTATCATAACTTCCCAACGATGTGTCGATGAGGAGAAAAAAAGAATAGTATCGTTCTAAAGTGCCGAAAAAAGTTGTGCTGAGTTAGTCATAAACAGGGAATTCCCACAAGTTAGTATAGAGGTTGTTGCCAGTCGCTACAAAATATTATTCAAAGAAAAGGAATTCCTCGAATTCGTCACAAAATAAGCACCTAATGAAAAATTCTGTGCTCCTTTCAATCGGTCCGAATTTGTAGTTGCGATAAAAATATAAAATGGTTCAAATATTTACAAAATATTTTTATTATTTATTGTTAAATTTTGCCGCCCCCTAAAAAGTGCCGCCCGGGGCGGCCCGCCCCTGCCGCCCCCACTACGCTACGCCACTGTTGGCGACCACAATTTGACGTTAATTTATTACAAAAGTTTAGTGTAAAGTGATTCTGTTATAAATAGTCGACCCAACCACATAATAAAATAGGGTAAGTGTTTAAAAGACTAGGAGAAAAAGTGAAAAATATAATTAAATTTTTAATAGGCAAAGACAGCTACGAATTGTTGAAATGGCTGACTTCGCTTAAATCGCGAATATTATTGGAATTTTATTGACAAACAGTAAAAGTGAACAGAGCCGTACTTAGGCATAGTAAAATTTATGAAATTTTAGACTTGAATTGAATAATAACAAATTATTCATTATTTTAATATAGACCATGTTTAACACTAACTTGGACAGTGACTCAACTGATGATTCTATTTCTAAAAGAAGGAGAGAAGATGATGGAAAAGAAAGAGAGCTTTTCGAAATAAGTAGGAAGACAAATAGAACATCAGTCAAACGTAATAAAGATGAAAATATCGACAAACTATTGGAGTTGATAATTGAGATGAGACAAAAAATTCAAGAAATGAGGAGTGATACCAAATAAATGAGAAGAGAGTAGAAAGAAATGAGACATGAAGTTATTCAAATAGGTAAATCAGGAAAACCAAATTATAAAAGAAGAATACAAAAGAATAAAAAAAGAGAACGAGATGATGAAACTAGAAGTAAGCATCTTGAAGCAAAATGTGGAGAGAATAGAAAAAGGAAAGAAAGAAAACAACGTGGTGATAACCGGCCTCCAAATACAGACAGAAGACCCAAAAACATTAAAAAATACTATGAACAATTTTCTTGCGGAAAAATTAGAAGTAAAAAGGTAAAAACAGTGAGAAAAATAGGAGATAGAATATGTAAGCTGGAGTTTGATAATGCGGAAGACAAAGAAAAAATCATGCAAAATAAATTCAAGCTGCAAAAAATTAGAGAACAACGCATATACAGGGTGATTGATTAGTAGGGTAAAGCTCAATAGCTCCGCTATAGCAACAGATAGCAATAAAAGTTAATAACAAAAATTTTAGCCACCTTTGAGCTTCACATTACAAAATTAGTTAGAATGTTACAGTATGTTCGATAACACAGTGGCAGACCTAACTTATGTTTTTTAAATGGAACACCCTATATTTTATTCTATATTCGAAATCCTGTTAACTTCTCCATCACAAAAATATAAAGGTTTGTAATGTTATACAGGGTATTTACAAAGTTATAACCAATTTTGTATGAAAATCGTAAAAGTGCAACTCCCTGTATAAATAAAAATAAGCACAACAGCAATGGTTTATTAATAATTTATTAGTAATACATTTTACAAAACAAAAACACAACCACTACATGCAACATTTTTGAAACAATTAAAAACTATCTTTTTATGTAAATGCAACAAATAAACATAGAAAATTAGTAATAAATTTTACAAAAAAATACACAAACACAAAATACAATATTTTGTGAAGACAATTAAACACTACTTTTGTATGTAAATGTAACAATGTAACAAATAAAGAACGAAACATAACTTATCAGTAATACATTTTGCAAAAAAACATGTTTGAAAAAATTAGAAGTTATTATAAATAAATTATTATTGTGGTACCATTAGTTAAACACAATGTTTTTAAAACTTCTTTGCCCCTTAGCAGTATTTCGACAAGCCAGTGTTTATCAAGATATTTTGAACATTTCTCGAATCCACCACGTAAGTATTTGTGTATGGTTAAGTACGATTATATAGAGACCTGTTAATAATCTAAAAATTTATTTATAATTTACATTTTTAGGTATATTTTGAAACATATTATGAAAAAAGAAGCCACATCTCGATAAAAGGCCGCTTATCGAAAAAATACTAAGAGACAAATTTTTTTAAAAAGTGTGTTTAACAAATGGTACCGCAGTAATAGTTTAATTGGACCGTACACAAATGTTTGGGGGGTTTAAATGAACAAAACCCCCATAAAATATTTTTGTAAACATATTAAAAAAGAGCTCTTGAGGGAGAAACAGCAGGAACAAAGGTAAATGGAACGCCAATTAACAACATTAGATATGCGGACGATACTATTATAATAGCAGACAACCTTAAAGACCTCCAAAAGCTAATGAACAAGATAGTTGATTATGGAGAAGAATATGAATTATCAATAAACATCAAGAAAACTAAATTTATGAGGATATAAAAACCCAAAATAATGATGAAAGCCTGACAATTAAAGGTAAAACTTTAGAACAAGTTGAAAACTACAACTATCTTGGCACAATAATTAATCACACAAACTATTACTCCAACGAAATCGAAGTTCGAATAGAGAAAGCAAGAACAAACTTCAATAAAATGAGAAAGGTAATTTGTGCAAGAGAACTGAAATTGGACTTGAGAATTAGGCTGGCAAGGCGTTATATTTTCTCGACCCTTCTTTACGGGATATAATCATGGACACTTAACGTGTCATCTAATAAAAAGTTTGAAGCATTTGAACTGTGGGTGTATAGAAGGATCCTGAAGATATCATGGACCGAGCATATAACAAACAACGAAGTCATGAGAAGAGTCAACAAAAGACTGGAAATATTGGAAACCATCAAGACACGAAAGCTGCAATAACTGGGGCATGTTATGCGCAATAAGAGATACAACATATGTACTTCAATGGATTATACAGGGGAAAATCCAGGGCAAGAGAAGTGTAGGAAGGAGGAGAATCTCATGGTTACGTAACTTGAGGGAATGGTACGGATGCACATCTACCGAACTATTCAGAGCAACAGCATCTAAGATCAGAATAGCCATGATGATTGCCGACCTCCGTCGCGGAGATGGCACGTGAAGAAGAAGAAAAAAGAAGCCGAATCCCGACAAAATCCGGCTTATAGAAAAAATACTAAGATACAAAACGTTTTAAAAACATTGTGTTTAACTAATGGTACCAAAATAATAGTTTAATTGGAACGACACAAAAGTTTGGGGGGTCTTTTTATCTCCTTTCTTGAAGAACATCAGCATGATCGTTCTCCTTCATTCATCTGGTATTCTGTTCGTGGTGATTATTTTATGAATAAGAAGTTGCAGTTGTTGTACAAGGTAATCACCTCCATATTTTAAGAGCTCAGAATTTGGTATTTGATTTTCACCTGGTGACTTTCTATCTTTCTATCTTTATTAATATCTTCAAATTATTATAACAACTTGGCTTGAACCTTAATACCTTAAACTGTAGAATCTACTGTTGCTTTTTGTACAATTACTTAAGAACCACCCTGTATAATATTCCTATATTAAGGGGGGGGGGGTATGGTTTGTAATCAACATATCAAGCACATTTTTGTGAATTTTTTTTGAAGCTATCGTAAAATTATTTTATTTTTAAATTAAATAAACATATGTATTGTACAATTCAAAGAATATTTAGAAAAAAATTCAGTCCAAAATATTGAAAAATAAGCCATTGGTGACCAATTTTGACAGGCAGCTCACAAAAAAATGGATTTTGCGGTGGACATCAGACCTCGTCACTAGACCATACGACACAAAAAATTCAAAAAGATTGAATTAGTTTATGACTTTCACGAAGTAACAACGTCGAGTTTTTTATTTTTGGTATCACTCCGAAGTCAAAAATACGAAATATTTGGTAAACATTTTGTGAAAATCAACAGATTTTTTTTAGTTGAACAAAAAATAAGCATAAAATGAAAAATATCTCGACGTTGTTACCTCATGAAATGCCTAAAGAAAATATATGCACAATTTCATGTAGATTGGTCAAGTAGTTTTTCAGTTACAATGTCCACCGCATTTGAAAAAGCAGTTTTGAGAAAAATGCGTTTAAAGTTTTGACAACTGCATCTTCATCTTCTTATTTGTCTGCCAAATCGTAAAGTAATGCACATTGGAAATGTTTTTTGACTCGCGGAGTAATCTACAAAAGAGAAGGCGAACAGTTGTTTAACGTTTGTCACGCGAAGTCGCGGCAAAGCGAGTCGAAAGTAGCGTATATTCAACACGCTGTATATCTGGTAATTGTACTCCGATCAATCTGAAATTTTCAGAGAGTATTCTTGAAAGTATGCACTTTTATTTGAAATAATAAAAATAATCAAATATTTCAAACTATCCCCCTCTTAAGTATTGTTACAAACAATATTATCTATCGTGGCTGAAGAAATCAAGCAATCCAAAGCCATAAAAAAACACATGTAATTATATAATTGCTATTTCTATTATATTTACTTTTGTATTTGTAGTGATAAACACCTCTATTCATCAAATATATTTTGTTTCAGATAATCTAGTTAAGCGCTAGGCTCTTGCCCAACTCATCCCGAACAGCAGAAGTGGACAAGTGATTTTAAAAACACAGTGCTTAAACGTAGTTATAGTGTTAACTAAAACCTAAAATAAACTTTTAAACTATTTAAACTAACCGCCGCTTTAATTATAGTTATTATATCAGCAACTCATTCGCTTAAACTACCCCAAACACTCCCAAAACTGTAAAACATAAGTTAAACGCCCCTTCGAAATTATGTAACTCTATCTGAAATCCGTTCTACGAAGATGAATAGTGTATTCGCTTTAGCATTTGTGGCTATTATCGCTTTTTGTGGCGGCTTGACCGCCCCTGCCTGCGTGTGCGACAAGAGGGAGTGCGAAATCATCAACGAGATTGACTGCCCTGGATTGGGGATTGTCGTTTGGGATCCTTGCAAGTGAGTAGACTATTTCATTTTTTATCGGTTTAGAAATCGTAATAAAATCGTAAAAAACACAGATAGAAGGCTTGGTTTTGTACTATGTTTGTTTTTAAACCAGGAGGAGTACACTAAAAAGATAGATTCACACCCAAGAAAGTCACTAGAAAAATCACGAAATACATCTTCTTTTTTGGTTGATCATATCGGCCTTCGACGGCAATCCATACAGATAAGTATAGTATTTTCCATACATATAAATATTATACTAATACGTCGCTAAAGACTTCTAAAAACAACTGTTTTTTTATATAAAAGTAGACTAAATATGTAAAAATTAAAGGAATAACGCAGAAAACACAAGAAATCGGCGATATAATTTAATTACCCTATGAAATGCCAGTAGTGTCAAAATTTCATAAATGTTATTAATCTCAAAATTTCATAACAGTGGAGTTAACTTGCCTGAGCTGGGACCAATTAAATGGATCATTGCGAAAACAATCTAAGTAGGGGAGAGTTGGACAAAACCGGGTACCACTCCAAAAACCGTCTGTATCTTTTGCTATGTGAGAGTAGCAAATGTTTGCTGCAGATTGAAATATTCTCAAATGACTTAAGTTTGATATGCCAATGTCAATTTTTAAAAATAATTTTAGATTTTTTTTTTATTTTTTATGAAAATATTGCAAAATACCCGGTTTTGTCCAACCGGTATGATAAAACCGGGTAGTAACTTAATTACCATGTAAAAAGACTAATGGGCAGAAAATAAAATATTTATTAAAACTATGTGAACAAAAATCGGAAATCTATGAACAGAAGTCACAAATAAAAATCATCTACATCATCATAGGCACTACAGGCGTCATAAGCCCATTTGGTGCAAGACACACATTTTATCCAGGCTTCCTTCTCATTATAATTTGAAAATAGTTAATTGTAATATAGACACGCATCGTCATTATTATCTTCTTCCTCCAAACTCTCCAAAATGTTGTTTTTGGTGCAGCCCTTTTTACCACGTTTTTTCTTTTTTTTTGTCCAGTTCATTTAGTTTTAATTTTTTACGACCGGAGATATTTTTAATTTTTCCTACTAGCTTTCTTACTAGCTTCTTCAACAGAAGAAGCCACATGTTGTAGTTAACTAAAAGCAAAAAAACCACTGCAGAAACTGGAAATAACAACAGGTCTGATAAAATCGGGTACCCGGTTTTGTCGATTTTCGGACTACCCGGTTTTGTCAAACTCGTAAACAAGACATTAAATGTTATTTAAATTTTTAAGTTATGAAATTATATTCAAAATTTTTGGCCAAATTAAAGGTAATATACTGTGTTACATGTATTAAATTTTGAAATGGCCATTAGTTATTCATTAGAGGAGAAAACAGCTAGAAACCTACCTTAAAAATCGAGTTTCCTGCATCAAAAAACAAGTTTTACTGCTCCGGCACAGATTACTCAAATGAGGTAGAAATAATTACACACGACTGTTGGTGGTAAAGGAACACTAATTTTAACATTGTCTAATAGATAGCAGCAGACAGTTAGAAGAATTAAGGGGTACCCGGTTTTATCAACCTACCCGGTTTTGTCCAACTCTCCCCTACCTACATATTTTGGGTAAAATGACGACGATTTTCGACGTCATGAAATTTACATTTAAATATATAAACATTTAAACTTTTTTTCCTTTCAGAAAGATTCACTTATAACCCATAATACTTTGTAAAATATATTATTATCTCGGAATATCCAACTATTAATGAAAATATTTTTACGTTTCCTGAAAAATTTTCACATTGTAACATATATGGTTTTCGCACTGACCGATTCAATTACAAATAAGCATTACGGTGAGGTAAATTTGAATTTCTTGGTTTAAAAACAGACCATAGTGCAAATTATACTTATATTTCTTATATTATAATACTCTGGGCTAATTAGCAAAATACAAGGAACAGTTATTTACCAGCAATTTTATTGCTGGAATCGAATCTTATTATTGTATGTATTAATAATATAGATATGCAAAGTCCGCAGATAGTGTGCTACTTTTTTTATAAACAAAATGGCGCCCGAAAATCGTGTTTTTTTCAATTCTTGCTCTATAAATCCAAAGATTTTAACTTTAGACCAAAAACACCCAAATAAAAATCCACCGCAATTAAATTCTGCATAGAGACGTGTTTTTTCCGATTTACTTCGACGAAAACTTTCCCCGAAAAAAGCGGGGTTTTCCAACAAAATCTTTAATTTTCAACTAAACTTTTAGATCAGTAGTTGTTAATCAATAACTAAATAACTTGGAAACGTAAAAGCCCTTTCCATATACATTATAATTCCAGAAGCCTATGGAAATTGAATGAACCGTTTAGCAACAATTAAAATGTTAATTAAAAATTTACGGTCGCTATAATAACGACAATAAATATGGTGCATAAGAATAACTATGATTTTTGTATAAAAAGATACTGTATCTATCTAATGTACTTTACAGAATTGAAATTGGACTATTTAAGCGGCCTCAGGAATATTTTAAAATTATAAACAATTTTTTGGTTTATAAACAAATATAATATCTCGGAAAATATTAAACTAAATTAAATTGTGAAAACGGTATTCGAAAGACAGCGGCAGGACGCTTCTTTAAAAAGAAAAAACGTTTAATTATGACGAGTGGTTCCTCAGATACAACCGGTCAAAATTGACCGAAATTTACGGCAAAGATATAAACAATAGGATCATAATTTTCAAACCATCACCTTTTTATTTTTGTCCTCTTTTTCCACACCAATTTTAATATCTTTAAAATCCTCATAACATATATTATTATAATAAAAACTATCGATAATACGTGTGAAAATTGTCAAAAATAGCAAAATTCCAATCAAAAATTAGGTTGGAGAAAATGTAACCCTCAAAGTTCAAAATCGGTATACGTTCACAAAATGCATTTTCTCGGCTTCCCATGGAGCAATTTCCTTCATTATTTTTTTGTTCCCTAATAACTCGAGTAGAGCCATCGAACTAACGCATTATTAAATGTCAAACTTGCTTTTGTTTTGTTATAATAAATTAATTTATTTATCAGAACAGAAAATTACATATTTTTTCCAGTTGTAGGCTTTTTTTAGATAAACTTACTACAAGTGTACCTTTTAAAGTTATATATATAGTGACTGTACACCCCGATATGGGGCTAAGTCGCGTAAGCTTTCTAGATCCTATTTATTAGGGAGGATCAGTCCCTTTTGCTTATGTTATCTTCTTAACGATTTCTCTCCATTTTTTCCTATCTCTAGTTTTTCCCCGCCATTCTCTGACTCCTGCGTTTTTTAAGTCTTCTTCAACTTCTTGCAACCACTTTGATCTTGGTCTTCCTCTTTTCTTTCTTCCTCCTGGATTCCATTCTATCATAGCATATGTCACTGCTTCATCTCCTGCCCGCCAGATGTGACCTAACCATCTAACTCTGCATTGCTTTATTTTGGTCACGATATCTTCTTTTAGTACTTTCTTAATCTCTGCATTTGTTCGGCTTCGATATTCATTTTGCTTTGTTCTGATTGGTCCCAGTATGGTTCTCATGATCTTTCTCTCCACTATTCTTAAGTTTTCTTCATCTTTTTTAGTCATCGTCATTGTTTCTGCTGCGTATAATAATATTGGTCTAATTATGGTGTTATACATTCTCATCTTGGTTTTAATAGACAGTATTTTGCTTTTAAGTAGTGTTTTATTTGCAAAATAAGCTTTATTCGCTGCCAATATTTTTTCTTTTATTTCTGGTATTCTTTCACCCGTTTTACTTATTGTCACTCCTAGGTATTTGAAATGTTCTACATCTTCAAACTCTGAATTTCCTATTTTGGTTTTTCCTTTTATTGCTGGTTTCCCTAGTCTTAATATTTTCGTCTTTTCTTCATTTAATGTGAGTCCCATTGTCTCCCCTTTCTCTTTTATTTCTTCTAGCATTTCTTTCATTATGTTTCTATTTTTTGCAATAATAACAATGTCGTCTGCATATGCAATTATTTGTCCACCTCTTGTTCTTAGGTTTCCTTTGTTTATATTTCGTAGTACATATTCTAAAGCTAGATTAAACAGTGTCGTGGATAAGGCATCCCCTTGTTTCACTCCTTTATTTATAATGAATTCATCTGTCTCGCCTCTTTGCGTCTTTATGCTAATTTTGGTAGTTCTCATTGTCATATTTATTAATTTTCTGAGTTTATGTGGGATTTTTAATGTTTCCAGGGCAATCATTAGTTGTTTTCTCTTAATCGAATCAAATGCCTGTTTGAAATCGATGAATAGCATTTCTAATTGCAGTTTGTATTCATTTGCTTTTTCCATTATTTGTTTTATTGTGTGTATAGCATCTATTGTTGATCTTCCTTCTGTGAATCCACATTGGTACTGTCCCACTCTCTTCTTCGTGATCTTTGACAATCTTTTTCTTATTATCGAAGTCAATATTTTATATGTTGTGCTTAGTAGTGTTATTCCTCTATAATTTTCACAAATTTGTTGGTCTCCCTTTTTATGTATTGTTATTACCTGCCCTATCTCCCAGTCCTCTGGCATCTTCTCTTCCTTCCATATATTTTTCAATAGTGATAGTATTTTTTCCTTCAGTTCCTTTCCTCCATATTTTATAAGTTCCATGTTAATTTCGTCTTTTCCTGGAGATTTTCCATTTTTGCTCTTCTGTATTATTTCCTCGAGTTCATCTATTGTTGGCTCTTTTGAGACTGCAATGTGTATTTCGTCTGCTTCTTCGTCCACCGTTTCCTCTTCTTCGTACCTTTCTTCTCCAGTGTATTCCTCCGTCAAGAGTTCTCTGTAGTGATCTGCCCATACCTGCCTATATTCATTGTCTTCTACAATGACTATTCCCTCTTTATTTTTTACTCCGTTTGTTTTACCTTTGTATTTTTTGGTTTGTTCTTTAATATTTTTATAGAAATGTTTCGTGTTTCTATTTGTTCTTTCCTGTTCTATTTCTTGCATCTTTTCATCTGCCCATCTTCTTTTATTTTGTCTTATAATTTTCTTAGCGTCCTTTCTTAATTTTTCATAACTTTCTCTGTCTTCCTCTTTATCCGTTCTCAGCCATTTAATTCTTGCTTGCACCTTTTGTGCTGTTAGTTCTTTACATTCGTTGTTATACCATTCGTTTTTTGTTTTCTTCTGGTGTTTGCCTACCTGCTTTTTTGCAGCTTCTTCTATTGACTTTTTGATCATGTCCCATTCTGATTTGATGTCCTCTGCTTTATATTTCTCTCTTATTTGCACTGTTACTTCTTCTTCATATTTTTTTCTAATATCTGCATTCTGCAATTTATTGACATTCCATTTTTTCTGTTGATTTTTCTGTTTAGTTTGGATTTTAACTTTTTGTCTTATGGTGGCTGCGACCTTATAGTGGTCTGAATCCGCACACGCACCTCTGAAAGTTCTCACGTCCTTCATTGAAGATTGTTTTCTTTTGTTTATTAGTATGTGATCAATTTGGCTATACGTTTTCTGATCAGGTGACCTCCATGTTACTTTATGCATTTTAGGGTGTTCAAATTTTGTTGAGCTTATTATCATGTTTGTTCTTGTTGCTAGGTTACATAGTCTTAGACCATTATCATTAGTGTTTTTGTGTACGGTGTGTTTTCCTGCAATTTGCTGTAAAAAATCTTCTTTTCCAATCTGGGCATTGAGGTCTCCTAGTATAATTATAACATCTTCTTTGGGTATTCTTTCCATCTCTTCTTCTATCTTATCATAAAAATTGTCTTTATCGTCTGTGTTGCTTGTTTCTGTAGGTGCGTATAGGTTTAATAGTGATATATTGAATGGTTTATTATTTATTCTTACATACGCAATTCTTTCACATATCGGTTTAAAGTTTATGACTTTTTCTCTTAGCTGTCCTAGAATCATGAATCCCACTCCTTTTTGTCCTTGCTTCTTTCCTCCTGAGTATAATAGTGTAAAGTCTTGTTTATCAATCTGTCCTTGTCCCTCCCACCGTATCTCTTGCAGTGCTGCAATATCTATTTTATACTTTGCTAGTTCTTTGCTTATTTCTAGCATTTTTCCTGGTGCCAACATCGTTCTTATATTCCATGTGCTTATTTTCAGTTCTTTATGTTTTTTATTTTTTTGTTTTCGTCTTGTATTTTTGTTTCCTTGTCTGCTCTTATTTATTTCTTTTTTGTGATACATCAATTTATCTGCACTCATTTCCTTTTTATTTGCCTCGTCCGTCGCCAAATAAGTATTGTCTTGTATTCTCTCATCAGTTGCTAGTTTTTTGAAACGTTTTGAAAAACCTCATCCAACTGATTCTTGTTCTTATTCCATTTCCTCTCCCGTCCATCTATTATCAATTTGTTGTGCTTAATTTGGACGCGTTTTCCTTTCTTTATTTCATCATTTGCTATTTTGACTATTTCTTTTTGTATTTGCAATTCCTCTTTCGTTAAATCATTGTTTATATATATTCTTTCTTCTTTTACTTCTTTAAGTTTTCTTTTATTTTCCATTACTTTTATTTTTTCCTCTTTGTTTGGCAATCTGACTAAACATGTTTTGTTTCCTAATTTCACAGCTTCTTCTATCTTTATATTAATATCTAGTTCTTTTTTCATAAAGTTCTCCATTGTTTCTTTTAGTAATCTTCTATCTCCCGTATCTATTGTCATTCCCTGTACTATAACATTATTTTCTTTTCTTGCTCTATCGAGTCTTTCAAGGCGCACTTTTACATCTTCCAGTTCCTTTTTCATATGTTCATTTTCTCTTCGCACTTCACCATTCTCTTGTCTTAATTCTTCTAATTCAACTCGGAGTTCCCTCATTTCTTCTCTGTATTGCCTTTGCTCCTCTTTAATTTCTTTTACGTGAATTTTCAGATCTTGTGTCTCTTTCGTTAAGTTTGCCATCATATTTAATATTTGGTCTAGTTTGTCTTCCTCTGTGTTCCTTTTATCTGGGGTTCTTGATACTTTTTTGCTTTTCGAAAAAGACTGCTCTTCATTTTCTCTATATCTTTTCCGATTATCGTCGGATGTGTAATCGTCGGGGTTCATTTTCTTACCGAAATTGCTCGCGATAAAATCACCCTCCCCACCTATCGCGCCGGAGGAAGATGATTTTCTCAAGCAATATGTTTCTCTTTCGAATGTGTTACCCCTAAATTGAATTAAATTAAATTAAATTATTTTACGTTATTTTGGAGCAGTTCGATTCAACAGTTCCCACCTTTAACTTTCAAAATTCCAGTTTCTGGAGCTTGTAATCAACGTTCTAATGATCTACTTTTTGGCTTGATGTTGAATTAAATTGTATTTGTTGTTTTAAGTTTATGTATTGTATTTAATATTATTGTACTTACAGTCTGTTTCAAAAGTTTATTTCTATAACTTCACTTAACACTAATCGTCTTTGACACACTGTAACTAAAATCACTTTAGAAACTATTTCTTATTCGCCAAAAAATTGAATTTTTAGAGAGCCTGATTTTTCACGTGTTGATCTGCCCACACTAGAGATGGGAATCTTAAAGTTAAAAACATAAATATTCTCATTTGAAATCTTTAAATAAAATACAAATAACCTGTTGAAAGTATATTTTTTTCATTGAAATCATATAATAGAAGTAGAACTTCTTACGTGCGTACAAAGTACACACACATTCTTTTTTTACCGGTGTGTAAAGCCGTTTTGCAATGCTGTTTGGAATCCTTTTCCGCATGGAATCTGCAAAAAAATTCCTACAGTAAACTAATTAATTTTTAGATCGGGAGTTATTTAAAGCATTTTAAACTAAAAATGTATATTTTTTGGGTTTCTGATTATTTTTATGCAATTTAAAATATTTAGGTTTACTTTGTATTTACTTATGGTAGGGGAGCCCAAGCGGGGATTTTTGCAGTTACTCGAGCGCGTCAGATTATCATATAGGGAGAAACCTGGTACACTGCAGATGTACCTCTACCATATATTGGCTCTTAACACAGGGGAGTTCGTTAAGGGGGGCCCGAAAAAAAAATCTATCCTTAAAAGAACTAGAAATTGTCAGATTAAGATAAGGTAAGTTAAGTACATGCAAAAGAGTGTATATTTAAAAAATCTGACGATTTGAGCAGGGCGTAAGGAAATGGGTGAGCCCCAAAGTGTAACAAGAAAAAAGCGAATATTTCGCGAAATTAATGACAGATCGAAAAACTAAAAAATATGTGCTATATTTTTTAAAAATCTATCGGATGATACCAAACACGACTTCCCACGGAGAGGGGTGGGGGGTAAATTTAATATTTTAAATACGAATCCCACGATATTTCGCGAAATGAACATCAGATCGAAAAACTGTAAAATACACTTATTCAATATTTTTGAAAAATCTATCGGATGGTACCAAACACAACCCCCCACGGGTGTGGGGTGGGGGTTACTTTAAAATCTTAAATAGGAGCCCCCATTTTTTATTGCAGGTTTGAATTCCTTACGTAAAAATAAGTAACTTTTATTCAAAACATTTTTTTGAATTATGGATAGATGGCGTTATAATCGGAAAAAACGATTGTTGGAAATGAAAAATTAAATTAAAAAATGGCAAGCGCCCACTAAAATGGAAAACTTTACTTAACTTTTTTTGGTTTTAGAACCTACTCTTCACAACCCAATAGGTCCCCAAAGCGCTCGAGTGACTGCACATTTAGCATACTTTGCTCCCCTACCTGCATGCTGAGCATAATAAGTTTCCCATATCAATGCCTTGATCCACACAGAAATAGCAGGTACGAAGGTATTTGAACCATGAATAAACAAATAAATTCGCTTTGAAAACCTATTATTTGCACTTTATTTTTAAATATAGCAGTACATATATGCAAAATTCAAAAGAAACTACAAAAATATGCAAATGAATATATGCATATGCACTATTGAATTTTTGCCTGACTCTGGTTATATTAAATAGTAAATTTCGTAAAAAACAATTGCAAAATAAGCATTCGATGGGGCTTTACCAAGTATAACTCTGCTTTCATACGTGCAATTAACTTTTAAAATCACCCAATTTAAAAGTACCTAATTGTTTCAACTTCAAAAAACAACTTTGGAAAATTACTTAAGCTTTATGGTAGGGGAGCAAAGTATGCTATATGTGCAGTCACTTTAGCGCTTTGAGGACCTATTGGGGTGTGAAGAGTAGGTTCTAAAACCAAAAAAAGTTAAGTAAAGTTTTCCACTTTAGTAGTGACTTTTCCATTTTTAATTTAATTTTTCATTTGCAACAATAGTTTTTTTTTAGATTATAGCGCCATCTATCCATAATTTGAAAAAATGTCTCGACTAAAAGTTACTTATTTTTATGTAAGGAATACAAATCTGCAATAAAAATGGGGGATCCCATTTAAAATTTTAAAGTAACTCCCACCCCACCTCCGTGGGGGGTCGTGTTTAGTGCCATTCGATAGATTTTTCAAAAATATTGAATAAGTGTATTTTTCAGTTTTTCGATCTGATGTTCATTTCGCGAAATATCGCGGGATTTGTATTTAAAATATTAAGTTTACCCCCATCCCCCTTCGTGGGAAGTGGTGTTTGGTATCATTTGATAGATTTTTTAAACATATTGAGTATGCATTTTTTAGTTTTTCAATTTGTCATTCATTTTCCGAAATATTCGCTTTTCTCATATGAAACTTTGGTACTCACCCATTTCCTTGCGCCCCGCTCAAATCGTCAGATTTTTTAAATACACACTATTTTGTATGTACTTACCTTATCTTAATCTGACGATTCCGAGTTTTTCTAAAATAGATTTTTTGTCGGCCCCATCTTAACGAACTCCCCTGCATTAAGAGCCAATATATATTAGAAATACATTTTCAGGGTACAAGGTAATCCTCATGAAATAGGTAGGCTCCCCTACCATTATTAATAAAAAGGGTATAGCAATTAAGCATTAACTATTTCACTAAAAAGATGTGAGCTATGTATATTATTTATGAGAGATTTAAACAAAATTAAGCTATAAACAACGTTTCTTTAATTTGGGGTAGTGCTTGAAAATAATAACCACTACGCACCCTTTTTTGCAACAAACAATCATGAATTTATTATAATTAAACAATTTTTTCCAATTTTCTTTTCTTTTATGTTACTGTAAAAAATATTATTCTTAGTGATAGTGACCATAGATCTTCATTGAAATAGTATATTACTTTATGAGGCGGAGAAGCATGACTTTTCTTGACTTGCCCTCTATTACGCGCCGAACGAAGTGAGGCGCGTAATAGAGGGCAAGTCAAGAAAAGTCGCTTCTTTGCCGAATAAAGTATACTATTTTTTCTTCAAACGTAGCAATTTTCAACCATAAATAATACAATTCATGCTCAAAAAATTTTAAACCCTCATGATTCGCCAACATCGGGAATGATTGCTGAAAGTTGTGCTCGACCATCAGTATCATCAACAATTACCAATGCGTATCAAGAGTCGGGAACATTTTTGCACGGTTTCAATTTTGAAAATGTGTCATTAACTAATTGTACTTTTAATATTACTATAAATAAAAATGATGTTTAATTGTTGTTAATGACATTTGTATTGTTGCTTTGCGACATGTTTCATATTGTTGCCATGACAACATTTTTCCCTCCGCCGTAAAGAAATGGGAAAAAAAACTGCTGCCGGCGGAGACATCAAACTTTGACAGGATCAAGTTAGATAAGTAATGTCATCATTATTTGACGGTCGAAGAAAAAATATATTTTCATACAAATAACTAATAAAAATTTTTTTTAACACTGAAACATTTAAAATCGTGCAGTACATTATCAGTAAAATTGAGAAGAAATTTAAAGTATCTGGAAAGTTGAAAGATTTTGAAAATATTGGTCGTATACCAATAAATGGTAATATAAACCTTGATGTATTATTAAATGTAGCAGAGAATCCTCAGGTCCGTTTTATTTGTACTAAAAAAGAGAAACCTCATCCGTAAAAAAATATAACAACCAGGATATGAGGATGATCGAGATCACAGAATATACATAGTTTAGCGTAGACTGCAAGAATTATAAATAATCAAAATCCCCGCTAATTTCGCCAAATCCATTTTTCTGATGAAGCAATCTTCCGTTTACATGGAATAAACAATTGGCGAAAATTCAGATATCGGATCCTCCCCGCAAGATTTCCAGATATTACATCATTTGATTTTCTCCAATCAAATGTTTACCCCGATTGACCACAAAATTTACAAGTTTTAAAAGATTCGATTGGAAATGAGAAGATATTAGAGAGAAATGAAAAGTTCAGAACTAAACAATACATCTGAATAGATGACGAATAAAGGAGAGGAAAAGGACTCTAAAATATGCAGCCACATTCCGTCTATTCGTCTAGGAAGAATTCCAACTAAAGTTGATTCCGTTTACTCCAAATATGAGTAAAATGAAAAATGAAAAATACAGTAGGAAAAATGAAAGAGTACCCATGAACGAACATATAAAACACGCTGTATTTTCCTGTCACCGCGTCACAAAAAAAATTCGCCAGCGCAAGTACATGTAATAATTATTGTTACATGTACTTGCACTGGACAATTTTCTTTGTGACACGGTGACAGGAAAATACAGCGTGTTTTATATGTTCGTTCATGGGTATGCTTTCATTTTTCCGATTGTAGCTTAGTTATGTTTCATTTCAGTTCAGAGATAATCCACCATACTCATACATCCGTTTCGGTCTCTCCAGACTTCTTCCAGACGAATAAACGGAATGTGACTGCATATTATAGAGTCCTTTCATCATCCTCATCATCATCCATCCTCAAAAGTCCACTGCTGAACATAGGCCTCCTCCCCTCGTTTCCAACCCCATCTATCCTGCGCCGCCCTCATCCAGTTTTTATTTACCTTTCTTAAGTCGTCAGTCCATCTTGTAGGTGGTCGACCGACGCTTCTCTTGTCTTCTCTTGGCCTCCATTCCAATAACCTCTTCGTCCATCGCCCATCTGTCATTCTGGCTACGTGTCCTGCCCATCTCCACTTCAACCTGGCTATTCTCTCGATGACGTCAGTCACCTTTGTTCTTCTCCTGAAGAACAACAAAGATAGAGTCCTTTGCGTCTGTTTTATTCATCGTATATTTGCCCTATAAACTGTAAAAGCGGAGATTAAGGATGTTACCAGAAAGTGGTTCCACGAGAATTTTCAGATGTATTGTTTAGTTCTGAACGTTTTATTTCTCTTTAATAGATGTCGCTACAGCTACAACCTCCGATACGCAGAACTATTTTTATAATTCTGCTTAAATACGCAGCTTGGTTTAGTTTCGATGCAGAGGTGTTCCTGTAGCCCCACTAAACAGGTCTGGAGAGACCTAAACGGACGTAAATGGATGGTGGATCAACTCTGAACTGAAATGAAACATCAGCTGTTTTTAATGTTTCATTATATTGTAGCAGTCCCAAGAATGGGCGTCAAATTTGTAGCACATTAAAGGATTAGAAAGAAGAAGAGCTCGACACGTTAAATACCAAATTAAACAAAATATAAAAATATACTTGGTGCTACTTAACTTTTTGATGTACCTCGGTAGCTCTAAGTCTTCAGAGACCTAGGGGTGTGGATTCTTAATATATGTTAAATAAAATTGAAACTCAATTGCTCGGGGGGGGGGGGGCATAATTTAAAGAAGAAAATATAATATATGCTTATTTATAAAAAAATATAAAACTAAGAATGCCGGTTATTTGAAATATCTGTACTTACCGTAGGCTACTTTCATGCGTGCTTACTTTATAAGAAGGATAGAGATTGGTAAAGAGAATATAATAATTAAACACAATTCTTACTTTATTGAAACAGATAAAAATTTAGCAAAACTTTAAAAAAATCTTTAATCATTTTACTAATTGGCGAGAAAATGTAAGAGTTCAACAATTAAAAAATAGCGCGAGTACCTTGTTGTGTTCTTTATCCATGGGTGATCCATAGTTCATCTATGCGGCAGTTAAGGTGTTATAACATTGTCCTGATGTTACGGCACATTTGATTTGTTGTCACGGCACATAACGACACTCATTTTGACAGATAAAATACAGCTATTAATTATATTACAATTGAAATTCCATTGTTCGTTTATGGTATGCAACACTTGTATACTATTGTTATTATTTAAACTTATTAAAAAAAACGAAGAAATTTCGACAGAAGAAAACCAATGGATCAGTTTAATCCATCACTAAAAATATAAAATACGGTCGAGAATTTACACTCTACGAACACAGCAGTCCTTAAGTTTACTTCGGCTCTGGAACAAAAACTAAACTGAACTAAATACAAACAACTATCTCCATTGAACTATTATCAACAATTTTCTCCTCAGCAAGGCAAAGAGCCTGCTGACGGAAAGGCACCAGCTTCTTACTCTAGCCTACCAGAACTGATCTCTCTTCTAGCCTACTCCGAATTGATCTCACAACCCCAAAACTCATTCCATCTCCCCATTTTTCTATCCTACTCAAACATGTCCGGTTTTACCAATCAAAAAATTCGCCAATTTCCACTCTTCATTTTAAAACGAATTGAAAAGATTTAAGCAAATTTCAACCACTCCCTCAAAGGCAATAACTCTTTCTCTCGCAAATAGGACTAAACCAAACAAAACAATAATAGCAATATCTCAGCTCAATATTCTCCCATGCTTTTTCGCAACGTTCGCAACACTGCACATGTAAACTTGTTGTATTACATAAACACACTCAGAGCCCTAATCTCTGCAACGGTATGCACTATGTAAACAAATCAGCTTCACAATAACATATTCCAGTCGCCAGAAATACATTAGTAAATGATTTACGAGTCCCGATTCTTTTGGCGGTACGAAACATATCGAGGTCCCTCGGATAAAAGAGATATCAATATCCATGAGAACAAAAAATCAATACAACATTGTGAGAAACGGATTACGTAATACACTGAAACACAAACATGATTAACGGACTGAGTATACAAGGTGGAGCAAAAATAATTATGACTTTCGGACCGTTACAATATTAAATTGCGAACTCCATAAAAATGATCCATAACGTTCAAAGAAAATGGTCATCAGCAGTTCAATCAAGACTAAGAGGTAGGTAGGAGGCAACTTGAACATTTAATTTAAACCAAAAACAAATTTTAACCAGTCAAATAAACATTTTTCCTGTTTCATATCAGCAGACAGCTTTCGACATCAATTCTTCGACGTTTTGCCGTTCTGTATTTATATTTTCAACAGATGTTGAATTAACAAATAACGTACAGAAAATTTTTATAAAATTCCGTTACTTAGTATATATTCTTGTTACCTTTTTTCTGAAAACTTTTATCCCATACTTCCCGTTACTTCTTTCGATACGAGCATAAGGAAGACTCGGCAAATGAAATAAAGTCAATACTCTACTTTTATTTGCGGAACCGAATTTGCCAGCATCGTACGTATTTATTCTCTTTAGGATATTTGTCGTGTTCAGTTCTTTCCTGTGGGATTCACTGTAAGATACGGAAGGAGCTGTAATAAATGGTTTGCTTTGCTTTTGCTTGACAAAGGGTGAAATGTGTTTGTTGTGTCGTATATTTTTGTTTGAGGTCGCTTTAAACAAATTACTTGGAAATGTCTTTTGAACTTTCAACGTAATTACTTAGATATATTGTGGCAGCAAAGGTTGGCATTTTTGTCTTGTGTCTCGAACTATTAATGTAACACACGATTTTATATAGTAAAATTTAAAATTACGTCTGTATTTTTAGCGGCGTATTTTCTGTTTAAATGTAGAATAATAAAGAAAGTAGATAGTCCTGGATCCCGCGTACCAAAAAAAAGTTGATTAATAGCAAGCTGAATATTTGTTAATAGCTTAACCGTTATGTCTATACCCAAGTACCTGATACGGTAGTCTATACCCGTGCTACCCAGGTACCCGGCATTGTTTCGGTACACTTCGCTCATAGTTTCGATGATAATTCGCTTGACGGTAATTCGTATCCACTTTCTAGACAAATACATACTGGAAAAAATTCAACTGGACGTGAAACTACTCAAGGTGAATGCGTAGTAAAATATTTGTGTTACAGATACAAAAATTCTGGACGAAACATAAAAATGGATAATTTTTTCACAACTCTTCCACTAGCCCGTCTCCTGTTGTCTTGGAATTTATTATTAGTTAGTACTAACTAATGATAATAAAAATAAATAATCCATATATTCTACAACAAATGCTGCCTTCGCCAGAGCGTGTGCCTGAATCGTCATTATTTGGATACAGTGCAATCATGTTACCACTTGTTCATTATGTGCCACAAAAGGAAAAATCTTATTTTGCTGTCAACAATGCATGACAACGATAATTGAAGTGGCTGAAAAAATAAACCTGAAATAATTCAATACTACAATAAAACTAAAGGAGGCGTAGACAACATCGACAAAATGGTTTCTCAATATTCCAGAAAACGCAGAACTTTGCGTTGACCAGTAGCTTCCTTTTACCATATCCTAGACGTAGCTTGCCTAGCAACCTATAATACAAATCCACAGAGTTCTACTGAAACTAGTAAGCGTAGAATTTTTCTACAAGACTTAGGGAAACAACTAGTGATGCCTGCAATTTCTGCTAGATCTAAAGTACTAAATGTCTATCGAAATTTTACATCAAGGTCAGGAATTGAGTGTTTGTTAGGAAAACTTCTACCTACAGATTCAAGTAATACAGCAGAGTCATTACCTCTCCGAGATTCCACTAAATGCCTTAAAATTGTTGGAAGTTGCTACATTTGCATGTCGTTACCGAAAAAACGGCTAAGAAAGACACCAAAATCATGTAATGTTTGTAATCGTCCACTATGTAACAAACACTCAGTAAAAATAAGTAAGTGCGGACAATATGTTTGAAATGTAACTTTTATTTATGTTTCTATATCACTTTTATTATAAAAAAAATTAGACACATCTTCATGATTTACTAAATATTATTGTTACCCGGGTGCCACGGGTGTGGACTTAATGGTGTAAAAACTTTGACAGGTATTTTTAATATATTATATGCATGTTTTTCTTTGGATTTTATTATAAATCTCTTCGTTCTGAATAATTTGAGGAATAACTAGAAGCTGGAATAAAAATATTTGTACTATCGCCAATGATTTAGATAAAACAATTACCAATGATACCCAGGTATAGGGTATACACACAAAGGTTAATGGTGTCTACTCGGACAAATTTTGTTGTATGGGAACACTGAAACAGGGGAAGTTTTAATTGTGGAACATGTTAAAAATTTGGAACGTCAGACCACGAAAACGTTCAATGTATTTAGTAGTTGTAGTTGTTCCACAATTAAAACTTCCCCTGTTCCAGTGTTTCCGTACAACAAAATTTGTCCGACTAGACACCGTTAAGCTATTAACACATTTTCAGCTTGATATTAATCAACTTTTTTTTGGTACGCGGTATCCAGGCCTAAGAGAAATATACAGGATTTTTGGCGACAAGCTTCACGCGCGTCAGAGAAAACGGGGGCCTACAAAATTGGTCATATTTGATGCGTCGAATTTCCTAAACCTGTTGTCCTATTTAATATGTTATAGCCTTGTTTCTTAACAATATCCCTGTAATAATATTGCTGCTAAACAGGTAAATTTTCATTGTATACCGGGTTGACCAATCAAATTTTGTTTTTTTCTTAAAGTTCGCAACACCCTGTGTAATATTTAGCATTTAAAAAACAGCCTTATCTAACTGCCCCATGATCTACCTGGGCCCATTATTCCCAAGTACCTGCTGCCCCATCGCCGATAAAGTTAAGGATTAAGTTTTAATGACCGAAAATTACAAATTTGATTATAGTTGAAAGTAAGAATATAAATATTTTCAGTTATTCACTTCAGTTGCAAGTATTACGGTATAGTGTCCGGTTTTGTCCGTTAGTGTTTAACTTTTAAATGACGAATCCAACGACTATGTTTACTCAAAGGGGAGAACTTTATAGGAATATAAATATTCAAAGGCCCACGTATCCAAAGATGGAAAAGCTAGATGGCGATGTATCAAACAAAGGTGTTAACAAAAAGTGTACATAAAGGAAGGTGATGAAAATTGCGTTATTCTTGAAAAAGCATCAGTGGAGCAAAAACTATGCTCCAGATATCCACGTTCAGCGGCAAATTTTTAGTAATTCTACAAAGAGGAAAGCTGTAGAAGATATATATGAAATACCTTTAAAGATTGTCCACAAGAAATTGAGGAAGGAAAATTTCAGCAATTTACCGCTGACGACGAAAGACATTTCTTGCGTTCGAAAAAATATCTATGCTGCAAGACGAAAATCCACACCATCATTGCCCAAGTCACAGAAAGAAGTTCTGCAAGTGTTAGTGAACTTAAATTTAAAAACAAATACAGGTGAAAACTTCTTATTATCTACGAAAAATAATTCGGCAATTTTTAGTTGTTTCACAAATCTTTACTTTTTGTGTAATGTACATAGATTCTTTGTATGTAGATGGAAATTTTCAATACCGTTCTAAATATTTTTGTCAGATGTTTACTATACATGGATACAAAAATAGTTTTTATGTTCCTCTAGTATTTTGTTTGTTACCAAAAAAATCACAGCAATCGTACAAAATTACTTTTGATACATTAATAACCATATGTACAGATTTGAATTTAAATTTCAAACCGAAGCGAATAATTTCTTATTTTGAAATAGCAATTCAAAATGCAGCCAAGTTAGTGTGGCCCGACATTATTATTTTTTGTTGCAAATTTCATTTAATACAAAATTGGTACCGAAAAATTCAAAATTTAGGTTTGTCCTCGCAATATAAAAATATTTAAAATTGTTTTTCGGCATTCCTTATTTAGATCCAAATGATGTTGGTGACTTTTTTAGATGACATAGTTTTGCAATTTTGTGATTACCTAGTTGATAATTATTTAACGGAAGATTCAACATTTCCACCTTACATGTGGGCTTCAAATTCATCATCTCTTATATTTACTACAAACGCATGTGAATCATTTCACTCGAAATTTAACGAATGTTTTTATAAATCACATCCTGACATATTTAAATTTACAGACATTTTGTTAAATTTTCAAGCAGAAGTATATGGAAAATTAGAACTGCGCATAAATTCGAAAAAAAAGCATGATAAAACGGCACAAAGAAAAGTTGATTTTATTGAAAATAGGCTAAATGAATATTACGTTAATTAAAACATTACTAAATTAGATTTCATTAAGTCAGTGTGCAATTATTATGCAGCTAACTTTTAAAATCTAAAATATAGTGTTCACTTTTACTTTTTTAATCACTAATCAGACATTAGAATTAAGCACTGTTATTGTGTAACTGTAGTTTTTGTTATTATATGTAAGTTAATGTAGATTTATAAATAAATTTTATTTGATTACATTGTTATAGTTTCATTATTTAATCATTTAAAATTTTCGTTCATGCTTTGGGAATTGGGTTCCTTTTTGAATAAAATAAAATAAAATAAAAACTATATACTGTTATATTTCTATTTGATATGAAAATTAAATTTTGATAATTATAAACAGAATTCAATTTAATATAAAATATTTTCAATTTTCTCAACCACGGGCATATAAATTTAGAACAACCTGTATACAACAAATTGTTATATTTAATTTTAAGAAGTGATTAGAAGAAGCATACGAAACTCGGGACAATGCGCTTAGAATAAACAAAGTGAATGGCGCGTACCATTATCGTTGTTCGCGGAAGGTTCGATCATTAGCCTATGCTAAATAAAACTCAAGTGAAATCGATAATAGGTCATTATCGTTGTTCGCGGAAGGTTCAATCATTAGCCTATGCTAAATAAGACTCAGTTGAAGTAGATAATAGGTCATTAAATTTTGTAAATAGTAGAAAGTAATTTTAGAATGGGAATTAACTATTTTTTTTTGAAATCCATTAAGCATATTTAGAAAGATTAAAGATTGGTTTTGAGGAATACTGCGAATGAGAGTTGGTGGTGGAAGGTTGATTTGTGAATCTGGAAGGGATATTTAGAAAGTAGGGGAATGAATGACAAATAGAGATCAGAATGTTTGGAGCTATCGAGAAGTGAAGTCCAGTAGTAGACGGTAGTGTACGGAGAGTGAGAAAGCCGGTGTAGTTCCGTGAGTGTGGAGATCTATCGTGGAACGAGAGGTAGGCCAGGTTGAGAGTAAAGAACCTCCTTGAGCCAAGAGTGTCCCGGTAGCTGATTGCAGTTTCGAAAAAGGTAGAACACAGCATCACGACAGAAGCAGGAACGAGAGCTATACGAGCTAATCTTCAAAGGAGAACATTACTGAAAGCCAGGACGAGGTTTTGATCGCAGCCAAGGATAGCAGGAAACGGGTTTTGTGTGAAGACATTCTCAGTTCACCAGAAAAAGGTCAGTCTCATTTGTTTGGACATGAATGTATGGGTTTTTCGTATTAAATACCACATTATAAATTGAAGAACATAATCAATAATATCAGAAAAGCTTCATCAAACTTAAATAGAATTGTTGCTAATAAATCCTAATAGTTAAAGGTTAATAAAAACTTTCAATTGGAAACCAAAAGGAAATAAGATTCCCATTTGTAAATGTTATGTTTAAGAATAATAAGATCTAGCACATATTAAGCAGTGATTGCCATTTAAATAAAATAAACAATATTTTGATTATAATTGTAACCCATATGTGTGTATTATTTTACTTTTTTCATTCCTATCCCGATTAGGAACCATTGAGAAATACTGAGAAGCCACGTAAGTAAGTAATTAATTTTATAATTCGCCCTGAGATTGAAAACATATTGATATGTGATCTGGTTAATTAATTAAATTATTATTAATGCATTGATTAAATTAAATGACAAATAAGAATATTATCTCATATCAATAATCAAGATCACAACAACTGTCGTCCAACGTGGAAAGCATGGAAAAGTATTTCTAGTGGCAAATTTGAAGGATAGAAAGAGTAAAGCCGGTATTTGAAAATTTATATGCCTGTGGTAAAAAGTGAGATACTTACATTTGATAACATAAAATTTTAGATCTCTTTAGGTACAAATTTACATAACTGATTTAATATTTTATTTTTACGATATTTACATTTGATATATTTATTGACAATTTAAAATATTTGGGTGAGAAAAAGTCGTCTTGGTAACATACTAGTAAAATTTCATATTTGGCGGGGACAGTACTTCTTGAAAACAAATGTCTGTGACAAGAAGCCAAAGCAAAGACAACAAAAAACAAAAACAACATTCAGATCAAGAGGAAAATTCAGACCAAGAAGATATTTTAAACACAACAATCATGGAGACAGGAAAAAAAAGAATTGTCTGAATTGGAAAAGATATTACAACTTATGCATCTCCAGTCACAAAAAATGGATGAAGCAAAACGAACAATGGATAAAAATCAGGATGAAACACAAAAGAAAATGGATAGAATCCAAGACAACCAACAGGAAACAAAACAAGCAATGGATAAAAATCAGGAAGAAACATCAAAGAAAATGGATAAAGTGGAAAAAAAATGGATGACAATCAACAGGAAACAAAACAAGCGATAGAAGAGAACAATAAGAAAATAGAGGAACGCATAGAAAAGTATGAAATGAAAATTAAAGATCACATGCAAAAACAAGAAATGAGAATGAAGGACCACATGAAAGAACAAGAAATGAAAATTCAAAATAAAATGAAGGAGTTAACGAATTGCCAGAAAAAAGAAATGGAAAGTTTGGAAAACAAGTTGCAAAACGCTATTCGAGCAGACATAGAAGAAGTGGAAAGAAAGATTGCGGAAATCAATACCCAACAGAATGTCGGAGAAAGAAGAGAAATGGTTATACATAGCACAGATGACGTGAAGATAAGGTTGGGCGGGGATGTAAGAAGATTACACCCAGTGCCGTTCATAAATAGCCTGAAAAAGAAAATACAACACATCGGAAATTTCGAAACAGCAAAAGAAACTATCAGAAACCATCTCAAATATGCAGCAAGCCTATGGTTCGATAGTAAAGAAGAAGACTTCGGCAATTGGCAACAATTTGAACAAAAATTTTTGAATTATTTCTGGGGAAAGGTCCAACAATTGGAAATTAACAAGGAATTGCAAAATGGGAAATACAATGATAGGATGGGTGTATCAGAAAGGACAAATGCTTTGCAAATTTACAATAATGCAAAACATTTACAATATAATTACTCATCGGAACAATTAGTCGAACTGATTGCAAGACATTTCGAGGAAACGCTGGAAGACCATATCACATTGCAAAATTACAAAGACATAGATAGTTTATGCTAATTCCTACAAATAAGAGAATCACGTCTAAGAGAAAGAAAATCAAGAAGGTCGCGAGAAGATTATAGGCCCCGAGAAACACAAGATTACAGAGATAGAAATCAAAATAGGAGGGACTATACAAGACGAGATTTTAATCCCAGAAGGGAAAACGAAAATAGAGACAACGGAAGAGGAAATTATGAACAAAGAAATAGGCAATGGAATGAGGACAGAAATCGAGAATACCAGAATAGAAACACCACACGCTCAAATCAAGAAAACAGAAATAATGGTAGACAAAATGAACAGGGATATCGAGAAAACCGAAACAGATCCGACAGACCAAGAGAAAATAGAAGAGAAGTAAATAATACCCAGACAGATGAATATGACGGAGAGAGACATTATGACGAAAATATAAACAACGATGAGCAACCGGCGTCTTTTCACGACGGCGCTCACTAAAAACCAAAAATCAAACAGGAATCTTTTGTCACCCCAAGGAGTTCATTAAATTGGCAGGAAACAACGAAAAGAAAAATGGAGTTAATTTAAAATTTGTGGATGGATTTATCAACAAGAAACCAATTAAAATTATGATAGACACTGGATCTGAAATAACATTGGTCAACAGAAAACTAATAGAAGAAGTTAACTTAACAAATTTAATTTACAAAATACCTAGGGTAAATTTAGTGGGCGCAAACAAACGGACATTGGCAACTATAAATGAAGGCATACGAGTAATGGTACGACTGGGTAAGAATATGTATGCACTACAATGTGTAATAATGCCAAACATGTCACATGACATGATAGTAGGAGTTGACGAATTGGCAGAAAAACATGTAGTGATAGATTTTAAAAATAATACGATGAAACTAACAGAAGAAGAAGAAAAAGAACAGGACAAGGAACATGAGAAACAAAATACGGACGAATCAGGTAAAGAACAAACAGTGGAAATGAATTTGGCAGCGAAGCAAGGACAAAGAAAAAAAAGGAGAAAAGGTCAGAAAAAGATAAAAGAAAATGAAACCTGTGGCTCCTCAAAAGAAGAGTTGAGCCCAGAAGAAGAAAATGTGAGAGTATCAGAAACAAAGGAAACCTGGGATTCCTCAAAAGAAGAGACGAGCTCAGGAGAAGAAGAAATAAAGCTAAAAAATGAAAGTGAAAAGAATATGATTGAAACAGTAGTATTTGAAGAGGAGGTATATGCAAACGAGGATGCAGAATGCACGGTAAACATGTGTGAAGAATCTGAGAAAAAAGACAGAAAATTGATATGTGGAGAAGGGAAAGAAAAAGAATTGCGGTTGATGTTAAGAAACTACGAAAATTTGATCAATGAGGAAAACAGAGTGGCTAAAAAGTACGAACATTCATTTGAGGTGAAAAACTTGGGAAATTTTCGATCAAAGACTTACCCGATTCCATACAAGTATCGACAAGAGGTGAAAGAAGAAATAAATAAAATGTTGGAAGATCAAATCATCGAAAGATGTGATTCACCGTATGTTAACCCGATTGTGATAGTAAAGAAAAGCAATGGAGAATTGAGATTATGTTTAGATGCCAGGAATATCAACCAGCACACTGTATCACAATATGAATCACCTCTGAACATCGAGGCCATTTTTGGAAGAATCACCGGGTCACACATATTTTCAAAAATTGACTTAAAACACAGTTTTTGGTTGATACCGTTAGCTGAAAAGTGTAGAAACTACACCGCTTTTTCTATTGATGGTATTGTCTACCGGTTTAAGTTAGTGCCATTTGGATTGCAGAGTGCTTGTGCTGCACTCGTCCGAGCTCTACATACCATTTTGAATCGCCATGAAGATTTCATAGTTCATTATATCGATGATTTATTAATTTTTTCACAAGATACTCAGAGTCATCTGGAACACATAGAAATAATTCTGGAAGAATTGGACACAGCGGGATTGAAATTAAACATTGAAAAATGTAAATTTTTTCAAAAAGAATTCATTTATTTGGGCTTTCAATTGGACACCAAAACAGTAAGATTAGCCGAAGACAGAGTCAAGCTCATAGATGAATACCCAAGACCAACGAATTTGAAAACATTGAGAGGTTTTCTTGGCACGATTAATTATTTTAAAAAGCTGATTCCCGATTTGAGCCAAAAGGAAATCCCTCTGGTAAAATTGCTTAAAAAAGGAATAAAATGGAATTGGAAAGAAGAACAGGAGGAAGCTTTCGAAACATTAAAACGAGAATTCGCAAAAGGAACGAAAATATACCACCCCATTTACAATTTACCTTTTATACTCCGAACTGATGCGTCCATACAAAAATTTGCAGGAGTTCTGTCTCAAATACAAAACGACCAAGAAGTGCCGATATGTTTTATATCTCGAGTGACTAAAACACATGAGAGAAAATATAGTGTTACAGAATTGGAGTTTGCCAGTGTACTATATTGCGTAAACAAATTGAGGTTTTACTTATTGGGAGCAAAATTCACAATCGAAACAGACCATGCAGCTTTAGTACATATCATGAAGAATAGATTAGTAAATAATAGAATACATAGAGGCATTCTATTATTACAGGAGTATGATTTTGAGTTCCGATATATAAAAGGAAAATACAACATAATAGCCGACGCTCTAACACGGGATGAGGACACCGGAAAAAAGGAAACAATTACTCTACAGGTGGGACTAAATAGATTAATACAAGAAGAAGGGATATATTCGTTAAATGAGATAAGGACAAACCAGGAAGACCTAGAGGAAAGAGAGAAAAGAAGAGCGGAAGTAGAAAATAACATATATTTTAAGAGAATAGACGGAAAGGAACTATATTTAGTGACACAGACATTGGCCGAAAAGATAATAAAGAAATTACATGAGGACAATGGGCATATCGGTAGCAGAAAAGTTTGGCTCGTTTTTAGGGAAAATTACATCAGCCGACAGGATTACCGCATTGCAAAGGAAATTACCCAGAAGTGCGATGTATGTCAAAAATATAAGAGTCGAAATTTCAAAAACGAAAATGTTGCCAAAAATATTGAAGCCCGAAACAAACTAGACATTGTAGCAATAGATATGTTAAGCGATCTAATTATGACCACTAAAAGGAACAAACATATTCTGGTAATGATGGATGTGTTTTCAAAGTACGTAGAATTATATAGTTGCCGCACCACAAAGGGGGAAGAAATATTAAGAAAAATCGACAATTTTATAGCCACAGTAGGAACACCAAAAAAGATTCTACTGGACAATGCAACGTATTTCCGAAATGATCGTTTCAAGGGACAACTTCGAGAACGAGGAATAGAGACAAATTTTGTCAGCATCAGGCATCCACAGAGTAATCCTTCGGAACGATTCATACAGGAAGTGACGAAATTTCTTCGCATTGCAACAGATGGTCAACATCGCCATTGGGACAGGAAAATGGCGGAAATAGAAAGGTATCTAAATACAATTCCGAGCACAGTAACAAAAGAGACCCCAGAATACATCATGAAGGGTGTACTGCCGATAAGGCCATGGGAAGACCAAGAGCCAAAAGAATATCAACAGGTGATTGAAACCGTACAGAGAAGATTACGGCGAAGCAACGAAAAATATATCCAAAGACAGGAACACAATAGAAAAAGAAGACCAGTGACTTTCCAAAAGGGTGAAAAAGTACTCGTGAGGGCATTACGAGTATCAAATCTTCCTGGGGGCATTTGCGCAAAGTTGATGCCTGTTTTCGAAGGCCCGTACATCGTGAATAATGAAAATGGGATAAATAGTTATGAGTTGAGGTACAGGAACTCGGAAAAGATCCGAGGAATTTATAATATTCACGATGTATACAAATATCACGAATAAAAGACAGAATTACATGAAGTAGATAGTAAGTTAGGATATAAGACGTAGATTAAAGTAAGGAAATATACAGGGAGTTGGTTTTGCCTCGAGAAAATTTATTTAAAAATGCAGATAAATTTTATCGAATACAAGGCGGGGATTTGTTATATTTCTATTTGATATGAAAATTAAATTTTGATAATTATAAACAGAATTCAATTTAATATAAAATATTTTCAATTTTCTCAACCACGGGCATATAAATTTAGAACAACCTGTATACAACAAATTGTTATATTTAATTTTAAGAAGTGATTAGAAGAAGCATACGAAACTCGGGACAATGCGCTTAGAATAAACAAAGTGAATGGCGCGTACCATTATCGTTGTTCGCGGAAGGTTCGATCATTAGCCTATGCTAAATAAAACTCAAGTGAAATCGATAATAGGTCATTATCGTTGTTCGCGGAAGGTTCAATCATTAGCCTATGCTAAATAAGACTCAGTTGAAGTAGATAATAGGTCATTAAATTTTGTAAATAGTAGAAAGTAATTTTAGAATGGGAATTAACTATTTTTTTTTGAAATCCATTAAGCATATTTAGAAAGATTAAAGATTGGTTTTGAGGAATACTGCGAATGAGAGTTGGTGGTGGAAGGTTGATTTGTGAATCTGGAAGGGATATTTAGAAAGTAGGGGAATGAATGACAAATAGAGATCAGAATGTTTGGAGCTGTCGAGAAGTGAAGTCCAGTAGTAGACGGTAGTGTACGGAGAGTGAGAAAGCCGGTGTAGTTCCGTGAGTGTGGAGATCTATCGTGGAACGAGAGGTAGGCCAGGTTGAGAGTAAAGAACCTCCTTGAGCCAAGAGTGTCCCGGTAGCTGATTGCAGTTTCGAAAAAGGTAGAACACAGCATCACGACAGAAGCAGGAACGAGAGCTATACGAGCTAATCTTCAAAGGAGAACATTACTGAAAGCCAGGACGAGGTTTTGATCGCAGCCAAGGATAGCAGGAAACGGGTTTTGTGTGAAGACATTCTCAGTTCACCAGAAAAAGGTCAGTCTCATTTGTTTGGACATGAATGTATGGGTTTTTCGTATTAAATACCACATTATAAATTGAAGAACATAATCAATAATATCAGAAAAGCTTCATCAAACTTAAATAGAATTGTTGCTAATAAATCCTAATAGTTAAAGGTTAATAAAAACTTTCAATTGGAAACCAAAAGGAAATAAGATTCCCATTTGTAAATGTTATGTTTAAGAATAATAAGATCTAGCACATATTAAGCAGTGATTGCCATTTAAATAAAATAAACAATATTTTGATTATAATTGTAACCCATATGTGTGTATTATTTTACTTTTTTCATTCCTATCCCGATTAGGAACCATTGAGAAATACTGAGAAGCCACGTAAGTAAGTAATTAATTTTATAATTCGCCCTGAGATTGAAAACATATTGATATGTGATCTGGTTAATTAATTAAATTATTATTAATGCATTGATTAAATTAAATGACAAATAAGAATATTATCTCATATCAATAATCAAGATCACAACAATACGTTCACAAAAATATTATCTAATTACCTAGGTAGCGTGGGGCAGTTCGTAGTCGCTTTTAATCCTACTATAAAACTGAACCCATTAAAATCTAGGAAGCGTGGGGGAGTTCGTAGTCGTCCTTAAAAATTACTGAAATTAAAACCCAACTATGACTTCATGTTCTCTCAGCATTCTGTTTTTTGATTCATTCGCTTTTGTTAGACCATAAAAAATTGGATAATTTAACAACTAGCCATGTTCTTCATAAGTACAGGGTGTTTCTAAATAAGTGCGACAAACTTTAAGCGGAATGGGACATCTGGGCGTCGCCGTTTCGGCAGGGCCATTTAGGCGTCGTCGGTTGGGCGTCCAGCCAAGTGGACGTCAGCCGTTTCGGCGTCGGCCATTTCGACATCGAACCTTTCGTTTTGTCGGTATTTATCTTCATTCCGTTTTCTTTAAGTATTTTACTCCATTATTTGCAAGTAGCATTCAGTTTCGTACTGATAAACCAGCGGACCCTGGTTCCAGTTGGGTTGCGGGCCCGCCCTCCCAATAAAAACGCACATTTATGTAAAAAATGTTAAACAAACATTAAATATAAATTATCATATATCATTAAATATATTTATTAAAACTCAAGCTAATTATAGTCCATGTACTCACGGTTCTTGCTGTTAAAGAACCGCTCGGATTAAGATGAAATTTGGCATACCCGTAGCTAAAATGTCAAACAAAAAAAAGTGATACCTATGTTACCCTGGGGGTGACTTACACCCCTTCTCATGGGGTGAAAAACATACGTTCAAGATAAGGCCGGAATTGGATAACCTGATTAATTCTTAATTAAACACTTAAAAATTATTGGTAACACTTCTTTTTTACGTGCCATCCCAGCAACGAAGGTTGGCAATCATCATTGCTATTCTAACTTTTGACACAGCCCGAAAGAGTTCAGTTGAGCTACATCCAAACTATTGTCTTAGATTTCTCAGCCAGGACTTTTTAATCTCCTTCCTTTAATCTTTCCCTGCATTATTAATTTGAGGAGTTCATATCTGTCACCACGTATTATATGTGATGACCCAAGTATTGCTGATACCAAAAATCTCAACTAGTAAAAATATATATGTTTTACTATTGTGAATATTTTGGTTATAGTTTGTATTTTGTTTTCCTGAACACAAAAATTGGTTATAGAAGACATGGCAGTGCAAAATTTGCGTACACTCGTGATTAGTGACTCGTTGAAGCCCATTTAACTACAGCCTTTTCAAAAATAAGCACTTTAAACCAACGAATCTTACATGTCTTTTAAACAATACATAAATAAAGTAGTTTGTGAAGTGGTAACGATTAATTTCATTTCAAATGCTAATTAGAGGGTGATTTTCACGGCTTTTTTTACCAACCATAAAAAAGATACCAACATCATTTTGATCGTAACTTACTTATATTATTTCTAATGTTAGAAACTTTTTTAAAAAACAATGGACTATTAAAACAGTAAGTTAATAAACGGCATCACCAGTCGTTTTCATAAATATTGAAACTCAAAAATCTCCAGTCATAATTAAAAACCTTAATATCGGAAAACTAAAACAACTAAAAAATGAACTTGGAATGAAATTTATATCAACAAAATAGATTCTCAAATTGCAAATGATATATACTCCAGGCTGTGGGTGAAAAATAGGTCGATTTCAGGATATAATTCAGGAATTTTTGAAACCTATCAGGTGTTGTAAAGGACGATGCCAGGAATAACTTATACTAAAATGTGACCAAAAATATTGTGAGCTTTTTTTATAATTGCAATTTTCATTTGTTAAATTTGCAATTTTTAAAGATTTTTAATTTTGCAGCTTAGGATATTGATTCTAGAGAAAAGCTTTTTAATAGAAAGTTGTAGTAAATTAAAAAACCTACAATTTGAGCTACGGTAAGTTTAATTTCGTTTATTGGTTATTGCAAAACAGCCTGCGAAAAGTCCAAAATGGCCGTTTTTTACAATTGCGTTATTTATTGTACAAATAATTTTTTTTATTTTTTACAGCTTTAAAATGAAGACCTTTCAATTCCAAACATAAAAAAAATTGTAAGGCCGGATTAACAAATTTGTTGCTTAGATATTATAAATGGTTTTTCCCAAGAGGTGAAATGTCGAAGGCTATAACATTTTGAAAAAAAAAAAAAAATCGTAGAGAGTTGGTGAAACATCCAATCTCCTTCTAAAGAGTTATATTTTCATATTATGATGTAAATAAATGCGTAAAACATTTTTAAACCTCTAATTTTTGGGTTTGAAAATAAGGGGGCAAATTTCGTTATAAACATTTAGAGGTGAAGCATCCCTGTACATCCTATGAGTTTTTAACTTACAGATGCTGCAGTTGCTGAAGACGAAACGAAGATTTTCAAAAAAAAAAAAAAAATTCTACGACCAACTGAAGCCGAGCTAAATGTTGGGTTTGAAAATAAGGGGACAAATTTCGTTATAAACATTTTAGAGCTGAAGCAGCCCTGTACATCCTATGAGTTTCTAACTTACAGAGTATTGTTGCTGAAGACAAAACGAAGATTTATAAAAAAATAAAAATTTTCTACAACCAACTGAAGCCGAGATAATTGTTTCTTTTTTCTTAAATCGTAGTGCCTTTATTTATAACAATTAAGAAATTATTTTACAGTCATTGACTAAAGAAACACTTATATTATCTTAAAATAAAAATTATTATAAAATATAGTTACATTTAATTATTAAAAATTATTTTTAAAATCGGTGCTTTCGCGAGCGTCCGAATTTTGCAAATTGCCCGGCTCGCTTCAAATCCGCGCGCTCGGAAAATTTTTTCGTAACTTGTATTAAATTTTGACCGAAAACAATTTAATAATATTACCATTATAATATACAGTCTATTTACCACTGTATTTGTTTTTCTTGATAAACTTTTATATGTGAAATCTTATTTCTGAAGAAATAATATTACAAAAATGATACATATATATGAAATACATAACTATATTTTTATTTTTTTCATTGTTATATAAATATAATAATAATAATGTTACTTCTTATTATACAATATAAAACTTTTTCTTCTTGTAGTGACTATCCGTTTTGGATGTTGGTGACCATCATGGCAATCTGTACTTGCACACTAAATCGGTATTGCTGCTCTAAAAAGATTTGTAGTTGTTGTGTTGAACGACGTACGTAAATTTTCTAGCAAGGTAATCCTTCGCCTTCCTGGTTCTCAGTTTCCAAATGGGGTTTGCCAAATTGCCATGATGGTCGCCAACATCCAAGACGGATAGTCACTACAAGAAGAAAAATTTTATATTGTATAATAAGAAGTAACATTATTATTATTATTATATTTATATAACAATGAAAAAATTAAAAATATAGTTATATATTTCATATATACAGTGAGCACGTAAAGGTTGGAATAAATTCATTTTCTCGAGAATAGACAATTTTGGAAAAAAATCCCGAAACAGGTCAATTTTTATTTTTAAATTATGACTTTTTGGCATATGTATCATACTAGTGACGTCACCCATTTGGGGGTGATGACGTCATCGATGATTTTTTTTAAATGAGAATAGGGGTCGTGTCATAGCTCATTTGAAAGGTAATTCAATTCTCTATTCAGTAATATAAACATCAATATAATTATTTATAGAGGGTGTCCAAAAAAATTTTTTTTTTAATTTATTGACATAAAAAGAAGAATCTGTGTAATTTACTTAATTCAAAATAAATTTTACTGCTACCAGAAAACAGGAAAAAATGTTTATTTGACAAATAAAAAATATCGTTTTTTGCAAATTCAATATTAAAGCAGCCACCCACCTGCCTCTTGACAATTTGAGCATTTAATTTAAGCGAAAAGCATTTTTTTTTCAAATAAACATTTTTTTCTGTTTTCTGAGAGCAGTTAAATGTATTTTGAATTAAATAAATTACACATATTTCTTCTTTTTATGTCAATAAATTTAATTAAAAAAAATGTTTTCGAAACCGTGTATAAATAATTATGTTATTGTTTATAGGTACTACTGAATAGAGAATTGAATTACCTTTCAAATGAGCTATCACATGACGCCTATTCTCATTTAAAAAAATCATCGATGACGTCATCACGCCCAAATGGCTGACGTCACTAGTATGATATATATACCAAAAAGTCGTAATTTAAAAATAAAAATTGACCTGTTTCGGGATTTTTTCCAAAATCGTCCATTCTCGAGAAAATGAATTTATTCCAACCTTTACGTGCTCACTGTATGTATCATTTTTGTAATATTATTTCTTCAGAAATGAGATTTCACATATAAAAGTTTATCAAGAAAAACAAATACAGTGGTAAATAGACTGTATATTATAATGGTAATATTATTAAATTGTTTTCGGTCAAAATTTAATACAAGTTACGTAAAAAATTTCCTAGCGCGCGGATTTGATAGTCCTGTCGCCAGGGGGGGTACAACGGCCTCGTTAATTCAGATGGACTTACTCAAGTTTTTTTTATGTATTTTGACCCGTAGAACACGAATTTTTTGGGTAACAGTTGATCCGGATGTCGATAAGATTGTTATAGACCAAGAACTTGAGGAATCAAATAACAGCGATTTTTGGCAAAACAAAACAATATTTTGTATTTTTTGGGCCATTTTAAGTAAAAAATATTTTTACAAGTTTTTTCGTAGGATGCACAGTTTTCGAGATAAACGCGGTTGAACTTTAAAAAAATCGAAAAATTGCAATTTTTGAACCCGAATGACTTTTGATTAAAAAATAAAATAGCAAGTCTGCTTACCGCATTTGAAAGTTTAAGTCAAATTATATCGGTTTTGATTATTTGCATTGGTAAAAATTTATTTTTTTATTGTTTAACAAAGCTATAAACACGTAGGGTTTCCCGTGCTTTTACATGCGTTTTAACGCATGTAACGTAGAAATAGTCTTGATTGCACTAGTACCTATTCTACCTACTCGTTCGATTTTAAATGAGAAATCATAGAAACATCACTCACGCACTAGTTGTTTGTAGCTTTGTTTAGCAATAACACAATAAATTTTTAGCAATGCAAATAATCAAAACCGACATAATTTGACTTGAACTTTCAAAGGCGCTAAGCAGAATTGCTATTTTATTTTTTAATCAAAAGTTATTCGGGTTTAAAAATTGCAGTTTTTCGATTTTTTGAAAGTTCAACCGCGTTTATCTCGAAAACTGTGCATCCTACTAAAAAACTTGTAGAAATATTTTTTGCTTAAAATGACCCAAAAAATACAAAATATTGTTTTGTTTTGCCAAAAATCGCTGTTATTTGATTCCTCAAGTTCTTGGTCTATAACAATCTTATCGACATCCGGATCAACTGTTACCCAAAAAATTCGTGTTCTACGGGTCAAAATACATAAAAAAAATTTGGGTAAGTCCATCTGAATTAACGAGGCCGTTGTACCCCCCCTGGCGACAGGACTATGAAGCGAGCCGGGCGATTTGCAAAATTCGGACGCTCGCAAAAGCACCGAATTTAAAAATAATTTTAATAATTAAATGTAACTATATTTTATAGTAATTTTTATTTTGAGATAACATAAGTCTTTCTTTAGTCAGTGACTGTAAAATAATTTCTTAATTTTTATAAATAAAGGCACTACGATTTAAGAAAAAAGAAACAATTATCTCGGCTTCAGTTGGTTGTAGAAAATGTTTATTTTTTTATAAATCTTCGTTTCGTCTTCAGCAACAATAATCTGTAAGTTAGAAACTCATAGAATGTACAGGGCCGCTTCATCTCTAAATGTTTATAACGAAATTTGCCCCCTTATTTTCAAACCCAACATTTAGCTCGGCTTCTGTTGGTCGCAGAAATTTTTTATTTTTTTATAAATATTCGGTTCGTCTTCAGCAACAATAAACTGTAAGGTAAAAACTCATAGGATGTACAGGGCCGGTTCAGCTCTAAATGTTTTTAACGAAATTTGCCCCCTTATTTTCAAACCCAAAAATTATAGGTTTAAAAATGTTTTACGCATTTATTTATATCAGAATATGAAAATATAGCTCTTTAGAAGGAGATTGGATGTTTCACCAACTCTCTACGATTTTTTTTCAGAAAGTTATAGCCTTCGACATTTGACCTCTTGGCATAAAAAATTTATAATATCTAAGCAAAAAATTCGTTAATCAGGCCTTACAATTTTTTTTTATGTTTGAAATTGAAAGATCTTCATTTTAAAGCTTTAAAAAATAAAAAAAATTATTTGTACAATAAATACCGCAATTGTAAAAAACGGCCATTTTGGACCTTTCACAGGCTGTTTTGCAATAACCAATACACGAAATTAAACTTACCATAGCTCAAATTGTAGGTATTTTAATTTACTACAACTTTGTATTAAAAAGTTTTTTCTAGAATCAATAGCCTAAGCTGTAAAATTAAAAATCTTTAAAAATTGCAAATTTAACAAATGAAAATCGCAATAAAAAAAAGCTCACAATATTTTTGGTCACATTTTAGTAGAAGTTATTCCTGGCATCGTCATTCACAACACCTGATAGGTTTCAAAAATTCCTGCATTATATCACGTTTTTTCACCCACAGCCTGGGGTAATAATATATAAGTTTATAAATAAGTTGAATAATTACATACACACCTCTAGGAAGATAAAATGGTTAAAAGAAAAAATATAAAAAAATCTTAAATAACGGTGGGGTTGATATCTTTTATCAAACGACGAGATTTTCAAAAAGAAATTATTGTCTATATTTATCCTTATTATAGTTACCACTATATATTGTTTATATTTAAATTTAACCTCAGAACTACCTAAAAGTACAGGCTGAAGGATGCGGGTGCTATAAACACGAGTATCGAACATCGAGCCAAGTGTATTGGGATTATTTTAATGACCGTACAAAACTTGTATTGATCAGTTGCCGAGTTTCTGCAGCTGTAGTTTACCTAAAACTTATTCATAAGTATTGTACATATAAAAAATACAAGTGTTTGAGTTAGCACGTGTAGGCAGCACCAACGGTGATAAAAGTCTTTAAAAGTGTACAAACAAGAGCTTCGGAGCAGGTAAAACGAGTAAGGAAAATTACAAAAGCGTAGTGTTTCATAAATTTTGTTTTTAAATTTTTTGATAAATAGATATTCTTCGTGTGTGGTTATAAGTACACCTACAAAAATTAAAATTTATTTAGCAGTTACATTTTTTAGTCTGTACTTGTGTAATAGTTTAAAATGTTTCCATCAAATTAGAAATAAAATAATCAAAAAGGGCATTAGAGCGGGCCCCTGCGCGGCCTGGGCCCTGGTTCCGCGGAACCCGCCGAACCATGCTCACTACGCCACTGTGTAGCATCAGATCGTCAGCAAATGCTCCTTTCGAGATTTTCACTTTTTGTAGATTTCTATTCCCTACATTAAGTTTTTTACTTCTGGTTGTGCATAATTTTGTCCATTTAATATTAGAAATAGTGTAGAAAGTGTTCCTCCATGTCTTAAACCTTGATTTATTGTAAACGTATTTGATGTTTGATTATTACTAATTACCTACGGCGTTGTTGTTCTTATATATATATATATATATATATATATATATATATATATATATATATATATATATATATATACATCTTTTGTCATTCAGTAGCTTATTGTCCATTTCTTTGTCTCTTAGTATTTTCCCCAAAAAGAGCAAATTCCTGAGCATCTCCAGAAATATGGATGCACTTGAAAATTCCACCATAACACTGAATACCAGGTCCATTGAAAGAGTGAGCAAATTTAAATACCCTGGAACGTGGCTTTTTGAAGACTGGACATCGGACAGGGAAGTTAAAGGTCGCATTGAGCAAGCTCGACAAGCTTTAGTAAAATTCAGGAAGGTACTGACCTGTTCAAGTGTTAAGAGATCGATCTTCAACTGAGACTAAGGTTTACTAAGTGCTACGTATGGTCGGTGCTGCTATATGGCGTAGAGGCCTTGACACTCAAAACAAGGGATATAGACAGATTAGAAGCCTTCAAAATGTGGCTTTGTCGCCGTATCCTAAAGATGCCATGGACGGCGAAAGTCACAAAAATGTAGATGTCCTTAAAAGAATCAACCAAGAACGCCAAATTTTCGAAACCACCAAGAAAAGGAAAACGGCGTATCTGGGTCACATCATGTCAAACGAAAAATACAAGTTCCTTCAACTTATAATCGAGAGGAAAATTGAAGGCAAGAGAGGAATAGGACGCAAAGAAAATGTCCTGGCTCCGAAACAAAAGGCAATGGACAGGAATCAACGACATACCATCTCCGATACACATTACAAGAAACATAAAGCTAATGGAAAATGTGATCGCTAACATCCATTAGTGGACTTGCATCTGAAGAAGAAGAATTTTCCCTAGTTTCTGATTTAACCTCGAATAGCTCGGCCCGGGCATCGTAATCTACTACATAATGACACACCTTGTCGAAAAGGCTATAGCGGGATAAGATGGTCAAAATTGCACCAGGCTCGATTCAGTTTTGGGTTTAGCCATTCAAAAATATATAATTGAAAACTCACTCAGCCAAATTTTCAAGTCCCTAGGTGCACCGGGGGTCCGCTATAGAAAAAAACGTGTTTTTTTGAAAACATTTTTTTTCAGACGCTGTATTGCTGCAAAAAATCTGGAAAAATTAATGAATACGTATCTTATCAACACAAAGCTACCTGATTTTTTTCAGATTTTTAGCTTCAAAATTGAGCGCAGGAAAAATTTTTGAAATTTTCAAAAAAATTTTAGATTATGTTGTAAATTTTTCGTTAACTTTAAAATATTGTTATTTTGTGTATTTTTTTCCATTCTTTCGAATGGCATAAGCATCATTATCATTTTCGACGTGAAAAATACTTAAAAATCGAAAAAACTGTTTTTTTTGCATTTTCTGAAGTTTTTGACTCATAAACTCAACAACATACAGCTAAATTAATTATCATTTACATTTTTATATGTATTGTTACATTTACAATCAAAATCAGCTATTAGAACTTATTATTTTCCTACAGCATGCTCAAAAACCCCGTTTTTCAGCGTTTTTACTAAATAGCCTCAGAAATCAGTAAAAAAAAATAATTCTTTTAACGTTTAAAAAATTAAAATTTTGTTGTTCTCTAAAGAATGTAATACAATTTAATACTTAAATAAATTATTTTTTTGTTTTGCACGATTGTTTGAATTTCATATATAATAATATCGTCCCACTAAGTGTACCCTGCCATAGGCTTATAAAAAAATCAATAAATTAATTTTTTTAACGTTTTAACGTTTAAAAAATAAAATTTTTGTAGTATTCGATAGAAAATGTTGCCCCTTTATAAAAATGCTTGTTGCGGTTGTGATTTTCAAAGCGCGCTAAGGTTAAAAAAAGCTCGGCACTTTGGTGCCGTACGCAAGGAAGCGCTTCTAGCCACGTTTTTGGAAAAAACTGAGGATAAACCAGTCCTCAAGTACCCGCCGTTGAAGCCACTAACTACTTACGTAATAAAAATATTTTTAAAATAATAAAATAAGAAAATCTACGGTTTCGTTTTGATTAAAAAATAAAAAAATATTTTTATTAAACTTTAATGAGGAATTATTATTTAAATAAATAATTATTAAATTATTTGAATTACTTAATTGATTAAATAGTGCAACCTAAAGAGTGCAGAGTGTTTAAAGGGATTAATAAATTAATTATTAAAAAGTTACTACACAATGATGAAATTACAAAATTCAAATTAATATACAGCATGGTGCAAAGAAAGGAATAAATTCGTTATTTCGTAAACTGGCGACTTTCGGAAAAATACCGAAACGGGTCGAGTGTGATATGAGTGACGTCATCCATCTGGGTGTGATGATGTAATCGATGATTTTTTTAAATGAGAATATGGGTCGTGTGGCAACTCATTTCAAAGGATATTCAGTTCTCTATTCATTAATATAAACACTAACACAATTATTTATACAGGGTGACCAAAAAACATTTGAATTAAAGTAATTGACATAAAAAGAAGAATTTAAGTAATGTATTTACTTCAAAATATATTTTACTGCTGTTAGAAAACAGAAGAAAATGTTTGAGATATAAACATTGCTTTTCACTTAAATTCAATGTTCAAGCCAGCTCCTGCCAGCCACCTGCCTCTTGTTATTTAAGCGAAAAGCAATGTTTATTTTTCGAATAAACATTTTTTCCGTTTTCTGAAAGTAAAATATATTTTGAATTAAATAAATTACATACATTATTTTTTTTTTGGATATTAATTTATTTAAAAAAAATTTGGTCACTCTGTATAAATAATAAGGGTAAAGTTTCCATTGTTTTCAATCTGGTGGGATGTAGAGTAATATTTTTGATGTTATTTTATGTGCTATTAGATTGAAAACTTAGTCCTTTCTAATAATGGTAATGTTTATACTACTGAATAGAGAATTGAATAACCTTTCGAATAACCAAATTATAGTAAAGTCCCAGTGATTGGCTGTGTACCATAGTTAAAAAAAGTTACACAGAAATAAAAAACTTCGGTTTGTGTAATGGTATAAAATTCTATTAAAAAACTTTTAAAAAAGTCATCCAAATAGATTATAGAAAAACATCAGAACATTTTCTATCTAGTCAGATCATCTTCAGTGACATTCTGTTTAGTTACTGAAACTATAGTCCGCTAGTTGATATATATGTAGTCTTCAAAATTACATAATTATTTATTAAAATTTCCCATATAAATAGTGAATCATAAAAATGCCAAAGGAAATAGCTTCAGAACAACATTAAAATTATACTTTTGAAATGCGGCACGATGTCGATATAAATGGATTTTACTAAAGCTCAAAAGCAGCATGGCTTCCTTGCTCGAAAATCTGAAGGGGTACTTGCCACAACGAGTTCGAGGTCAAGACGGAATTCGGTCTGTGTCACTCGTCTTGACTTGTCATTCCAAAAGTATAATTTTAATAAAATTATGTAATTTTAAAGACTATATATCAACTAGTGGGCTAGTTTCAATTACTACACAGAATGTCACTGAAGATGATTTGACTAGATCGAAAACATTCTGGATGTTCGTAGATGACTTTTTTTAAAAGTTTTTTAATAAAATTTTATACCATTATACAAACCAAAGTTCTTTACTACTATGGTTTTTCAAATAACCGTAATTCTCATTAAAAAAATTCATCGATTACGTCATCGCGCCCAGATGGATGAGTCACTACTAGTATGATATATATGCCAAAAAATCACAATTAAAAAATCGATCTCTTTCGGGATTTTTCCTTAGAGTCGACAGATTAATAAATAACGAATTTATTCCTTTCCTTTGCATCATACTGTATATTAATTTGAATTTGAATTTTGTAATTTCATGAGTACGTAGTAACTTTTTAATAATTAATTTACTAATCCCTTTAAAAACTGCACCCTTTAGGTTGCACTATTTAAGCAATTAAATAATTCAAAGAATTTAGTACTTTATTTATATAATAATTCCTCATTAACGTTTAATAACACGATTTTTATTACGTAAGTAGTTAGTGACTTCGACGGCAGTACTTGAGAAGTGGTTTTTTTTTGTATCGAACACTACAAAAATTTTATTTTTTAAACGTTAAAAATTTTTCCTCATTAACGTTTAATAACACGATTTTTATTACGTAAGTACATAGTTAGTGACTTCGACGGCAGTACTTGAGGAGTGGTTTTTTTGTATCGAACACTACAAAAATTTTATTTTTTAAACGTTAAAAAAATTAATTTATTAATTTTTTATAAGCCGATGGCAGGATACCCTTAATGGGACGATATTATTATATATGAAATTCAAATAATCGTGCAAAACAAAAAAATAATTTATTTAAGTATTAATTGTATTACATTCTATCAATAACAACAAAATTTTAATTTTTTAAACATTAAAAGTATTATTTTTTTTACTGATTTCTGAGGCTATTTACTAAAAACGCCGAAAAACGGGGTTTTTGAGCATGCTGTAGGAAAAAAAATAAGTTCTAATAGCTGATTTTGATTAAATGTAAAATACATATAAAAATGTAAATGATTATTAATTTAGCTGTACGTTGTTGAGTTTATGAGTCAAAAACTTCAGAAAATGCCAAAAAAAACAGTTTTTTTCGATTTTTAGGTATTTTCCACGTCAAAAATGATGATGATGCTTATGTTATTCGAAAGAATGGGAAAAAAATACACAAAACAACAATATTTTAAAGTTGGCGAAAAATTTACAACATAACCTAAAATTTTTTTGAAGATTTCAAAAATTTTTCCTGCGCTCAATTTTAAAGCTAAAAATCTGAAAAAATCAGGCAACTTTGTGTTGTTAAGATACGCATTCATTAATTTTTTCAGATTTTTTGCAGCAATGGAGCGTCTGGAAAAAAATGTTTTTAAAAAAACACGTTTTTTTCCATAGCGGACCCCCCGGAGCAACTAGGGACTTGAAAATTTGGCTGAGTGAGTTTTCAATTATATATTTTCGAATGGCTAAACCCAAAACTAAATCGAGCCTGGTGCAATTTTGACCATCTTATCCCGCTATAGCCTTTGACTGATGCCAAAAAGGTTGCACTACAGTACCTCTTGTCCTCTATGTCATTATTTATCTGTTTTACCAAGCGAGGGACTTTTTATGTGGTTCCATATCTGCTACGGAAACCAAATTGATGTTGTGGGGTTAAATTTCAGTCTAAGAGGATTGGCTCCAACTGTTATATGAGCAGTTTTTCAAACACTATAGATAAATTAACCAAATTTTTAATGTATATGCGCCAGTATATGGTATCCCCTGTATAATAATAAAGTAAAACCTGTAGTCGGAGAGATAGAAGCGGAATTTGTGCGTGATAAGTAATATGAAAAAACTATACGGGGATATGTTAAATTAGTTGTGTACATGACTTTTCCCAACGTCCGGAAACCAGAGTGGGGGACGAGGGTAGTTATATAGGGTCACATTCGCGGTTTTTATTATTTTTTTTTGTGACGCTCATGATAGAGATAGTGCACCAAAATTTGGGAATAAGCACGTCATGACGTAACTAAGTAAAATCTCTAGGAGCGGAACGCTGCGTGGCCGACAAAGGGGTGGGGGTAGGGATGAATATATAAAATATAAAGGGTTATTTGTGACGCTCGTGTTCGAGATAGTGCACCAAAATTTGGTAATAAGTAGATCATGACGTAACTAAGTACAATCTCCAGGGGCAGAACGCTGCGTGGCCGACAAATGGGTGGAAGCAGGGGTGAATATAAAAAATACAAGAGATTTTTTGTGACGTTCGTGATCGAGATAGTGAACCAAAATTTGGGAGTAAGTAGATCATGACGTAACTAAGCAAAATCTCCAGGGGCGGAAACCAGAATTGAGGATGAGGGTAGTTTTAAGGTGTCAAAGTCGCAGTTTGTATTATTTATTTTGTGACGCAGCACAACATTTGTTCCCCACACAGCGTTCCGCCCCTGGAGATTTTACTTAGTAATGTCATGATTCATGATCTACTTATTCCCAAACTTTGGTGCACTATCTCGATCACGAAAGGCAAAAAAACCCTTTATATTTTTATACTCACCCCTGCCTACCAATTCTTTGTACCCCAAGCAGCGTTCCGCCCCTTATTCCCAAATTTTGGTGCTCTATCTCAATCAAGAACGTTGCAAAAAACCCCTTATATTTTTTATATTCACCCCAACCCCCACCCCTTTGTCGGCCACGCAGCGTTTCACTTTGGAGATTTTACTTAGTTACGTCATGACCTACTTATTCCAAAATTTTGGTGCACTATCTCGATCATGAGCGCCACAAAAAAAAATAATAAAAACCGCGAATTTGACCCCTTATAACTACCCCCGTCCCCCTCTCTAGTTTCCAGCTCTGGGGATTTTACTTAGTTATGTCATGGTCTACTTATTTTCAAATTTTGATGCACTGTCTAGATCACGAACGTCACAAAAAAACCCCTTAGATTTTTTATATTCACCCCTGCCCCACCCCTTTGTCGGTTACGCAGCGTTCCGACCCTAGAGATTTTACTTAGTTACGTCATGACCTATTTATTTCCAAATTTTGGTGCACTATCTCGATCATGAACGTCACAAAAAAAATAATAAAAACTGCGACTTTGACCCCTTATAACTACCCTTGTCCCCCACTCTGGTTTCCGGCCGTTGAAGAAAGTCATGTACACAACTAAATCAACATATCCCCGTATAGTTTTTCCATATTATTTATCACGCACAAAATTTGCTCCCAGCTCTTAGACTACTCTGTTCCACTACTTTTATCGATAAGCTATTAGTCTTATTATTAACAAAGTGGAAAAGTAATCGTTCAAAAGTGACATTTAGTTTGCTATATATTTTTTTTATTACTTGTGTCGTTTGTGCCAGAATAGTCACAAACATTATTATTGATCATATGTAGAAATAAAATTAATAATTTACCACCAGCTGCTACTGTAACACACGCGATATGGCTTTTAAACTATTTATAATGTTATAAATGAAGTTTGAGAAACAACAATGTGCTACATTCGTCCAACAACACAGATACCATAAATCTTATTTAATTATAGTTTAATAATTTTGTACAACTGAGAAGTGGGAAACTAAATACTATACAGGATGTTTCAGTAGACCGCATGTTAGAATTTCTTAATAGCATTTAATAGCATCGACTTTTTGTCATACAGCTACACTCTACATAATGATACAAAATTTTAATTAGTCTTCTTCACAAGATATAGCTTTCACCTTTGAACAACAATCGTCTAGCGAAAACCACAATATTAACTAGGGACTAAAAGCTAGACAAAGAATGTACCATCTTGTCTCTAGAAGAATTACATAATACACATTTCAAAAAGTACAATAGCAAATTAAAAAATAAATTGACTGTTTATCGTAGATAAAAATATAGTATGCAACTCGTTACACAGTTTAAAAAAATGATTTTATTGACGTTTCGACTTACAACTCAGACGTTATTCTCAAAATACAAAATATTACTAAATTAAACACAAATGTTGTTGCTTAGTAAAAAAATTCTTCTAATAATTTAATTTAATCTGACTCATTCACATTGGCAATTCAGACATTATATTATTATACATTTTAAAGTAGAAGACTTTAAAATGATATTGCCAATATTTATGAGTTGCGTTCAGGGGACGACTTTATTGAAAGATAGTTCATTCGATTAGTCAATAAAATCATGTTTTCAGTTAAATTGTGGCTTATGTCTCATTCAGAATAACAAATTACATAAAATGCCATTAAGAAAAAATAGCTTCAGAACAATAATAGATTCTGGTGGAGGCGTTTAATGTTAATTTTATTGGGCATCCACCAAATTACAGTTTTTGGTCCCGTATCAGTGACAAAAAAAAGTTTTTTTCGAACCACCCTATCACATATCCTTCATTTAAGCTTAAACGAATTTAACTGGATTTAAGTCGTAATGGTAAGTTAAAATGTCAAAACACTGTGACAGAGTTACTATTAATATTCTGAAGAGTGTTGTCGAACCACTTCAATCCTACGCTGCCGTGCTAAGCCCAAAGGCGGGATCTGATTTTTTATCGAAAATAAGATTTTTGTATTTTTAGGTAGAATAGGGTATTTAGTATATATTTATAAAGTCTTTGGAGTTGTAGAAGCATTATATTTTAAATAAAATTGCAATTTTGTTAGCGGTATCTACAATTTTCAGTTAAAATACTAAGCAATTTGGCGGCAAATGTTAAATACTATGGCGTTTTGACGGTATCTGCTACAGTTGCCGTCCATATATCTTAGCATATTGCACTTACCGCTAATCTACTTTCAAGAATTCTACGCCTACATTTAGACATTTAGAAACCGCCAAATCGCCTTAGTATTACAAAGTAAATTCGGCCTAACTTTATAAGGTTAAATTATTGTGTTAGTTAAAAGAGTTGTGTTAGTAAAAGAAATAATTAGCGAGGATGGTAAGAACTTTTCGAGATTATTATATCTATTGAAATATATTTTCATTTTTGTTAATAGTATTTCAAGAATTAACTATTTATATTGTCCTAAACAATATGAATCTGCGCCAAGTGGATGATTTATATGTATGTTGAACTAAATCAATGCAACCCATTGATTGCATTTTTTTTGTTTCAATACAAGCTATTATCATTGTTTAACTAGACAATGTCTAGTAGTCTAGTTATACAATGCTATTATAGATACGGGATTGTAGATTTGGGATATCTTTACCTAATCTTTTGAGAATCCTTTACATAAGTTTTATACAAAAATGCTGTTTTTATTCCTTTATAAATTTTCTAAGAATGCGTCAGGTACCTGGATAATGATCCAAAAATTTGTTTTCAAGAAACAAAATAAAAATAGCTGAGAAGAGAAAGTCAAAAGTATGGTTTACAATCACATTTACAGTTGAAGAATTCTTTAAAACGCAGATGTTTAAACAGCTATAACAATCTGAACGGATTCTGGTTTTTCGTTGTATAAGTACAGTTCTGCCCAATTTATTAGACGCACTATAAAAGATTTTATAAAAAATGATAATTATGAGGTAATACCATTGTAATACTAAATAGGTTTTGTGTATGTACCGGACACAAGGTATGGTGTTCGATTGTCTATTAAATTGTCTATATTGAATCGTAAATAGAACATTAATATTAATGAACCAATATGTATATATTGACTCTTGAAAGAAAACAGATATAACGACAACTAAATATTGTCAATTTGTTGTTGTCATATTGTGGCTCAACAAAATAATAACATTTAATAGTACTTTAATTCTTTCAATTTAATAAACTGGAATACACAGAAAACCTTTTTATTTCATATCAATCACAACTGTAAACCACATACCGCTAATAGGCTTAGTTTTATAGTAAGTTTTGATAAAACGTTTTAGCGGTATCTACCTCTTTTTATATAAAACTTTGTTTTAAAATATAATTAACGGTTCCCTTAATAAACTGGGGCATATATCCATGCATAAAAACTATTAGCTAGTCCATAAATCCCTAACGGGCCAAAATTTTAGCATTCAATTTTGAAATCGATTTTGCCACCATTTTGTCAAATGTTAGTTACCGCCTTTGGGCCTAGCACGGCAGTACGGTAGTATGCATAATCCTTTAAGCGTTTTTTGATGGCGGTAGAACGGCTCGTTGGATTGTGACGTATGAGACCTCGTTGGCAAGACGTCGTATTTTTATCTACGACCAACAAGTAATTTATTGTTTTAAAGTTGGTATTGTACTTTTTTAAATGTGTATCGAGATCTAGTTGCGTACTGGTTACTGGCAACTTTAAAACAATAAATTACTTGTTGGTCGTAGATAAAAATACGACGTCTTGCCAACGAGGTCTCATACGTCACAATCCAACGAGCCGTTCTACCGCCATCAAAAAACGCTCAAAGGATGATGCATACCACCGTAGGATTGAAGTGGTTCGACAACACTCTTCAGAATATTAATAGTAACTCTCTCACAGTGTTTTGACATTTTAACTTACCATTACGACTTAAATCCAGTTAAATTCATTTGAGCTTAAATGAAAGATATGTGATAGGGTGGTTCGAAAAAACCTTTTTGAAGTTATACTTCTTTACGGGCGTAATGACGGTGAAATTTTATATGGTAAAACCTAGCGACCGGGCGCATGCGCATTATAACTTTGTTCTGATTGGATGTTCAAATGACATGACAAAAATTATCCAATATGGCAGCTGTGGCACAGCTGTGGGACTGTGGTTTGGTTATAATGTATGCTTGTTGCGTTTTAAAATTTGTAGGAAGAGAAACAACAAACAAAAAGTTAGTTAATGGTTATACTGCCTTTTTAAATAATTTTCATATTATATTTTTGGACTTATTTACATAGAAGAGATGATTGTTACATGCCAATGTGAAAGCTCATCAAACTGTGACTAGTATCAGTGCCGCAGATCTCGCTTATTCAAAGCTAAAGAATCTTTCACTGGTAAGTGTTTTATAAATAGTTGATCAAATTTTGTTATGATATTTGAACATAGCCACTTTGCACGACGCAAGTGATTGCGAAATTTATTTGTCGTTATACGGGCTCCGATACCTACCTTGAACCTACCAAAATACATAAGTAGTATGTAATACTTTTATTTACATAATTTGATTACCATCAAAATTTCTATCAATATTCACCTAATATATTGTTTTTGTACTCTATGTTTTGTTGTATTTTTTCAATTCTAAATCATTTCAATTCAAAATCAAAATAATTTGATTTACATAAGTTAAAAATGTCAAAAGGTTAATCTGTTTAGTTAGACGATCTTTGCACATAATGACAAGCTGTCTCTGTGCCGAAGTTTTAATGCGAGTGAATCCAAATACAACGCAAATACCAGCCGCGTGGTAAGTTGGTTCGAATCCCAATAGAAACTTTTATTTTTTTATTTTTTTTTATACATTTTATGATTGTAAGTATATTTATTACATAATTTTATTTTCAGAAAATACGTATTTAGTTAAAAATTTTTCCGACAATTAATGTTCAGAAATCATTTGTGGCATTTTTAATGTGTTTGTGTGTGTTTTATTTTTTTATTATTTTAATTTTTGGCACTGTTATAATAAAAATGTTTGAGAAGTAGTAAGTATAAATTAATTTAATATTTAAATAAAATATAAATAAAAAGTATATTCATTTCGTTTATAATCATATAATACAAGTATAACTTCTTACGTGCGTTCAAAGTACACACACATTCTTTTTTTTTATTTCAGATCGCTATAGTGCGCAAAAGTTGCCATTGGTATAGACTTGAAAAAAACACTAAGTATTATTTTTTTATTAATTTGTCTTCCGGTCGCGCAATGCCATCGAAGAGTTAGCAAAAATTATGAAAAACCTAAATTTTTCATATTTTTTTAAACAGACCAGATGGTTTTAATTGCGTTCCTATACCATGAATTAACTACTAAGGGTCGATTTCTCATACCTGCGTTAATCTATGGTTCAGTTGAACCAGGTTCACCCGTGATCTGTGGTTTTGTTTGAAATGCATTTCTCATTGCGCGTTCATGTCAGCGCTCGTTCTACAGCTTTCGAGAAATGCCAATAGATGGCAAAAGGTAAAAAACTGTCGCCATTGTGAACTACCATTTTTATGCTGTTTTTGAATAAAGTTAAATTTAAGTATTTATAGTCAAATAGTCATTTTAATAATTATAAATAAATGTTATAAAAACAAAAATAATGTTATCGTTTATCGTTAGGCTTAATATAATAAAATAGGATATATTTATATTATGACAGCGTTTCGTGTTAATACAACGCATGCGTAGTCCATGGAATCATCTGAACTGAGTTCTGAAATCTTTGAACGGCCGAATTCCACCGTTCAAGCATCGTTCAAGTTTAAACTGCCATCGGTTGAACGTGCGAATTGAGAAAGACGATTTTGACTTTAAACTGACGTTTACTAGAAGTTCAGGTTAAACTGGAGTTGAACTCGATATGAGAAATTGGCCCTAAAAGTATGTAAAATCAATATAAATGCACTTTTATACATTTGTTTCATATCTTCCGGTCGCGCAACATAATACAAAATGAGTAAAATTAGTAGTTTTTGCAAAATTTCAAAGTTTGACTGTTTGGTACAATTTAATCATACGACTTTTACAGATGCTATAGTTTAATTCAATTACAATAATATATTTAGAATCCAAGCATATAAGATAACTTTTGATATTTAAGTGGAAATCGGTCGCGCAGCTTCGTCAAAAACAGCATACTACCGAGAGGCGAGAAGAAAGTGACGAATTCCAGCGAAGCGCGCGCAGCCTCAAATAAAGATACATGTGGGATACATACCTCTACAATGGAGTATTTGTCTTCTCTATTACAACGAACTCCCATTCCACTACCATTTCCAATACTTAGATGAAAATACAACAGGCCCAATAGGATATTCCGGACCAGTTGGAAAGGCCCTACCTGATTGTGAAAGGCTACCACTTATTGATTTTAATCCTATTGATTAGTTGACAAGCGTATTCTTAGCAAGCACCAATAATTGTACTTGCTTGAGATATCAGAAGTCATCAAGTCAGGACATTGTTCAGAAAACCCTTCAACCCTTCTAAAAATCTGAGAGAGATTGTCACATTCATTCTCAAATGTTATAATATGCCTATTAGTCGACGAAACGAAGCATTTTGGCTCGCAATTTTTTCGTCCGGCATGGATTTACTTGACATTTTCACAGAAGGTAGAAAATAGTCCAAGGATCATTTTCTCAGGGCTTCCCAAACTTATTCGTACTGTGACGCCCTTGGGACTTTGGTATTTTTTTTTCGACGCCCCTCGACCCAATCCCCAATAATACTTACCAATTTCAGTACTAGGTTATAGTTATAACATAACAAGAGCACTATTTGAACATCTATAATTTTTTTAGAAATTAAGAACGAAATCTAAACATAGGCACAGAAATAAAAAGGTATATTTATTTATGTAACTGGTTGGTTAATGTGAGGGATGTGCTTTATTTTTTGAGCACAGCTTAATGAAACCGGGGCTCTGCTTTGGAAATTGCCACTCCATTCTTTTAGTTTATGTTTGACCTGTACTTGTTTTTAATTACTGCAACTGTAGAAAAGCTCGTTGCGCACAAGTACGAAGTCGAAAATGGTAATAAAACCTTTAATGCATGTGCTGATGGCATGATATTCATGAAAAGCTGACCTCCAAAATTTAAACAGGTTGTCCTTATCGTACTGAAGCTTTAGGCTGGAATCACAGAACAATTGTGTTAGTTGTTCTTCTTCCTCTGTTGAAACTATTGATGGTGTGGATGACTGCAAAGTGTTCACTCAATGATAACATGTGTTGTCATAACATTTCTATCGATTTTTCTTGTAGAGTACCTTGTAAAGCAGGAAACAGTCAATTTCTTGTTGAAATAAAAGTCAAGAGCAACTTCTTCTGAAAACCAGTAATTTTACCTGCCAATTCCAGGATATGAGTATTGCCTACAAAAACTTACTAAGATCATTTAATTTGTTAAATATGTCACAGATGTATGTTAATCTTATTATAAACCCTGAATTAATAAAGTTTTGTACATCATTATGTGATTATGTATGTCGATACGTGTAAAATTCGTTTCTTAATTCGTATGCACGTGCGAGTACGTTGTCTTTGAACAGTCAACGGGAGTTGCAACAATAAATTAAAGAGTTGTGTTTAGCCCCCATTTCTTCATAAAGTTTAACAAATGGAAAACTCTTGATTTCACGGGTCGTGTTTTAATATAGTTCACCACTTTAATAATGCTATCCATCACAAAACTTGATTCGGGTGTAAGGTTCTTGGCTGCTAAGGCCTATCTATGTATGACACAATGTGACCATTTTACACTTAAAGCCTTGGTTTTGATGAGAGCTTGTAGTCCTCCATACTGTTCAGATATCGTCTGGCACCATCCCTATATATGCCTACACAGTCATTCCAGGATAATTTCGTGCACTATCGGATCATTTTCGGATTGAACAATTTTTTGAAGGGTCTATCGACTTGACGTTTAATTTTTATTTGATTTGTTTATTAAACTAAGGGATATTACGGAATTTAATTTACACAGCCTTATTAAAGCTCTTCAAAAATCCTACAAAATTATCAGTAGTAATTACACAAGAGCTCTGAAATTATTGAATTTTTCCCGAGTGACACTTTGACAGTTTTAATTTCACGAGCCGAAGGCGAGTGAAATTATGTCAAAGTGTCACGAGAGCAAAAATTCTATATTAATTTCAGAGGTCGAGTGCAATTTGTTGCGATTATTTCATGAATAAAACTGTTCAAAACCAAAATTTTATTGTAATTTATTTATGTAAGTACCATTAAACACACAGTTTTTATAAATATTTGACGATTGAAAGTCATCACTTTTATAATTTTTAAAACATTAATTGTCATTAATGTCACTGAATGTATTTTTTCGTAGCAACAAAGGGCATCTGACGTAATATACTTAACGACGGGAGATTATCAAAAATTAGCGATTTAATTCAGATTTCTGTAGCTTTCTATTGGTCAGAATCTCCTATGAATGAAATAATCTTTGAAACAACTTTTTATCGCCAAAAATGAAGGAGCTATGTTTATAAAACAATTTCTTTTTCGAAAAATTCGAAGACTCCGCTTATGGAGCATTTTCAATGTATGTATGTGTATAATACCACAGAACCGGTTCGTATATTAGAAGATGACTAAAAAACTATTTGTATTTGCATTTGTGCATATTTGTAAATTCGTATTTTTGTGTAAATCAATGTTTTTATAATTCTTTAATTCTACTTTTTTTTTTCTATATAGATCTATTAAATTATCTACTTATAAAAATTGTGATGTTATTAAGGGTGGTTTTTAAGAGTTTCAATATTATGATATTATATCCTAAAGCATAAAACAATCATTATTTAACCAATCAAAACCAAATTTTACCCATATTAAAGTTAACAATGATTTTATATAATTTTTGACAATAAGGGGTAGTTTACACACCTAAAAATAATCAAAGCCCTTGAGCATGATATAGAATATAAAGTACAGGGTGAGATGATCCTAATCCTAAATTTTTATGTAAATCGATGCAAGCCGAAATGATTCTTTTAGGATAAGTAAATTTTTTTATATATAGCTCCAACAAGGGTGGTTTTAAGGGTTAAAATATTATGGTAGTATATCTTAAAGCATAAAACAATCATTATGTAACTAATAAGAACCAAATGTTGACAATATTAAAGTTTAAAATGTTATTCTATAATTTTTTACAATTAGGGGTAGTTTTCTCCCTTAAAAAACCAAAAGCGTACAACGACTCAATATAGAAAATGAACTGGAAGGTGAAATGAGCCTAATCTCAAATTTTTATACAAATCGATGCTGGACGAAAAAATTGAGAGGTTTTGCCATTTTTTCAGTTTCATTTCCTCGACTATATGTGGTTTGCCACAAAAATAAACCACAAATTCACAGATGGGCCTAGACATGATTACAGAATCATTGAATTTTCAAGGTACTTACCAGAAGAGCTTCTTGTTGATCCCGTTTTACAACGGAATGCTTACTTTGCCCATTCCGAAAATTTACTTTTGGCTATGGTAACTGATAAAAGAAATCATATTCGAGAGCTGGGCTGTAGGCGTATCACAAAGGAAAAGCAAGCAATATCTGAAAGTGACTTCATCAGAATCTTTAAACTACCAAACTTAAACTTTGAAGTTAAAAAGTATTACGAAATTATCAAATGGAACACCAGTACACTGACTCCCCTCCACTGATAAGAACATTGACTAATGAAGAGATAAAACAGTATGTGAGCAATGACTTCAAGCCTGTTATGAGTATATGTAGATACTTTTCCCTGCCATACACAGGCAGTTGAAAGATGCGTTAAGCTAGTGACCGAAGCTTCAAGTAAAATGTGGATATAGTTCCAGAGACGGCTATATTAAAACCACATTATTGCACCGCTCAGCGATGCCAACTTTGACATCGGGCCAGGATCACGTACTATAAAGTCTTCTGAACAATGTCCTAACTTGACGACTCCTGATATCTTAAGCCAGTACAATCGGTCCTTGCTATGAATACGCTTTTCAACTTTTTGAATCTCGCAATCGATAAGATTAAAATCAACAACTGGTAGTCTTTCACAATCAGGTAGGGCCTTTCCAATCGGCCGGATATCCTATTGTGCTTGTTGTATTTCCATCTAAGTGTTGGAAAAGGTGGCGGAATGGCAGTTCGTTGTAAAGGAGAAGACGAATACTAAAATGTAGATGTTTTCCCACATGTATCTCTATTTGGGGCTGCGCGCGCTTCGCTGGCATTCGTCACTTTCGCCTCGCCTCTCGGTAGTGTGTTATTTTTGACGAAGCAGCGCGGCCGAATTCCACTTAAATATTAAAATTTAACTTATATGCTTGGATTTTAAATATAAAATTGTAATTTAATTAAACTATAGCATCTCTAAAAGTCGTTTGATTAAATTGTACTAAACAGTCAAACTGTGAAATTTTGCAAATACTACTAATTTTACTCATTATGTATAATGTTGCGCGACCGGAAGATATGAAACAAATGTATAATTAGTGCATTTATATTGATTTTACATACTTTTAGTAGTTAATTCATGGTATAGGAACGCAATTAAAGCCATCTGGCCTGTTAAAAAAAAATATGAAAAATTATGGTTTTTCACAATTTTGGCTAACTTCGATGGCATTGCGCGACCTGAAGACAAATTAATAAAAAATAATAATTAGTGCTTTTTTCAAGTCTATACCAATGGCAAGTTTTGCGAACTATAGCGATCTGAAATAAAAAAAAATTTTTTTCGAACCACCCTAATATTTGGCCCGTGTAAACGTAACATTTAAAATTGACGATATTCAGCACCTCTTGCCAGGATTTCGATTATTTATAAATTAAGTTAAGACGATAATTAAGTCACGTAAATATGCGAAAAGGGGATTGCGACAATGGGAATTAGTGGAACAGGACGGACACACATGAAAGGCAATAGTAAATGCGGCAAAGACTTACGAAGATTTGTAACGCCATTGATGATGATGAGATATTAAAATAATTTCAGAGTTGTGTGGACTGTATTATAGGTGTGGTTCAAAGAAATTGAGATATAATTATATTGTAGAATATCTAATTAAGCTTATAAAATATCTTACCAAAATCACGTACACTCGCGGTATTCACATAAGTAGGTTTCAGGTATTTCATGTAGGAGACAAAATTGTATTTACTGCTATCAAAGCAATAATGTTAGTATAATACAAGAAATAACCACGCTATTCCTCAATACAAATTATCAACAATCACACACTCAGTCCCATGCAACGACTCGACCCTCCGACTGTCGATCGCTCAATGCGCGACCACCAACGAAGTAATCCTTCAATGCAGGACCAGCCTCCGACTCAACACGTCGCAACTCAAATGGCCTACTTACTCCGTACTTTAGTTAGCTGAGAAGTCTAGAGCTCACTGCGCTGCAAGACTGACTATTCTTCCTCTTTATATACTTTGCTTTTATACCTTGGACTGACCACATAACCACATTTCTTTACCTTGAAGTAGTTCGATTCTTCGACTTAGAGGCAGTGCGCGTTCCGTATATACAAATGACAGTATTTAATTTTTACCTCGTACTATTACTATGCTCTGTTAGACAGACCTCACATCAAAGAAACATGAAACGTGAAACATTAAACGTGAAACATGAAACAAATAAATTGTACAAAAGGTAACCGTTTCATGTGATATGCTAATCGATAAAACAAAAATAAAATTTGTATAGTCGTAAATGGATAGTGACGTGGTCGTTTCTGTCGGCGCCGCTCTTTAATTGCTTTTTTAATATCAAAGAAACGTGAAACATAAAACATGAAACAAATAAATTGTGAAGAACGAAACCGTTTCATGTTATAATATAGTAGGAAACATAGGTTGAACCTCGCGAACTCGGCACAAGTCCGGTTTTATTCTTTTTCTGGAGTACTAAGGGGTGATTTTAATGGGCTAACTTTTTCTAAAAATATTTCGCCCCGCAACACCCATTTTCATCCTTTCAAAGGTGGTATTTTGTGGTTTTTGCGAAACGTAGCCCTTCCTGTACATTTTTCCAAAAAATTCCTTAATAGAAATATGAACAGGACTATATTTCCTACAATTTATTCCGCGACAGCATATGTCTATCACCCACCGTTTAACGGGGGTGGCGCCCCAAAGTTGACAAGTTTTTAAAAAAGATATTTAAAAAAAAATTATTTTTCCCTAATCCTATGAGCCTGATTTTTTGATATAGGTTTTATTTAAGGGTAATTGCCCATTTTTTAATTACAGGGTGTTAATTAAAAAAAAAACCGTTTTTATACCATCTAAACCGCTTATGCTAGCGAGAAAAACTTTCAGCTATTACCCATGCACAAGTGTTATTTACAAATTTATATAATGCACCCCCGTGTTTCCCCGAAACCACCCAAAGAAAAATGAATAAAGAAAATACGAAAAAATTGACTTTGGACCACCACTGTTTAGGGTGCAAAGAAAGTAAAATATATATAGGTCATAATTTGTACCAGATAGTGTGTTCTCTTATTTGACATAAGCACTTTATCAATAAAATGAATAGGTGACGAAATAGTACATTATATACCGCGGGACTGAAGTAGTACATTTAATCCTGAAGGTAAAGTTTATGGCCCGACCGCAGGGAGGGCCATAATTTACCTGAAGGATTAAATGTACTTCAGTCGCAAGGTATATACGATACTTTTCGTACTTCCGGTATGATTTTATTAATTATTTCAATAATTTCAATCAGTTTTTTCTCTCTTCAACTCATTTAATAAACTGTCTTTAAAATAAGTTACCATAGTAACATTGCGTTGTGACAGTTATAATTTAGAAACATTGTCATTACTAGTGTCATTGTAAAGAAACATTGTTATTGATAATTATTGGTATCATGAGTGAAGAAGGTGTATCTGATATTGATAAAAGAGCAGCCGAAGTAGGTGAAGAATTGTTACCACCGAAATCTAGAAAACTATACGAGCAGCAGTACGATGCTTTTAAAAAGTGGTGCCGCTTAAAAAATGTGAGACAACCTACTGAAAATGCGCTGTTAGTCTACTCCGATGATAAATCAAAAGCGGTTTGTGCCTCAACTCTCTGGGCACATTACTCAATGCTGAAATCGGTTATTAACATTAGAGAAGATATTGATATAAGTAAATTTCCAAAATTATTAGCTTTTTTGAAGAGAAGAAATGAGGGATTTAAGCCAAAGAAGTCAAGAATTCTCACGTCTGAGCAGGTAGATCAGTTCTTACGGGAGGCTCCGGATGATAAATATTTAATGCTTAAGGTAAATTTGGAAATTTGTTTATATTCAGAAATTTTAAGAAATCAATTTTTTTGTAGGTTGCACTTATTTTGGGCGTTGCGGGAGCTTGTCGTGGAAAAGAGTTGGTTGATTTAGAAATCGACGATGTGAGAGATTTGGGCGATTCCTTCCTAATTGCGATTAGAAACACCAAAAATAAAATTGACCGAAATTTTGTGATCAAAAATTCAGAAAACAGTGCCATCAGTTTTGTGGCGATATTTCGGAAATATGTGGCATTGCGAAAGACAGGGACAACTCATTCAAAATTTTTTGTTCAATACATCAACAAAGAATGTACTACGCGAGTAGTAGGAAAAAACATGTTTGGTACAATTCCACGGCAAATAGCAGCTTTCTTGAAATTAGAAAATGCGACGTCTTATACGGGACATTGTTTTAGACGCACATCTGCGTCTTTGTTAGCTGATTCGGGAGCAACAATAGACGTGCTGAAGAGACATGGAGGATGGAAATCCTCCAACGTGGCCGAGGGATATATTGAATCGTCTATTAAAAATAAACAAAAAATTTCAGATAAAATATTTGGTCAAGTCGCCGATTCGTCCACTATAGTTATGCCACAGTCCTCATTCTCGCTTCCTGTTTCCGCAGGATCTTCGAAACAAACACCAGTTCAATATGAAAAGGACCTATCTCTTACTCGTCAGTTACCTGCTGCATTAACCCTGGAAAGACTGGTCAATATGAGGAACTGTCACAATATTAATTTGAATATATTATATATATTTGAATATATTTATATATTATATTTGAATATATAGTTTGTTTGTGATTTAATCGTTCCGGGAGTTTCGTCAATATTTAATCCCGGAGGGATTAAATGTGACACTTTAGTACCTGTCACAAGGGAGTGAAGTTGTCACTTTAGGCCCGGAAGTACGAAAAAAAAAAAAAAACAAAAACTGGAGTCCGCCAAAGCATTTTTGAGGTTTAGTGCCGCACTGGACCGTAACGTTTGCCTATATGCAAAAAATGCATAGGACCTTATTTGTAGAGAAAATAGTGGTCATTATGTATAGGTAAGTTTTGTTAAAAAAAATACATACGTAATAAGAAAATCGTAAAAACATGCTCGCCAAACTTATTTTCAGCGATAGGGGTAGCTTTTGCAGGGATGTTGCAATAACCATATACATTTATGAAAAACCCTATTATTAGAGTATAGGCTCATATGCTAAAAGCGAAAAAAATTTTTTTTTTCATCCTCCCGTTTTATTTTTATTTTTTGGCTACAGCGGATGCACCAGGAAATCGCTTTCGGTGTCCATGCGTGGGTTATAAGGCGTGGGTGCACAAAGTGATATATATGAAGCATTTTAGTAAGGGGCGTCTTGTACGAAGGATTCCAAGGAAACCACTTTCTTTATTAATTTTCCTTTTTTTTGGGGTGGTTCCGGGAAAATAATGGGAAAACTGGAAAACTCTTCGTTCTGCTCCACCACAGAAACCAATGCAATATTAAATTCTTGGTAGGCATTCATTTACGCACGTAATAAATTATTCAAAACAATGAAACTGAAACCGAAAAATAGAACACGTCCTATTTCATGAAACACGTTTCAAGAAGATAAAAATGTTTCTTGGGCAAGAATCACACTCGTTGCATAGATATGCGGACGTCTACTTGTTTAGCAGTGTTTTATTTCCATGAAACGTGTTTCACGTTTCATGTTTCTTTGGTGTGCGGATTCCGAAGATAAAAATGTTTCACGTGCATGAATCACACACGTTTCATTGGTATGCGGACTTCTATTTGTTTAACAGTGTTCTATTTTCATGAACGTGTTTCACGTTTCATGTTTTATGTTTTTAGTTTCATGTTTCTTTGGTGTGCGGCTTCCCTTACAGGTGTGCATCACGCTACCCAATTTCTTGCTTTACTATAATACAGTGGAACCTCGATTATCCGTCTCTCGAGCAAAGTATGCTAAATGTGCAGTCACTCGAGCGTTATGGGGACCTATTGGGTTGTAAAGAGTAGGTCCTAAAACCAAAAAAAGTTAAGTAAGATTTTCAATTTTAGTAGGGACTTTCCCTTTTTTAACTTAATTTTCCATTTCCAACAGTCGTTTTTCTACATTATAGCGCCATCTATCCATAATTCGAAAAAATATCTCGAATAAAAGTTACTAATGTTTACGTAAGGAATCCAAATCTGCAATAAAAATTGGGGGTTCCTATTTAAGATTTTAAAGTAACTCCCCACCCCACCTCCGTGGGGGGTCCTGTTTGGTGCCATTCGATAGATTTTTTAAAAATATTGAATAAGGGTATTTTTAAGTGTTTCGATCTGATGTTCATTTCGTGTTTAAAATTCGTATTTAAAATTTTAAATTTACCCCCCACCCCTCTCCGTAGAAAGTCGTGTTTGGTATCATTCGATAGATTTTGAAAAATATTGAGCACATATTTTTTAGTTTTTCGATCTGTCATTCACTTCGCGAAATATTCGCTTTTTTCTTGTGAAACTTTGGGACTCACCCATTTCTTTGCGCCCAGTTCAAGTCATCAGATTTTTGAAATATACACCGTTTTGCGTACTTAACTTACCTTATCTTAGTCTGACGATATAAAGAAAAATAAGTGGAAAAGTATAGTTAAATTTAAAAGTACATAAAATGCATCCAAAATTGCAAAGACATGTCAAAATAAGCATATTAAAAGCTAAATTTTGTCATCACGACTACGTCATTAGAACTGACCCTAGAACCACCTGGTGCATAGGGGCACACCTAAGACACATCATCTAAAGGCATGAGAGTTATCGGCACTAAATTGATGCAAACAGATTACTTGGAGGTTCTTGGAGTCGCTGAACACGAATACGCCATCAGAACCTACTCCTGGAGTACCTAATGCCTAGTATAACTGCTAAGGCACGTCATCCTCTGGCGTTTTGAGGGATTTCGGCACTAAATTGATGCAAACAATTACAGGTGGGATTTTTGGGATTGGTGAACATGAATACGCCATCAGAATCAACTCTCATCGGAGCACGTGGTGCCCACTATCACTGATAATTATGCCATCTTCTGCAGTTTTGAACGTTTTCAGTACTGAATGAATGCAAATAGATTACTAGGTGGTTTTTGGGGCCGCTGGATACGAATACGCCATCAGAACTGACACCCGAACCACCTGGTGCACGACGTGCTTCTAAGACATGTTATCTTCTGGAGTTTAGATAGATTTTGGGTAACAAGTGCACCAGAGGTTGGTTCTGATGGCGTAATCTTATTCAGCAACCCCAAAAACCCCACCGAGTAATCTGTTTGCATCAGTTTAGTGCATAAAACCCTCGAAAATCCAGATGACGTACCTTAGCAGTGAACCTGGGCACCAGGTTCTCCTGTGGTCGGTTCTCTTTCTAATTATACTTTTCTAACTATATAATAATATTATATTATACAGTGAGGACGTTAGAGTTGGAATAAATTCATTATCTCAAGAAGAGGCTAATTTGGAGGGAAATCCTGACATAGGTCGATTTTATTTTTAAATTATGACTTTTCTGCATATATGTCATACTAGTGACGTCCTCCATCTGGGCGTGATGACGTAATCGATGATTTTTTAATTAAGAGTAGGGGTCGTGTGACAGCTCATTTGAAAGGTTATCTAATTCTCTATTCAGCAATATAAACGTTAATATAATTATTTATACAGGGTGTCCAACATTTTTTTTTTGTAATAAATTAATTGAGACAAAAAGAAGAATGAATGTAATTCGTTTATTTCAAAATACATTTGAGTCCTGTCAAAAAACAGAAAGGAATTTTTATTTGACAAATAAACATTGTTTTTCGCTTAAATTCAATGTTAAAACTGCCACCCACCTGTCTCTTTGCAGTTTGAACATTGAATTTAAGCGAAAAGCAATGTATATTTGTGAAATAAACATTATTACCTGTTTTTCTGACAGCAGTAAAATGTATTTTGAATTAAATAAATTGCTTACATTCTTCTTTTTATGTAAATTAATTTATTGAAAAACTTTTTTTGTACATTCTGTATAAATAATTAGATTATTGTTTATATTACTGAATAGAGAATTAAATAATCTTTCAAATGAGCTATCACACGAGCCCTACTCTCATTTAAAAAAATCATCGATTACGTCATCACGCCCAGATGGATGACGTCACTAGTATGATATATATGCCAAAAAGTCGTAATTTAAAAATAGAGAAATAGAGAAATAGAAAAATAGAGAAATAATAAAGAATTAGATCAAATAAGTAGAGAAGGAGTAATACTGGAAGTATCAAACGTAAAAATCAATCACGTCAATCAAAACGTATCGGAAATGGTCAAGTACATGGGAGAAGAAGGGATAAACTGGTTGTTGAAAATATACAAACAGGCATGGGAAAAGCAACAAATCCCAAAAGACTGACAAAGTAACCTTATAGTGCCAATATACAAAAAGGGAGAACACGTCAACTACGAAAATTAGAGAGCAATATGTTTATCATCCTTATGTTTTAAAATATACACGAAAATAGTAGAGAGGAGGCTAAGACAAGAGGTAGAAAAAGAACTGGATGAAGAGCAAGCAGGGTTTAGACCAGAAAGACAGACAAACTATAACATTTACATCATTAGAAATATAATAGAAAGAAGTATTGATTCGGGGGGAAAGCTCATTCTAGCATTCATAGATCTAAGGGCAGCATTCGACTCTATAGAAAGAAAAATTATATGGAAATGCTTGCAGAACATAAAAGTACTAATTACACTGATAAAAATAATTGAAAGTATGTCTCATCATGTATTCTCATCTCATGGATGGAACACAGAACAAATCACTCAATCCTCCAAGAGCTTAATATTCAGACTCGACTTTCCTCTATTTGCCTCTCCACCGTCTTAAATTTTTTCGGCCATATTGCAAGAAGAAGTGATGATAATCTTGATAGACTTATAATTTCGGGAAACGTTGAAGGGCGCAGAAGTAGAGGTCGCTCACCTACTCGATGGACGGATCAAGTACAGAAAGCCAGTGGAAAAACATTCTCTGAATCCATGAGGGAAGCTCAGGACCGAAGCCGATGGAAAGAGATAGTTGCTCGTATTATAGGGAATCACGACACTCAGCAATGAGGAAACGACTGAGGAGGAGGAGGAAAAGGACGTGTACAGATAGCAGGAGAAAGATCTGAAGAATTCAATTGAGAAAGGGGTATAAAACAAGGAGACAGTCTTAGTCCGCTACTATTCATAAAAGTCATGAATAAATTGACTAGAAATACTGGAGAAAGAACGAACCAAATACAGACAAAAATAATAAAGATTACAGTCAATAAAAATGGAAGCTTATTGTATGCGGATGACATAGTCCTTACAGCAGATTCCGTGACAAAAATGCAAAAACTTGTAAACACATGGACAGAAGAAATAGAGAAATTAAAAATGGAAATAAACATCCAGAAAAGTAAAATAATGGTCATCGGCGAAAAGAAAGAAAATTAAGTAAATACAAAATGCAAAAATACTCAACTGGAAATAGTTACCGCATATGATTATTTTGGAAGTATAATTACCAATGATGGGAAAATAGACCTCGAAATAACAAACAGAACTACAACATCAAACAAACTGTACTACGCACTAGCGCCAGTCCTGAGGAAAAGAATTGCCCCACGAAACAAAAATTAAAATATTTAATACGATTGTGATACCGACGATACTGTATAAGAGCAAAAATTTTACTTTACAGAAAAAGCATAATAGTAGGATAAATGAAATTGAGATGACACATCTACGAGCTATAGCCGGAATGACCAAATTGGATAAAATAAGAAATGAGGTAAAGAGAGGTATAACTAAACAGGATCCAATAATGAATAAAATAATAAAGAGACAATTAAACTGGTATGGACATCTGATGAGAATGAAATCTAGTAGATTAACAAGGAAAATTCACGAAACAAGGAATATTACAAAAAAGAACAAAGGCAGACCTAGGAAAAAATGGATACAGCAAATATAAGAAGCAGAAAAAATTAAACAGAAAACGCCAGAAGAAATGAAACTAATAGCACAAGACAGAAAAGAATGGAAGAGATGGGTGAATATGTAGCTAAACTAAACCCAAATCCGACACATGAAAGGGTATAAGGAAGGGGAGAAAAAAGAAAGAAAAATATATAGTAGATTATTTTTTTTCTTGACATCACCCTTAACATAATGCAAACTGTTTTAAGTTTCTAAGTTCTGTATTTTTTAAAAATATATTTATTTTGTGATAATGCCCTGATCTGTATAGTTAGTAGTACTGTATGAGTTTCCATTCTCACATACAAATACGTATAACATTTTTATTCAGTGTTCGATAGTTTAACGGAATTCAAAAAGCGTCAATATCTGCCTCGTATTTTCACTTTAGTTGATGTGACGGTAGTCCTGCGCCTCCATTAGTGACTAAATAATAAATGAGACCTGGATGATTAATAAGCGGTAAACACTTTTATTTAATATATTTATAGTTACCGTAACTTCCGTTTTAAATATTTCGAACAAAACATTTTTTTCCTTCTTGATAGACGGAATTATCGATATATTTTAGTTGTTCTATGAGACCGAATGATAAATTGTGTTTAAAATTTTGTACATAGAAAGTTAAAGTCCATTAATATTGTTTAAAACCATTTGGAGGTTTTTTACGTATATGTATTGTTAAATAATTTTTATGGGGAGCATTTAAAAAATTAATTTTATGTCAAAGACCACGAGACCGTAAATTTTCATGACCTTAAATATGGTCAAATTTTGTAAATAAAATAATTTAGCCGTGAGAAGTGTTTTGCGGAAGAGAAAAATGTTAGTGATAAAGTTTCTACGAACAATTTATACATTTCAACAGAACGGACTACAAACAGTTGTTTAGAATGTTAATGTATATCGCGGCTTGATTGAACAATAGACAGTGTTTTCTAAATGGTTTCCCAGAAAGAAACGGATAGTAAACAATTTTGTTTAGTTTAGAATAGAGGGGTTTTCTAGATTGTAAGTAAAATTAATTTTAATATCTCCTGGAAATTGACAAGAAAGAAATTTTGTATACAATAATATTTGTTCTTAAGAAAAAAAGTAGGGATATGATGTGTGGAGAATGCTTGTAATTGGCTAGGAGACCGATGGACGGAGAATGAAGTGGTAAGTTTCAAATTGATGAGAAAAAAGGAATTCATTGTCTAATTACGATCGAAAGCAATCAATCCAGTTTGAAAGTAGTATTTTTGTGTAAAATCTGTTAAATTGGTGACCGTGGAAGCAGATTCGTGTGAGATGAATACGAGATCAAGTCGAGAAGTAAAAACTCCTTGTGTCCGAAAAGATTCCAGTTTCTGTCTGGAACGAGTAGCCTTATTATATAAACTTTGCACGAGATACCTAGCTGAGGAAAAGAATCTTGGAATTCTAAAAATTGATATTGTTTTTATCGAGTCAGAGATTTTAATTTGAGGAGAGAATTCCAACAAGTGCTGTTTTTATGAAACTGTTTGAAGGAGAAGGACAGTTTGCAGAATCCTAGGAGCACGTTGTGGGAGAACTGAGGACAACACAATCCAGCAGAAGGAATAAGGACGTACGCAAAGGTTAGTCAGATTATTTGTGAAAAGAGAGAGTTGTTTGTATTACATACCATATTTGTTTTTGTCAACTTAATAGTATTATAACATAAATTATTAATTCATAAATTCATAGAAGATATAAGTAATCTATTTAAAAAGTGGAAATTAAAAGTTGTTTTTTTATAATAATAATAAGAAAAATCTACCGATTAAATTAAATGAATTTTGGTTCACAAAAGGAGCTAATACGATTAAAGGTTTTTTTTGATTAGATAAGAGATTTTACAACAGATTAAAATTTAGCATAAATTTGAATTTTTTATATTTATGGTATAGTATAAATAAATAGTGGTTATAAAATTTATATGAGTTTTTTGAGTATATTTATTTTCCCTGTTTTATCTTGGATAAAGCAAGCAACGAGAAATACTAGAAGTCACAAAATAAAGGTAATACATACATAAAATCAATTATAGTATAGTATAGTTGATCCAAAAGATGGCATAACCCAGACATCCAAAGTGAAAGTTATCCTTCAATACCAAATTGTTCTATATGGTCCACACAATGTCCAGAAAAAAGTCACACTATTTTGAGCGTCGGGTTTGGGGAGAGAGGGGGTAGAATTCGGTAAATTCGTAGTTTTCTACGTATTTCGTCAATATTTCTAAAACTATGCGGTTTAGCATGAACAACCTTCTATACAAAATTGTTCTACATTCAATTCAAAATAAAAAAGTCGGAGGTAGTATAGTATAACTGGTCCAAAAAAAGGTCTAACTCAAACATCCAAAGTAAAAGTTTTCCTCCAACACCAAATTGTTCTGTATGGTCCATATATTGTTCAGTAAAAAGTTACACCATTTTGAGCATCCGGTTTGGGGGGCAGATGGGGGAGAAGTCGGTAAATTAGTAGTTTTTTTAAAATTTTCGTCAATATTTCTAAAAATATGCTTTAGCGTAAACAATGTTACATACAAAAATGTTCTACATGAAATTTAAAACAAAAAATCTTGTATACATAATTGTTATAACATCAACGGTTCCAGAGTTACGGAGGGTGAAAAGTCGAGGTTTTCGATACTTTCTATATTTTTTGGGTAATGTATGGTATAACTATACCAAAAACCCAGACATCCAAAGTGAAAGTTATTCTCCAACACCAAATTGTTCTATATGGTCCACATAATGTTCAGAAAAAAGTCACACCATTTTGAGCGTGGGGTTTGGCGGGGAGAGGGGGGAGAAATCGGTAAATATAAAAAGTATCTAAAACCTCCACTTTTCACCCTCCGTAACTCTGGAACCGTTGATTTTATAACAATTATGTATAGAACCTTTTTGTTTTAAATTTTATGTAGATCATTTTTCTATAGAAGATTCTTTACGCTAAAGCCTAGTTTTAAAAATATTGACGAAAAACTTAAAAAAACTACTAATCTACCGACTTCTCCCCATCTCCCCCCCAAACCGGACGCTCAAAATGGTGTAACTTTTTACTAAACAATATGTGGACCATATAGAACAATTTGGTGTTGAAGGAAAACTTTTACTTTCGATGTCTGGGTTAGGCCTTTTTTTGGACCAATTATACTATACTACCTCCGTAACTTTGGAACCGTTCATTTTAGAAGGGTTATGCATAGGACCTTTTTCATTTCAAATTTAATGTAGAACAATTTTGTATAGAAGGTTGTTCATGCTAAACCCCATAGTTTTAGAAATATGGACGAATAACGTAAAAAACTACGAATTTACAGATTTCTCCCCCCTCTCCCACCCAAACCCGACGCCCAAAATGATGTGACTTTTTTCTGAACATTATATGGACCGTATAGAACAATTTGGTGTTGGAGGACAACTCTCACTTTGGATGTCTGGGTTTGGGTCTAACTATACCATACTATTAGCCCTGAGGATATTTTTTTTATTATTGAAAAATTTAATAAAATTTTTATTTTTGTTTCATGAGTAGTGATTAAAATAATTAATTAATTAATCTAATTAATAAGAGACATCCCAATCTCATAACAAGGAGAAAATACAGAGCATAATAGTATATTAGATATAATGAGATAGCGGGTAGATACACGACTGTACGATACATACGATCCCGCTAAAGTTATGTCTACGTGAGCCTTGGTTCAGTCTCACTCCTTTTAAGTGAGAGGGTACCACGTCTCAGTCTCGTCACAGACCCCAAATTTACTAACCCATCCTAACGTCCTTCTACCATCTACAAACAGAGAGTTAGTACTTAATTTTCTTCTTTGGTCCGTATTAAATAGAACTACTACTGTATTTCAATTCTGTTACATTTTATTTACAATATCACAAGGGTGACTAACTGTAACTGTCAACAATAATATCTAAGACATATTCGAACAATTATGAAACTTAGATATATTCTGAGCAACTCTCAACTGAATTTACAACTAAGAATCAAGTTCCTAAAATGTTACGTGTATCCTGTTATGTATAATATGGATGTGAGACTTGGATTATGAAAGTTAACATGATGAACAAATTAGAAACCTTCGAGATGTGGTCATATCGTAGAATGCTCAGAATATATTGGATTCAACGCATTTCAAACAGAAAAGTCTTAAATAGAGTAGGTCAAGGTGAAGGTGACTTAATCAAGATGATAAAAAATAACTTGAATATCTCGGGCATATAATGAAAAGTATTTTCGATGAGTTGTTTTATTGTTTGGAGGTGATCGTTGGTTAAAAAGTTTGCTCTGAATCCAGCTTGTTCTCTACTTTGATACAGGTCTAGACAGATCTCTACAATCCATAGAATTTAAAAAGTCCTTAGTTTTAGCATTCGTAGAAATCCACAAAGCATTCGACTCAGTAGAACTCGAATATGTAATATATATTAAAATGCGACAAGTTCGATACAACTACACGCTAACAGCAAACAATTAAAAATCCAAAGAGGTATCCGTCAAGGGGATACGTTGTCACCTAAACTTTTCATATCGGCTCTAGAAAAATCGATCAAAACCCTCGAATGGGGTGATAAAGGAATAAATGTGGACAGAGAGATGCTACACCACCTAAGCTACGCAGACGATATAGTCCTGATTGCAGACGATTTGGGACAAATAAAGAAAATTTTGGAAGAACTTGGTACGGCATGTAATAAAATAGGCTTAAAAATGAATATAAAAAAAACAAAATATATGACGAACTTAGTACCAAGTAAACACCTTGAAATACAAAATGAACAAATATAACTGGTAGACAAAAATATATCTGGGTCACGAAATTAAGATAGGTAAGGACAACCAAACAACAGAAGTATCCAGAAGAATAATACAAGGATGGGCAGCATACGGAGCTCTTAGGGACATTTTTAAGAGTGACATTCCAACTAACACGAAGAAAAAAGTTTTCGACCAATGCGTGCTACCTGTGATGACCTATGGTGCAGAAACATTATCGCTCACAAAGAAAAACGCACAAAAACTAAGAGTAGCGCAGAGAAGAATGGAGCGATCAATGATAAGGGCCACTCTGCGAGACATGATTAGAAACGAAGATCTACGAGCTAAGACCAAAGTCATAGACGTCATTTAAAGAAGCTGTAATTTAAAATGGAAATGGGCTGGACACGTTGCCAGAATGAAGGACGGAAGATGGACTCGCAAACTAGTTGAATGGAGACCAATAGCCGATAAATGTAGCAGAGGACGACCACCAATACGATGGCAAGACGACTTACGAAAGACAACAAAAACTGGATACAGAAATCACAAGATAGAACACTTTGGAGACAAACAGGGGAGGCTTATGTCCAGCAGTGGATTGAGAGAAGCTGATGATGATGATGATAATGAAAAGTAGCAGATGCAGGATGCTGCAGTTAATACTCAATGGAAAGATCGACGGAAAAAGAGGAATTGGTCGGAAGAAATCTTCATGGCTCCAAAACCTTCGTCAGTGGACTGGCTTATCAGCAGATCAACTATTACATACATCACAAGATCGAGAACGATATCGGCAAATTGTTATGGAAGCTACCCACGCCTAAAATATGGGCAGGATACTCAAAGAAGAAGAAGATACGAACAAAATTCGCCATACCTACGTCTATTAGTAATTGGGAATAATAATGTCTTTCAGCTGATCCTGTATTTATACACAAGAAACTATTGCAATGGCACGCACAGTGCAATGTCATGTTTACTTATGAGCCGCGGCTTTGGAATAAGGTTATTAACAAATTAATTAATAACAATAATAAGGTTATTCAAAATTCAGCGTATAACATTTTATATTAATTATATTAAGGGTAATTATACTAAGGGTAATAATATTACCACACCAGTAAAATTAGAAACGAAGAAATTTCTTCGCATTCCAACAGGGGATTCAAGGTATACAATAGGGATGGGAAAAACCTACCGGTTTAAACCTAAAACCGGTTTTTTTACTTCGCAATAACCGGTTTTACCGGTTGTTTTTTGTCCCGGTTATAACCGGTTTTTTCTTTTTAAATTAAAAACCGGTTATTAGGTTTTTACGGTGATTAGGACTAGGTTAGGGATTATTTTGGATCCCAATTATAATTATTATTCTCAAGTAATTATTCCAAACAAAACCATAATTCAAATTTTATTTTATTTTATAAAATACAGAAGCAAACTGAAAGTGCACTCTCACATCAGCCAGAAACATTAAGTTTTATTATAATATTTCCTTGAAAAGGTATTTGTAATCATAATATTTACATAAGAAGTGATCTGGTTGAATTAGACGCAAACATCATCTATTTTTCACACTTAACTCTTGACATTGAAAGTGGGTGAATGACTTTTTCTGATTACCAAAAATAATGCTCTGACTATGAATATCGAATTACTGATTACGAATACGAATCTCCAAGAATTTCGCTACGTTTTCAAAACGATACACTCACACAGGAAGTATTAAATGAGTTAAAATGTACCTATTCTACAAATATACAAACGTGTTAAAACTAATACATGTTCTTTCGATAGTACTAATTTTGACCATATTAATATCGAGTCGAATAGAGTATCGCAAACTAAAGTGTATTGTAAATGTAACTTTGTAACCTATTGGATTAAAAAAACCGAAAACCGGTTTTTCCAAAAACCGGTTTTTTGTGGCCGGTTATAACCGCCAGGTTAAACCGTTAGCAAAAAAAACGGTATAACCGAAAACCGGTGTTTTGTCAAAAACCGCCACCCCTAGTATACTATAGGGGATTCAAGGTTAATAAACATTATGTGTTGTGAACATACATTGCTGCTGTGATGTATCAAGTACTGTCACTTGAATAACTATTTCACATTATGTCGCGATTTGAGCAAGTTTTACACATAATAATATTTTACGTTGGCTTACACATATACTGTATTTTATAAATGTATTTCTCTAGAACATTTCTATCTCATTGGGTTTATTGATGATGGTATTAATATAACTATCCTTGCGCAAAATTTTTTGCGGATTTAACTGAACTGTATTAATTTTACCATTAATTGAATTACTAAATGTGCAGTTTCCAGTGTATTTCTAAGTTTCCATTTGAATTGCATTTATTATTACATGTTGGTAAGGTTTTTGTCTCGTTTATCACATCATATTTAAATTTATAGATAATAATGATTTATAAATAAATGTATATATGCTATTCACTGGTTTATTTTACTTGTTGTAAATAGAGCTTTAAACATACTTCTTAAACGTGATAAATTAAATTTTATTTCTCTTTTATTCAGCGAAATCCACATTTCTTTAACTCTGTTTATACGCGGTACTTATAATTTACTCGTTCGTTATGCCTAAATTACACAACTATTTTCAAACTGAACCTTCACACTCTTTGATTCGTTTGATTGTATGTTCATTATTTCGTCTTCGCTTGAAGTTTCCGCGTACCTAATAGTCCAAGAGCCAGCGCTGAAAAATATTTCTGAATTTACTAAAGCTAGTTTTTCACAGTTGATTAGTAAGATTGTGTAGAGAAACACACTGCGGTCGGTCAAGTGAAACGTAGAACAGTTGTTACTGATATCCAAAGTCAGGCAAATATGCAAGAGTGCATATGTATATTCATTTGCATATTTTTGTATTTTCTTTTGAATTTTGCATATACTGGTATATTTAAAAATAAAGTGCATCTTCTTCTTCTTCTTAAAGTTCCATCTCCTAGCGGAGGTTGGATATCATAATGGCTATGGTCACTTTGTTGGCTGCTGCTCTGAACAGTTGTAATGAACTACAGTTAAACCATTCTCTAAGGTTCCTTAGCCAGGAGATGCGTCTTCTTCCTATGCTTCTTTTTCCTTGGATCCTTCCTTGCATAATAACTCTCAGCAGCTCATATTTCTCTCCTCTGGTAATGTGACCCAAATATTCTAGTTTTCTTGTTTTTATACTGTTCATAATTTCTAACTCCTTATTTAAACGTCGTAGCACTTCAACATTGGTAATCCTTTGAACCCACTGAATTTTCAACATTCTTCTGTAACACCACATTTCGAACGCTACTATTTTTCTTATATGTTGCCTTTAAAGTGCATATAATAGGTTTTTAAAACGAATTTATTTGTTAATTCATAGTTCAAATACCTTCGTACCTGATATTTCCAAAATAATAGTATTCTTATCTTAATCCCTTAACAATTTCTAAATAGGTACCTGACAGTAGAAAGTATAACTTCCCAAGAATTAGCCTATTGGGACCTCCTTCAAAAGATGGCGTTCTACTAGCTAAACACGTGTCAAGGTTGCTGGGAAAGTTTCTAAAATTATAAACAAGCCAGATTGCGGAAAATTAAATTTTTTGTGCTAAAAAGTGCCTTGTGGTGCTCACTGTGAATTGAGACATTGGTTAGTGCCATCCACCTCTGTGTTCCTGTTCTTTAGAAAAGTAAAGTGATTTGGTTGTGACCTGTAGCCATTTGCAATGGGCCTGTCATCAACTGACTTGCGCGAAATTAAAACAACAATCATCAATATCTTCAATGAAAAATTTCTTCAGGAAATTGTCGAAAAGGTAGCCTCAGCGGTCGAAGCAAAATTTGAAGAAAGGCTTTCTGCTCAAAAAAATGAAATTGAATAACTTCGTTTGCATGTCTCAGGAACTGCAGAAGGATAACTTAGTTTTGCGCAAAATATTAGACTCACAGGAACAGTCACTGCGCAATATGAACGTGCGCATATTGGGAATAAAAGCTGAAAATGGTGAAGATCTTCGTTCTAAAGTAATTAACTCATTTAATAGTAAATTAAAAATCAACATTCAAAATAGCGATCTAAAAAAGTGCTATTGTGTTAATGATAAGAATCCAGGTAATAAGCCCGCTGCAGTGTTGGTGAGGTTTGCTTCGGACACAGCTCGTCTATCTGTGCTAAAAAACAAGAAACATCTGAAAAACTCGGGCATATCTATTAAAGAAGATTTGAGAAAATCGAGGTTGTTACTACTTAATCAAGCCATTAAGGCTTTTTCATTTAAAAGTGCGTGGGTGATTAATGGAAATGTTTATGTTAACTGTGAAAATGTCGTTCATAGAATTTCGGATGAATCCGATATTAATCGTTTAAAAAAATAGTTCTGGTGATATATCAATTTTGTTTACTGATCAAAACTGTAAGTAATACCTAATGGATTTTCCTTTTTATATAGACCATGTTTTGATAATTTACTACTAATGTGGTTTAACATCCAGTTTATTTATTTTTTTTTGTTTGTTTATAATCTTATTTAATTTTCATTAAAAGCTGTTCCAGCAATGTGACACATGCGTTTCATATTAGCTAATAAAAAGCATATTTAGGGCCAATATAGTTAAACGTAGGTTTTAAGCTATTTTTGTCACTTATAACATATAACGTCATCGTAATTAGTATATTATAATGGCAATAAATAATTTCAGAATTGGTCATCTGAATGTTCGCTCTTTATTTTCTAATTTTAATGAATTTAAAAACTTGAAGAGAAAGATTTTGATATTATATTGTTATCTGAGACTTGGTTAAATGCTATGGATAATACAGCTGTTTTTAATATTCCTAACTATCATTTTATCAGAAAAGATCGTTTAGTAGGGGCGGAGGTGTGGCGGCTTACATTAAAACACAGTATTCCGTGGAAATTCTAAATTTTGATTTTTCTATTAATGCGCAACTTGAGTTGTTGGTAATTAAATTAAAAATATTGAATAAAACTTACGGAATATGTGTGTTTTACAAGCCACCTAAGCTTAATTTAAATAGTTTAGATGTAGTTAAAATGTCAAAAGAATCAAATGTGTCTGCGTGGATCAAGACATATCCAGAAATGTTCATTGATAGGGGAAAAGTATTTTTTTCTACGACCGTTTAATAATATGCTCATTATTCGCTATTTTTGAATAGATAATAACACCCATTACTTTACCCGTGAGTAATAGTTCATTACTCACGGGCTGAAGTTACTCACGGGTCATTACTCACGGGTTGAAGTTAGATTCAAGTGGTGCATGGCACTTTTAATATACCTATTAGCGAATAAAATTACTCAAACTTGTTTATTTAACAAAATAATCATTGTAATTTATATCAACAGTTAAATTCGAACAATGTTAAAGGATTTTTAACTGTAACAATGACTTAGTATATGTATTTTTTACGTTTAAATTTCAACATTTGACATTTTAAGATTGACGTTATTAAAAGGTAAATAAACAATCGGTATTAATTTCGTAAAAGGACTTACGGATATGAAATTTATATCAATAAATTCTGTTTTACCTACTGTTGATTTTACAATAGATTTTTATTGAGAGCACACGTTTTTTTTTCATGTAATTGCCTTAAAATATATGTCATATATTTAAAAGCCACCACCATCCGCCAATCCATGACACTATTAATGACAACTGTTTATTGTTTCATATGCTCAAGGAAGGTAATTCTAACAGTGTTGCCATAGTTATATAAAATATGTTTTCTTATGAAAAATAAAATCTTACGATTTTAAATAATGTTAGTATTTGATAATTATATTTTTCTACTATTAAAAATAAAAAAGGTCGTAGAAAAAGTACAGTATTCTACTTGCATTTAATGGCTATTACTCACACTGATGAATTACGACACTCGCCTACGGCTCGTGTCGCAAAATTCATCATCGTGAGTAATAGCCATCGTTACATGCTCGTTGAATAATATATTATTATTACCATGCAGTAGCTAACAAGTAAGCCTAAATAGTATTTTAGTTTGCATTAAAATAATCAGAAAACCATTATTTTTGGTTCTTTAAGTTATTTTGTTACACATTTAAGTGCTTTAAAAATAAATCTCGATTTAAAATAGTTTTTTTCTACAACCACTATTCAAAGTGCACTTTTCTGCACGGTTTTATGTTAGCGAACTTGATATTTTCTCACAGTATAAGATATTTGACATTAGTGTGCAGAAAAGTGACGTTTCTGTGCCGCAAAGTGACGTTTCTGTGCCGCAAAGTTCTTTTCTGCACAGTTGACTACCTAATTCTGAGTAACGTTATATTCTGTTTACATCCGTGTACTACCGCATTCTGAGTAACGTTATATTCTGTTTACATCCGTGGTTAAACTTTAGACAAATATATAACCTATAAGACAATTATTATATTTAACTATAGCATAGAAACTAAATTATGGATGTTACAACTGTTTTATTTTACAATTTTATTCTTATTAAACATTTTATAATTATCAAATAACCAATAAGGATTTAGCAACCTGTGCAAGAGACGTCGAATGAAGTAGGTTTTGTGTAAATCCGTGACTGCATAAATATAATGTCAATAATGTGTAATAATTGTTTAAATTTAAACAAATTAAGGCAGCGCATTAATTTTTTAACTGATTTCTGTGCAATTTATTTAGGTATAAGGAATTTAAATTGATTAGTAGGTATTAATTAAATACAGTTTAAAATTTATCACATAGGTACCTATTATAATTAATCGTCGTTTGGAGATTGTGATTTTTATTTTTAGGAAAAACTGTGCCTGTAGAAAAAGTATAGTGTGAAACACGTGCAGAAAGGTAATTTCTCACTCGTTTGAATTGCGGCACTCGCTTGCGCTCGTACCGCAACTTTTCAAACTCGTGAGAAATTAGTACCTTTCTGCACTTGTTGCACAATATACTATTTCCTAACTAGTGCGGAAAGTGATACTTTCACGCACGAGACTGCCGTTGACCCAAACGACGTGATAGTGGAGTTCGGGCAAGATGTCGAGGGCGGGGAAGACACTTTCCGCATGAGTTAGGAACAATATTTTTTCTAGGGCCGTAGGTTTGGAAAAAAGCCACAAAAAAATAGAGTCATATCAATTATTAATGAGGAGTGAAAATACACAAATTAATTCTTTGACAAGGTTGTCAAAACCAAACTTTCAATATAATGGGATACCACGACGACGATATTGGTTTCCATGACGACGATTCAAAACCATTCTAATTGTCTACTGATTTGACTTTTAAATATTATATCAAAATAATTTTAACTCATCGAATTATCGGGCTAATTTCATTGTTGTTACTATGTCCTCCGCATTGCATCACCTCCACAGGTAAGCCACTTTGATAAGCAATCAGTAACACCTATTCTACGTTTCGCTTGACCGACCGCAGTATGTTTATCTACACAACTACAGTAATCAACTGTGAGAAAACTAGCTTTAGTAAATTCAAAGAGATTTTTCGGCGCTAGCTCTCCATCTATAATACTTCAGATCGAATGCAAATAGCGTTCGTTGTCATTTGCATTTTGTACTTGCGACTTTCAATTTGAGTTTCGAGCGATTTAGAGGTGAGATCCTGAAAGATTTTATTTAACGAAGAGAAAATTGCTAGATGGAGTTCGTAACTTGTTAACTCAAGAGTTACCTGCTCCTTGATCATCAAATGAATTCCATTGAGCGTTTAAATTTATTTTTAGGGATACTTATTGTACAATCTTATCGGTTTATACAAGTTGCGACGTCTGGATTTCTTTATGTTTTTTATTATAGTTATTATTTTATTATAGTATTAAAGTTTCAACCTTTAATTATTAAACTCAAAAATCTTAAAATAAAAGATAAATAATTTATACAGTGAAACTTGTTCATAACGGACACCAACGGGGAAAATAATTGTCCGTGTATAGAGTTGTCCGTTGTGTAGAGCTACTGCTTAATGAATTGAAATAAAAAAGAGGTTTCGATTTAATTGATCTTTAATTATACAGTGTGGGCCAAAGAAAACAGTCCACCTCGAGATTTGGCAGTATTTATTAGATTTTAAGGAAATGACGAAACAGGTCGATTTTTGATCTAAGGGGGAAACATTTTTACGGTACAAACATCTGTCATTTGTCAACCCTCTCCCTTCCGCTTCCCCCACCCCTTATTTTTAGGTAGGGAATAGGGGTCGTGTGCTATCTCACTTGAAAGGATATTCAATTCTCTATTCAGAAATATTAACATTGACATAATTATTTGTACAGGGTGTCCAAGAAAAAATATTTGTAATTAAATTAATTGACACCAAAAGAAGAATGTATGTAGTTTATTTAACTCAAAATACATTCTACTGCTGACAGAAAACAGAAAACAATGTTTATTTGATAAATAAACATTGTTTGTTGCTTAAATTCAATATTCAACCTACCAAAAGGCAGATTGGTGGCAGCTTGATCATTGAAATTAAGCTGTTTAGATGTTTATTTATCAAAAAACATTTTTTTCTGTTTTGTGACAGTAGTAGAATGTAGTTTAAATTAAATAAATTACATACATCCTTCTTTTTGTGTCAATTAATTTAATTAAAAAACTATTTTCTTGGACACCCTGTATAAATAATTATGTTAAAATTTATATTACTGAATAGAGAATTGGAGAACCTTTCAAATCAGCTAGCACACGACGCCTATTCCCTATTCAAAAATAAGGGGTGGGGAAGTGGAAAGGAGGGGGTTGACAAATGATAGATGTACGTATCGTAAAAATGTGTCCCCTTTAGATCAAAATTCGACCTATTTCGTCATTTCCTTAAAATCTAATAAATAATGCCAAATATCGAGGGGGACTGTTTTCTTTGGCCCACACTGTATATTTTCGTATTTGGATAAGCATATTATACACAAATAAAATACTAATGCAAAAAAGGTAATTACTACTTCTTAAAAAAATTATCAATTTTGGTTTGTTTTTTGTTTGGAACATTATTTTTCATAATTTCTGACTCATTTTAGAAATATGTACATCAGATATTTTTTGACTTACTCTTGCATCACCTTTATACATAAAAAATAATTTCAAGTCACTTAATTTTAGGTAAGCATCATTTAAATTACTTACAGTTGTAGTGTTCTAGTTCTTCGTCAATCTCAGTAAGTTTACTTCAGATCAATAGAGCTGCATCAATCTCTAGGTAGTTCAAAAATTTTTCAACTCCATGATTTTCGCAAACAGTTGACAATCGTAAATAATCTTCCAGGTATTGTAGCTCCAGATTTTCCACAGTTTCGTCTCCATTACTACAGGGTTTTTTTTAAAACCGCCCCTAATGAAACTCTTTTCAAATTTTTGGTTGAAACGTCTCTCCATGCTGCCACAATCCAAATAAAAGCGTTAGTAATCGTTATAGGCCAGGGTAATAAGAAAAAAATATACCCTGTCCGTGACAGTTCAGCAGCCAGGGTACTGAAGCGTTTTTTCGACAAGTAATACCTATAAGAACAAATTGTAACTAGTTCCTGCGTAGGATCTGGCGGCCATTTTTATTTATAAACAATTAACTGTCAAGAAATGACATTTTCCCTCTTTTTTTCCAAATCAATCGAAAACGGTGAAACTTATGATTTTTTTAGTACAAATATTTTTGAGATTATGGAAAAAGCTTTAAAATGACATATGGACAAAGTTTGATATACCTACTCATTTATTGTTAATATATATGCGAAAAAACTCGGAATTAATTGCAAAAAGAATTATTTTCGCAATAATTTTAAAAATTAGTGTACAGGTTTGACATTTTCGTCACATGAGGGTTTCTTGGTGCTTAATATGTGATAAAAATTTCAAAGCGATTCATTCAATTGTTTAAATTTTATTCGAATTTTTTATCTCAGAGAGCATTTTTTTTGCAATAACATAAGTCAGAAAAAAATGACGTTAGAACTATTCCACAAGTGTCAAATGGAAGAGCATGAGCTATATCTTCAACTTGGTTTAAAAAAAGCGAATAAAAATGCATTTATTAGTAATAAATAATTATGCAAAAGTATCGTAAATCTTTACTTATAAACTTTTTGAATAACTTTTTCCAAAAATATTAACTTTTTTACACTGTTTTAAGTGCACAACTACCAATTAACGTTTTTTATATCATAATTGATAAACAATTGTAATAAATATATATAATTTCTTATATAACAAAATAAAAAGTTTATAAGGAATGATTTATGATACTTTTTCATAATTATTTATTACTAATAAATGCATTTTTTATTCGCTTTTTTTAAACAAAATTGAAAACATAGCTCATGCTCTTTCATTTGACACCTGTGGAATGGTTCTAACGTCATATTTTTCTGACTTATGTTATTGCAAAAAAAATGATCTCTGGGATAAACAATTTGAATAAAATTTAAATAATTGAATGAATCGCTTTGAAATTTTTATCACATATTAATCACCAAAGAACCCTTACATGACAAAAATTTCAAATCTATGCACTAATTAGGCATTCCAAATGACGTGATATAATATGGCTGCTGGATGGCGAAACTGTCATCCATAGGCGTATCCAATGTTTAAACCACTTCATATTTACTTTGCTATCACAATTTCACAAATTTCGCTACACAATTAACAAAAAAACAAAACCAAACAGGATATTCTTTACAAATTTGTCAATATTCAATGTAAACATTAGATACGACATGACCACCCCCCTTAACTATGTATATGGCCACGTCGCTTTAGCCATCCACCGACCACCACTGACAGTTCATTGGAATCCCTAATTTCTATAATAGATATTTCCAAATTAAATTTTTTGCAATTCCGATCTTTTTTCGCAATTATATTAACAATGAATGAGTATATTAAACTTTGTAATACGTCATTTTAAAGCTTTTTCTATAATCTCAAAGATGTTTGTACTAAAAAAACCATAAGTTTCACTGTTTTCCATTGATTTAAAAAAAAGGGAAAAAGTGCCATTTTTTGACACTTAATTGTTTATAAATAAAAATGGCCGCCAGATCCTACGCAGAAAATAGTTACAATTTGCTCTTATAGGTATTACCTGTCAAATAAACGCTTCAGTACCCTGGCTGCTCGGATGTCATGGGAAAAACCTTATTACCCTGGACTATTATGGACTTCTCCAGTTCAGCCGTTACTAAGGAACATTATAAGAAGAATAACATTCTTCTCATCAAAAGTTTTTAATTATTCCTTGGTCTAACGATTGAGAATGTGCTGTAGTAATAGGTGGCAAAAATATTATCGATATGTTAGATAATTGAATATCCGGATGGGATATTGCGTTGTCTATGGTAGGGGAGAAAAGTGTGCTAAATTTGCAGTTACTCGAGCGTTATGGGGACACTTTGGGTTGTGAAGAGTAGGTTCTAAAATAAAAAAAGATAAGTTAAGTTTTCCATAAATTGGGGGTCTTTTCCATAAGTAACCGCTCAAAAATCAAAATACAACTGTATTTTGACAACGGCATGCGATTTGGATGTCGAAACGTTAATAAAATCATTCTTTTAGTAAAATTGTGGCTTAATTCCCAGCAAAACTAGTTAAATAGAAGTTTTTTTTTAATATTTAAAAATGAAGTACAATCATTATTTTCATATCTAATAAGCTTATGATATTTTGTAGCGCATCCTGTACACCCTCTGTATATAAAATTTATAAATAAAACGATCTAACTTAAAATTAATATTGAAGTACATACTCAAGTCGACAGTAATTAGAGTTGGCTGTAAAATCAATTATCTATTCCTAATGATCCTTTATAATCCATAATGATTGTTCTAGAAAAATACCAACTTTCGATAAATGACATAATATTATATTTTATGACCCAACAAACATTGTTAATGTGAATTTTGGCTATAAATTTAATGTATATTTTTATCATTAGACCATTCATCAGCGGTAAAAAACTGTAAAACCGTGAAATTTTGAGAATCAACGCCGATTTTAATGAAAATTTGGATTTAAGCTCGGTTGACCCTTTTCTTCAAAATCTACCCTATGCCGAACCGGGCTTTTGCCCTAGGTGTGAAAACAACCCCATCTAGCGGATGAAAATTTTTTCAATCAAAATAACTATGGTAGTCGATAGCCTGACCAAGTTATTAGCGATTGAAACTATGCCCTTTTCATTGAAAAAACTCACATTTTATGACCAGTTTTCATGAATAACTTAAAATTCTAATTGTATAGAAAAAATAATTAAGAAGAAAATTGTAGCTAATAAAAAAACAAAGGGATTCGCGTCGCAAAGACCTAAAGACCTATGTAAACCCAATAACGACTGAGTTATGGCTCTTTAAAGCATGGTTATTTTCAAAGAACCCCGAAATGGATAACTTTCAATCTCAAATAATCCCAAAAGTGGTGGTTTTTTCTGGTACATCCTCTGGTCCACACGGAATGTGATTGCATATAGTAGAGTCCTTTTTGTTTTCTATATTTGTCGTCTGCGGTCTTATAAATTGTAAAAGTCGCAGATTAAGGATGTACCAGAAAGAACTTTCAAAAAGAAAAGTTTCAGATTTAAATAACTGTAGGATTTCCTTAAAAGACAATCGTAATAAAAGTCCGTTTGATGTTTAACAGTTTTAATTAATAAAATAGATGTCTAAATTATTGATACCATTAAATTGACGAAAAGTAAAAGTGTAAAAGTGTGTAATTGCGACCAAAATCTTAAGTGTTCTTATTCTTACAAAAAAGAAATGTATTTATAGATAATTTGCGTCTAATCAATATAATACCCGTCTTAATTCGTCTTTTTCTAAGTAATATCCCTAAGACCGCGTCTGTCGTCGCTGTGATGTTATAATCGACTCCCTGTATTCGTTCTAGTTCCCTACGCTAAAACCAACCCTCTTAGGCTAATCTCTTTTTTCCTGTGAAAGAAGGCTTTCACGGCTTCATGTACTCTGCACACGTTGAAGTGCTCTGAGGTCCATCATGGTATCCAGATTTCTTTACCTCGTACCTGTCATTTGGATTCACTTGTACTACGACGTACGGTCCAAAATATTTCTTCAGCAATTTGAGTCCTCCACTAAACTGTGTTCTCTTGATTGCCACTAAGTCCCCCTTTTTATAGATCCTCGGCCTTTTTCTTCGTAGATCATATCTGCGTCTATTTTCCTCTTGAATTTTGACTAACTGACGTCGACTCTTGTTTCTCAGCATCTCTCTATCTTCATCAAATTGTGTAATTATCTCCTGTTCTATGATCTCCTTCATCCTCAAATCTTCTTTGTTCTTCATCTTCGTTCCGAACAGTACTTCGAACGGCGTCGAATTTATACTTCTTTGATAAGTTGCATTAAAGAACTGTTGTGATTTATGAATGTGTTTATACCACTTCGTCGGTTCCTCTAGACTGAGTTTAGTTAATACTGGTATTAACGTTCTATTGATGCGTTCTACTTGTCCATTGCCTCTTGGTACGCCTGTTGTAATTTTTACATGTTTTATATGTTCACTTTCGCAATAGTCTTCGAATTCCTTCGCCGTAAATGCGGTACCTCTGTCAGATATTATACGGAGCGGATTTCCGAAATCCTTTTGATGTCACTTCATGCATTCTATAACTTCTTTCGCCTTCGTTGATTTTGTAGGATAAAACCATGCGAATTTCGAAAAATCGTCAATAATCACCAGAATGTGATTACAGTTTTTGTTAGTCGTAGCTAAGGGTCCTAAATCGTCAACATGAAACGTTTGTAAAGGCCCATCGATTTTTGCTATCGGATGTAACAAACCCTCCTTTTTGCCTTCTTTCTTGCTTCCAAGTATACATTTAACGCAATTCCTTATACAGTGCTCGATTTTTTCTCTAAGATTTGGAATGTAACATTCTCTTTGAATTAAATCTTGTGTTTTTGTTACAGCAAAATGTCCTACCTCGTGTAAGTTTCTAATTACTTCTGTTTGCATTCTTTTCGGAATGACTAACACTTCCTTGCCGTCTTCGTATTTAAACAAAATATTGTTTTTTATAAACAAGTCCTCGTATGCTTCCGTCGTCTTTGTCTTGTCAGGTTCGTAACTTTTGACTACTTCCTCTATATCCGTCTTTATTTTTTTATCTTCTGTATGGTTCAGCTGAAAATCATTATTGACTGTCGTCTGGCTAATTATTGTAATCCTCCTTATAAAATAATCTACTCTTTTTTTAGATAAAATTATTCCGTCTTCGGTTATTGTAACTTCAGCTTGTCTCAGTATATTGTTTCCGAGAATAATTTCAACGTCTAGTGCTCCTTTTGGAATAACATGAAATAAAATATTAAAATCCTCTCCTTGAATTTCTACCATTTTATTAAATGAACCTAAAGTTTTAACTCTCGTACCTCCTAATCCACTTAAATCTAATATGTTTTGTGAAAGAATCACGTCATCAAAATATTTTTCAAAAATATCTTTTCGTACTGAACTAATGTCGCTTCCTGTATCCAATAATGCACTTAGTGATAATTTTCCAACCTTCAATGTTACCGAGTTTTTATACCCCAAGTTAACAATATTTACATGTCCAGAAGTTGATGGTTCTTCTTCTTTCTCATTGCATCGAAAAGACCTGTGTCCAAACTGATGGCATCTAAAACATTTTACTCCCTTGGCTTTGTCAGGACAATCCGTCGATCTGTGTCCCTCTATTTCACAATTGAAACATTTTTCTTCTTTTTTATTCCTACTTTGAGGGGCGCTCTTCTTTCATCTCGTCTTACTTCCTCGTTCGTCCACGTCTTTTTATGCGTCTCGGTTTTAACTAATTTTTGCGTCGTCTGTTTTTTAATAAATTCGTACAGTTTAATCTTCTCTTTAAAATATTGAAAGTTTTGGCACCATCAAGTATTACTTTATTAGCAGGGTCGTCCATAATTCCCTCAATTATATACTGCATTATGACTTCATTTTCGATGTTTCCTCTGCTACCGATTTCTCTCATTTTTAGTACATACTCCTGTACGCTTTCACCTTGTTTCTTCTTTCTATTCATCAGCATTTTGTGTATTTCGGCACTACTTATTTTGTTCTCAAACTCTGTTGTCAGTCTCTTCTTCAAGAGCTTTCAGCTATTAACTCCTTTCTCTGACTGTATATACAGTTTAGCTATTCCTTTTAGAGATCGTTTAGCAAAAATTAGCATTTGCAAATCATTCCATCCCATCAGATTAGAAATTTCTTCAAAATCAGCGATCCATTTCCTATGGGATAATCGTCTTTTCCGTCGAAATTTCTTATACTGTCCTCTACGTCTCTAAAAGTTAAGGAAAATGAATCATTCAGTCTACCTCTCGTCATTTTGTTTGATTTTGATCTATTCCTCGTAAATAAATCCGTCGTCCTTTCATCATCCATATCGTCATCATTATTATCGTCGTCGGTAACGTATTTACCTTCTTCCTCGTGATAAGCGTCTTTATCACTATTTGCGTCCTTATCTTCATTATAGCGATCGTCTTCGGTAAAGTCTTTACCGTTTTCCTTGTGATAAACGTCTTTATCGCCGTCATCATCGCTAGCGTCTTCGTCTTCATCGTCATTCTCGTCTTCAAGATTGAAGTCGTTCAAAAATAAACAAATACGTTCAATCACGTCGTCTTCTGAACCAGTGTAGTTCAGATCTAAAACACTGCAAACTGCTACTAAGTCCGGCATACTTAGTTTGTTTTTAGTGTCCTCTATTTTTGTGGAATATTCCTGGGATTCTTTATCCCACGCAAAATTTGTAAAATTCCGCAAATTCTTCCTAGTTTGTCGCGGCAACCCTTTATCCCCGTTCGCGACAACATGCAACGCCTTAACAGCACTTAATGCCGAATTTTTAAGGTTTACACTAATTTTTGGAAAATCGTTAAGAGTTTGTTTAGACTGCATTTTAAAAAGGTATATAATAATAATACAAAAAAAAAACAAAAATAAAAAGATAAATTATCTTTTAACTAAAAAGTTAGATTATTTTTTCCCGTGTGCAAAAAATTGTACTTGTGAACTGTAGAATTGTAGTCGCTTTTACTTCAAATTTATCAATATTTACTACAAATACTAACAAAGTTATGAGTTATTAAAATAAATGAACAAAAAAAAAAACAATGAAAAACAAAAAAAAAGTTAATCGTTAAATGATTTATGATAGTTCTTTCGCAACATTCACTGTTTATCGTCAAAGTTCTAGTTCACAGCTCCTCGAAAAAAACAATCTTTGGTCAGATTTCTAATTTCCAGACACAAGACCAAAGTGTCTTGACTACTTTTAGAATATTGAAACAAACACACCTGATTTCTCCTTGGTAATACTGCTTGCTATGATAGCGTCTCGTCGTCGTCGTCGTCACTGCTCAAACAGCCGTCGTATTTGCCTAACAGCGTCGTCTACAATGTACTAGCCTGCTACTCCACCAACACAACAATTCACCAACATTTTCCCAAGGTATGAAAGTCACCAATAGTTTAAAAAAGTCCGAAAATCACCAACAGTTTCCACGTTTCCCGAACAGTCATAAACAGTTTCCAAAAATTACGTCACGTCACTTGAGCCGATTTTTTAAATTACACGTCACTTTACGATATTTCGCGAATTTTATAACGAAATTGTCTTTCTTAGATCCTCGATTGAGCCCCCACGATGTAGGATTTCCTTAAAAGACAATTGTAATAAAAGTCCGTTTGATGTTTAACAGTTTTAATTAATAAAATAGATGACTAAATTATTGATACCATTAAATTGACGAACTGTAAAAGTGTAAAAGTGTGTAATTTCGACCAAAATCTTACGTGTTCTTATTCTTACAAAAAAGAAATGTATTTATAGATAATTTGCGTCTAATCAATATAATACCCGTCTTAATTCGTCTTTTTCTAAGTATTATCCCTAAGACCGCGTCTGTCGTCCCAAACCAACCCTCTTAGGCTAATCTCTTTTTTCCTGTGAAAGAACCCAATTAAAATTGGTTCAAAGTATGTACCGACCCGCCGCCGTCTTTTTTCCAATAAACTAAAACTATAAAGTTAAAAGTAGTTCGCTACCGTCGCCGTAATCCCCAATTCGTTCTGCATATCTGTGCCAACGTCCATATGTGAGACCCTTATCCCGTTCTCGCACTAATAATTAAGAAAAATGATATACAGGGGAATTTAAAATATAAGGTAAACTATTTACAGTCGGTCTTGACGGTCCAGTTAGCTGGGGCTCAGGCGATCGACAAGTTTAGTGGATTTGCGATTTGCGGTCGCTGGTTCGAGCCTCAGCTAGGTCATGAAATTTATAAAAGGCCAACGCCGTAGTATAAAACTCAATAGAGTCTACGGCTTGGTCTGAAATAAACTGGCGTCTGATCGGCCTATGGAGGAGCGGTACGGGAAGGGATAAGGGCTTCCGGCTCGGTGATACTCCTCCATAGATCCCTACCGAAGGGCGTTGACGCCTAAGAACGGTGTATACAAACTATTTACAATCCTACATAACTATTTACCATTTTAATTTTATTATAATGGTGAATTCTGCATCTGAGACTTTTCAATTTGTTTAAGAGATGTCGCTGGATCGCGTCCCAATGGGAATTTTAATGATCTTTGGAATGACCCTTAAATAGATGGTCCAGCTATTTTTCGATTTAGAGGTGTGCACGCTAGCGCTGTTGAGGAAGCCTGCAATGGTGGAAACAGCTATTCTGCATCCTTCTGAATCGAAAACAAGCAAAACTTTTCTAGCTTTTACAAGCTTTTACTTTTCTATCTTTACTCAGATTTGAGTACTAGGAAGTTTCTTTCTGTCCTCTTCCTAGACGAATAAAAACGGAATGTGATTGCATGTACAGTGGAACTTCGATAACTCGGATTAATCGGGACCGCGGCCGATCCGGGTTATCGAAAATCCGGGTTAGCCGGAGAGCATGGTAAAAATTAATAAAATACGACATACTTATAGATAAAGTCCGTTATAATTAAAATACCATGAAATATATATGCACAGTACACATCTAACTTACCTATACTTTATTAGTATTATTAGTATCTTATAATACTATTGTGGGCAGCAGAAGTTAAATAAAGTTCAGGATCTTGAATTTAAAATGTATTTTTAGAATTTATAAACTAGACAATCTAATGACAATTATTGAAGTTATTTACAATATCAAAGCATACTAATAAAACAACATGAACTAGTATATAGTAGACACTTAGGATATTGCCTTTTTAACATTCTCCCTCAATACCTAAGGTCACCTATACTTTTAAACTAAGTTTATTATATATAAACTTGTGCTTTTGAGTACCTAAAGCTTTTGTTAAAATATCTTTAACTGCTGAAAAGGTACTTCATGATATTCTCCCTCAAACGAAAGTTTTTGATTTTGTTCAAGGGGTGTACTAACAGCCTTACAATCAGTCATTTGAAATTTTTCAAGCAATTTCACAACATACTGATCTTGACTAAGTTTCAACTCGTTTTGCTTTCTATTTCGCTCAACTTTCATTCCCAAACAATATGAAATTGCCCCTAAGTCCTTCATACGAAAAAGTATTTGTAATTCTGATTTTAGAGATTTTACCTCACTCACATCATTGTAAAAAATGAAAAAATCATCAACATATAATGCTATGATAACTAGCATTTTATCAGAAATTTTTACAAAAATACAAGGTTCAATTTTAGATTGTTTGTAACCTAATTTTTGAAGAACTTGTGTTGCCTTTTCATACCAAAGCCTAGAAGATTGTTTTAACCCATACTAGTACTTGGACGAATTGAAACTTGATTGTTTTCTTGGATTGTAACAGTTTCAGGATCAGCAGATTCATCTGTTTCAACTTCAGACAACTTTGACACCATTGCAACTTCAATGTCAGTCTGCTCAAGAGGAAATGACATGCTTCTTTCTTCAAACGGTTTGTCATTCATTTTTTCTTCCAAAAATACAACATCTCGTGCAATTTCAATTTTGTGTGTAACAGGATCTAGCAGTCTGTATCCGGCAGATGTTTCTGAATACCCAACAAAGATTTTTTCTTTACTCTTCTGGTCGAGTTTCTTCCGCTTTATTTTTGGAACATGAGCATATGCATAACATCCAAAGATACGTAGAATTGTATGGTCAACTTTGTTTCCAGACCATTTTTCTTCTGGAGTTTTACCTTTCAGTTTCTTGGTTGGTGATCTGTTTAATAAATATACTGCTGTGTTAGCAGCTTCCGCCCACATTTGTTTTTCAGCATTTACCTTGAACAGCATCGAACATACTTTTTCGAAAATAGTGCGGTTGAACCTTTCGGCAACACCATTCTGTTCAGGACAATATGGCACAATAAGTTCATGTTTGATGCCTTTGCTTTTTAAAAACTTGTTCATACGAGCATTGCAGTACTCACCACCATTGTCGCTTCTTAAAACTTTAATTTTTCTTTTAGTTTCAGTTTCGACTTCTGCACAAAATTCTTGAAACTTCTCAGGAACTTCGTCCTTTGACTTCAAAAAATAACAAAATGCTTTTTTTGTATGGTCATCGATAAGGGTAAACAAATATTTTGAACCAGCATATGATGGAACCTCCATAGGTCCAGCTAGATCTGAATGAACCAAATCGAGTTTATTTTTAGCAACTTCTTTGTTTGGATTTTTAGGAAATGGTTTTCTGGCATGCTTTGCCTTAATACAGCTTTCGCAAAGCTCAGGTGTTTCTTGTTTTTCATAGTGTATACCAGTTGCCATACCATTTTTTAATAGATCCATGCTAAAATGGTTTAAATGACCCAATCTTTTATGCCATAACATCTGTGAATTTTGAGGTTTAGCAATGTTAACTTTTTCCTTAGCCATTGTATTAGGTTTATCCCATCCATCGAGATTTTTTGCTGTGGCTTCAGGTCTCTTCTTCACTGCTATCTTTTGATTGTGAGAAAGTCTGCATCCGTTGATGTCAAATACTACAGACCAACCATTGCTTACTAAGGCGTTCACTGATAAGAGATTTACCGATAGGTTTGGTACATAACTTACGTTTTGTATCAATTTTTCTTCTCGACTTTCTCTAAGTGTAACTGTAGCATTACCAGTTCCTTTTACTGTAAGCCGGGAGTCATTTGCCACCACAATCTCTTGACCAGAATTTTTGTTGGTAATATCTGTTAAAATTTCGTATTTTCCGGTCATGTGTGAAGATGCACCGCTGTCAACGTACCATACATCGTCTTTCATGTTGATACCAAATGCAGCGAAACATGTTGTACCACCTTTTTTGTTACTTTTGCTTTGAGATTTATTTCTTTCGGGCGATTTTTCCATTTTCTTCTTAGTACATTGATTTTTGTAATGTCCTTTTAAACCGCAACCCCAACAATGTGGTACTTTTTTAAATCTCTGCGCCGAGAGTGCATTGTCTTCTTCACATTTACCTTTTTGCCATTTTTTGTCCTGCAAAAGTTTAGTTTTCACAAAATCAGCTGTAATGTCAACATTTGAATTTTCCAGAGCCATTACCATTGGGTCATATACTTCTGAAAGACCCTACAGCATGATTGCACCCAAAAATTCATCATCGATCGGTTTTCCAATAGAAGATAGTTGCTGAGATAAGTCCATCGCTTCGTTTACCTAATCTTCCATTGTACTAAAATTGGATAGTTTAATTGAACATAAGTTTCGTAGTAAACGAAGTCGACGATGAAGACCTTTATCCTCAAATGCTTTTTCAAGTGCAAGCCATGTCTCTACAACTGTTTTGCATTGCATTACATGAGGATATGTACTCTTATCCAGAGAAAGTATTATTTTTGAAATTGCTTTCTCCTCGTGACGCTTTTTTGCTGGATTGTCTAAATTAACAGCATTATTACCATCATTAGTATTATTACCAGCTGGTTGAATCTCTGGCTGAACTCAATACCATAAACCATCATACTTCAGTAGAGCAGTCATTTGGAATTTCCAGGTAATGTAATTTTCTCTGCCTCTGAGTTTTTCAACACTTCCAAATCCCGAACGATCATTTTCAGCCATCGTACAAAAAACAAATCTTTAAGTTTTTTCTTGCTGCAAAATATTCTTCTAACTGGAGCGGCCCATAACCTATTAGTATTATTAGTATCTTATAATACTATTGTGCGCAGCAGAAGTTAAATAAAGTTCAGGATCTTGAATTTAAAATGTATTTTTAGAATTTATAAACTAGACAATCTAATGACAATTATTGAAGTTATTTACAATATCAAAGCATACTAATAAAACAACATGAACTAGTATATAGTAGACACTTAGGATATTGCCTTTTTAACATAGTTGTATAGAGTATAGTATAGATAGTACAGAGTATTGTCCATTTCTAGGTAAAAAATTCAGTCAGTTTCGGTTGTGCCAATCGGAATGATGTTATGTTATTTAAGAACAGTGGCTCTTTCATTGCTTAAAAGACAATTGTAAGAATTTTTTAAAAGACAGTTGGAAATAAATAAAAGAATAACAGGTGCCTGTTGTTTGTGATAGCCCGAGATAATGAACGTCGCTCTGCCGTCGCACCCGTGTGCCGTGAGTCATTTTTACTATCGTATAGTTCAAATTACACAAATACCCATTATCTCTCAAATATTATATTCTGGTCAAAGCGAAGTTTTATCAATGAAACTCGATATTTTTAAGACATTCCAGAAGAGGCTACAGATAAAATGTTTTAACATAATACATACATTTTTATTATTGAAATGTTTGTCTGATGAAAATCGGTCCGGGTTAGCCGGACTTCCGGGTTATCGGGGGCCGACTTATCGAGGTTCCACTGTATTGGAGTCCTTCTTGTTTTCTATATTCGTCGTGTGCGGTCTTATAAATTGTAAAAGACGCAGATTAAGGATGTACCAGAAAGAACTTTCAACAAGAAAAGTTTCAGATTTAAATAACTATTTTCCATTTTAATTTTATTATAATGGTGAATTCTGCATCTGAGACTTTTCAATTTGATTATTTTACTATTTTTTATTTACCAATTTATTTTAATTCAGTTTAAAAAATATTTTGTCAGAACCTCCACCATTTTTAAAATTATGCAAGCACCTCCACCATTGATTTGAGCAGTATTTTATTCTACATACAGCAGTTAGACGAAGCAACGAAGCATTAAACCTAGGAATTTTGTGCAGTAAGATGAATCGTCATGCAACTTTTTGCATTCGATTAGAGAGAGTGTCAGGCAACTTTGTGAACTAAATTCATCTAGGGCAAACATTTTTGTGCATAAGAAAATGCATTTTAAAAGTGCATCTCGAAGAGGTGAAAATGAAAAATTTAAAACTCGGGCAATATTGATGGAAATGAGTTGAATTTTTATAATCGGGGGTTTTGGGAATCGCTGAACATGAATTTCAGATCGGTGATGGTCTCCATGGTACCTGGTGCCCACGGTGGAACTCGTTGCCTAGAGTTTTACGTTATAATCATTAAAAATCAGTCAATATCCATTACTCGGGGGGTTTTTGGGGTCACCGGCCACGAATTTAGTGTTGGAGATGGTCTCCAAGATACCTGGTGCCCAGGGTGGAACTCGTCGCCTGGAGTTTTATGTTATAATCATTCAAAATCAGTCACTAACCATTACTCTGAGGGTTTTGGGGGTCGCTGAACAAGAGTTTCATGTGGTCGATGGTCTCCAAGATACCTGGTGCCCAGTGAGGAGCTCGTCGTCTGGAGTATTATGTTATAATTATTCCAAATCATTTAAAACCATTACGCCGGGGGGGTTTTGGGGGTCGCTGAGCACGAATTTCATGACGGCGATGGTCTCCTGTGTACCTGGTGCCCAGGGTGGAACTCGTCGCCTGGAGTTTTATGTTATAATCATTCAAAATCAGTCAATAACCATTACTCTGAGGAATTTGGGGGTCGGTGAACAATAATTTCGTGTGTTCGATGGTCTCCAAGGTAGCTGGTGCCCAAAGTGAAACTCGCCATCTAGAGTTTTATGTTATAGTTATTACAAATGATTTAAAACCATTACTCGGGGAGTTTTGGGGGTCGCTGAACATGAATTTCATGACGGTGATGGTCTCCAAAGTACCTGGTGCCCAGGGTGGAACACGTCGCCTGTAGTTTTATGGTATAATCATACAAAATCAGTCAATAACCATTACTATGAAGGTTTTAGGGGTCGTTGGGCATTAATTTCATGTTGGCAATGGTCTTCAAGGTAGGTATACAATAATCTAAAAAATACGTGTTAAATTAAATGTTAGTGCACGTATTCATAATCAATTTATTTATATAATATAATGAAAAAATTAATAAAGAAGTAAAATAAAATAAAAAAATATATTTACTTACTTGAAGTTACACAAATTTCTCTTTTCCGCAATTTCGAAAACCAAAATTATAAAACAGCGCAGCTATAGACTGTAGATAATGAAAATTCCTTTAATACCAATCTTAAACAGCTTGATATTATATTATTATTTATTCTGTAATTAACAAACCTAATAAGTATAAAATATATGACTTTTTCAAAACACCAACATTAAAAACTTAAAAGATGAAGTTTTTCAATCCTAAAACAACATTAATAATATTGAAAATATTAAAAATATTACTAAAAGATTTTTAAATTGAAAAACTTGTTGGTAAATTTTCCTGGTGACACCTCCAAGGCTTCTACAATTTGCAAACCAAATGGATGCTGCAGTGAAGACAAAGGGAAGGAATTCTACACTACGCAATTCACATCCCCGTCTGCAGCTTGGTAAAGTTCCAACGGAAAATACACCTAGTTACTCTACGGAGTAATACGAATATAAAAAAAAAATAAAAATAAAAATGTATACCATTTTTATTAAAACTTACTTTGCTTTAAATTCGGTATCACTTTTTAGATGTTTTTTTATAATTAATTAAAAAAAATTTTTAAAAGAACAGAACTACATAAAAGTGTAGCTTGGAGGTATTCACATATACTATGCTTTGTTTTTAAACCAGGAGCAGTAAAATAAAAAGACAGATTCACACCCAAGAAAGTCAATAGAAAAATCCATCAACAGTATATGATACTAATAGGTCGCTAAAGAGTTCTAAAAACCACTGTTTTTTATATAAAAGCAGACTAGAAAAATCTAAAAATTAAAATAATACCGCAGAAAACACAAAAAATCGGTGATATAATTTAATTACCCTTGAAATGCCAATTATGTCAAAATTTCATAAATGTCATTAGTGTCAAAAATTAACGGCAACTGCTTTAAAAGCGACATAATTTTAAAATAATTTTTAAATTGGTAATTTTTTAGGATATAATATAAAAGTTTTTTAAGAAAAATTATTAATGAAAAATATATTTAGCGACCCCCAAAACACCGAAGTAATGGATATTGACTGATTGATTTTGAATGAATATAATATAAAACTGCAGGCGACGAGTTCCACCCTAGGCACCAGGTACTTCGGAGACCATCGCCGACATGAAATTAGTACTCAGAGACCCCAAAAACCCCCGAGTAATGGTTATTAACTGGTTTTGAATGGTTACAACATAAAACTCCAGGCGACGAGTTTCACCCTGGGCACTAGGTAATTTAGAGACCATAGCCGACATGAAATTCGTACTAAGCGACCACCAAAATCCCCAGATTAATGGTTTTTCACTGATTTTGAATAATTGTGACATAAAACTCCAGGCGACGAGTTGCTCCCTGGGAACCAGGTACCTTGGAGAGCACCGCCAACATTAAATTGTGTTTAGCGACTCCAAAAACCCCCCGAGTAATGGTTTTTGACTAATTTTGACTGGTTATAACATAAAACGCTAGGCAACGAGTTCCAACCCTTGGCACCAGGTACCTTGGGCACCATCGCCGACATGAAATTCGTACTCAGGGACCTTCAAAACCAGCAGGGTAATAGTTTTTGACTAATTTTAAGTAATTATAACTAAAAACTCCTGGAGACGAGTTCCACTTTAGGCACCAGGTATCTTGGAGACCACCGCCGACATTAAATTCGTGGTCAGCGACCCCAAAACCGCCGTGCAATAGATATTGACTGATTTTTAATTATTATAACATAAAACTCCAGGCGACGAGTTCCACACTGGGCACCAGGTACCTTGGAAACCATCGCCGATATGAAATTCGTGCTCAGCGATCCCTAAAACCCCCGAGTATAAAAATTCAACTCATTTCCGTCAATATTTCCGAAGTTCTAAATTTTTTATTTTCACCTCTTCGAGATGCACTTTTAAAATGCATTTTCTTATGCACAAAAATTCTTGCCCTAGATGAATTTAGTTCACAAAGTTGCCTGACACTCTCTCTAATCGAATGCAAAAAGTTCCATGACGATTTATCTTACTGCACAAAATTCCTAGGTTTTAGGCTTTTTAGTGCTTCGTTGCTTCGTCTAAGTAAGAAGAATCATTCCGTAGTTGATGTAAAAAATAAATACAGTGATATATGACAAATTCATATTGTAAACAAAGGAGAATAGACAATGGTATGAGATACCGCATATCAGAGTCTACGTTTGTGATATTTCTTTCCTTTTGTGAATTTTTCTCGTTAGTCTATTGGGTTTCATTCTCATCAGATGTCCATACCAGTTTAATTGTTTCCTTGTTATTTTGTTCATTATTGGTTCCTGTTTGGTTATTCTCTTGTTGCCAAATGTCTTATTTTATCCCATTTTGTCATTCCGGCTATAGATTGTAGATGTCTCATCTCAATTGCGTTTATCCAACTATTATGCTAATTCACGCTTCGCGTCGTTCAGCAAACTGCAGTCGCGTGCGAAAAAGAATGACTTTCTGCACTTGTTAGTAAAATAACTATATTACAGAATTGCTCTAAACTTATGGTTATGGCTTAAACAATACTTGTCAAGCCAGCCATTGAAAGTTTTAGAATTCAAATTCAGTTCTTTCGCCGCGTCTAAAGCTCTTTATTTTATTATCGCTACAGATAATGAAATGTTCTTACTTACCACTTCACAAAACTAATCGTAGACTGTTGTATCGAAGGCAACATCTTCAGTTTCAATCTTCTTTTTTTTTTAACATTTCCACTTTCACTATATCAATTTTTAAATCGGTGTTCTTCTTTAAAATACCACTTTGAGTTTTTCCTATTTGAAGCTTTTCGGCCAAAACTCGAACACTATTCGAACAATCGAACATTGTTACCCTTAGATCAGAATATTGAATACATTCTAAAATGGGTTTTTACAAATCAAACTCGATGCACCTAAAGTACCTAGTTTTATGACGATAAGTACCTACTTATACAGGGTGAGTCATGAGGAACTGTACATACTCCTACCTCGTATAGAGGCTCCTATGGGGAATAACAAATGACCATTAAAAAGTGTCTGCTCCCATTGTTTAATAATATACAGGGCGAGTTTCGCATTTTGACAGAAATTTGTATTCGCCATAATTTTTGAACGGTCAGATCGATGTGTCTCTTATTTTGGTCAATCGTTACACTATTACCACCGTATCAACTGATTTATTCAAACCAGAAAAAAATCAGGTCCGGCTTCAAAAAAAATAGTTCGTTTGGGTCTTAGAAAAAATTTCACCCTGCATACGCTTTTTGAAAACTATAATATGAATTTTAAAAATTAGACAAATAAGCAATTAAAACGACATATTTATTTTTTCCCCACACGATTACTTAATTTTTTATGAAAAAATCAAATTTGACTATGAATTAAAAGTTTGGTAAAGTGATCCATAGATTTAAAAATAATAACTTTTATTACAAAAATTAGTTTTTTTTTAACAAATATTTAATTTATGTTACCACCCAATCAACTGATTTATACAAACTACAAAAAAATCAGGCCCGGATTTAAAAAATTAGTTCATTTTAGTCTTAGAAAGAATTTTACCCTGTATACGCTTTTTGAAAACTCTAATATGAGTTTTACAAATTAGATAAATAGGCAATTAAAATGGCATATTTATTTTTTCCCCACACAATTACTTAGTTTTTTATAAAAAAAAAATCAAAGACTATGAATAATTAAAAGTTTGGTAAAGTGAACCATATTTACTAGAAACCAGATTAAAAAAAAATAACTTTTATTACACAAATTAATTTTTTTTGAACAAATAATTAATTTATGTTACCACCCAATCACCTGATTGATTCAAACTAGAAAAAAATCAAGCCCGCATTTAAAAAATTAGTTCGTTTTTTTCTTAGAAAAAATTACACCCTGTATAAGCTTTTTTAAAAATCTAGTATGGATTTTACAAATTAGACAAATAGGCAATTAAAATTGCGTATTTATTTTTTTCCCCACACGATTACTTATTTTTTATTACAAAATCAAATTTTTCAAAATCAGAATTTTACCATAAAAATAAAAAAAATTAAACGTTTTTCTTAAAATTAAAAGCTTCACCATTTTTATTCTATACCACGCCACGTCTAGATCTAAAACCCATAATACTTCTCTTTGGACTCTATAGTTTAACGCAGACGTGATCAAATAGATAAATTTTAAATTTTTTCACTTAATTTTTGCAATTTAACTTTGCAATTAACGAATATGCACCTTTCATTTTTAAAAATTCTAACTTTTATGAGAAGAAGACTGAAAGTCTACAACAATTTTCATAGTCTTCACAATGGTAAGAGATATGTGCTGTAAAAATTTCAGAAAAAAAATATTAAACTGAAACAGAGTTGTAGCGAGTTAAACCGTGAATTCATTTTTTTTTCATTTTTAGGTTAAAATTCCGATTTTGACAAATTTGATTTTTTAATAAAAAATTAAGTAATTGTGCGGGGAAAAAAATAAATATGCCATTTTAATTGCCTATTTGTCTAATTTCTAAAACTCATATTAGAAATTTCAGAAAGCGTATACAGGGTGAAATTTTTTCTAAGACCAAAACGAACTAATTTTTTAAATCCGGGCCTGATTTTTTTCTAGTTTGAATAAATCAGTTCATTAGGTGGTAACATAAATTAAATATTTGTTCAAAAAAAATTAATTTTTGTAATAAAAGTTATTTTTTTAAATCTATGGTTCACTTTACCAAACTTTTAATTCATAGTCAAATTTGATTTTTTTATAGAAAATTAAGTAATCGTGTGGGGAAAAAAGTAAATATGTCATTTTAATTGATTATTTGTCTAATTTGTAAAATTCATATTATAGTTTTCAAAAAGCGTATACAGGGTGAAATTTTTTCTAAGACCCAAACGAACTAATTTTTTTGAAGCCGGACCTGATTTTTGTTCTAGTTTGAATAAATCAGTTGATTAGGTGGTAATGGTGTAACGATTGACCAAAATAAGAGACATATCGATCTGACCGTTCAACAATTATGACGAATAGAAATTTCTGTCAAAATGCGAAACTCGCCCTGTATATTATTAAACAATGGGAGCAGACACTTTTTAATGATCATTTGTTATTCCCCATAGGAGCCTCTATACGAGGTAGGAGTATGTACAGTTCCTCATGACTCACCCTGTATAATTACATAGTTTTATGTAATACCGGTTTAATATTGTGTATTTATTACTTAGTTAGGAACCACATAATAGTCGGAGATATAGAAGCGGATTTTGTGCGTGATAAGTAATATGGAAAAACTATACGGGGATATGTTGAATTAGTTGTGTACATGACTTTTACCAACGGCCGGAAACCAGAGTGGGGGCCGAGGGTAGTTATAAGGGGTCAAAGTCGCGGTTTTTATTATTTTTTTTGTGACGCTCATGATTGAGATAGTGCACCAAAATTTGGGAATAAGTAGGTCATAACGTAAATAAGTAAAATCTCCAGGGGAGGAACGCTGCGTGGCCGAAAAAGGGGTGGGGGTAGGGATGAATATAAAAAATATAAAGGGTTTTTTGCGACGTTCGTGAATGAGATAGTCCACCAAAATTTGGAAGTAAGTAGACCATGACATAACTAAGTAAAAGTCTCAGAGCCGGAAACCAGAGTGGGGGACGAGGGTAGTTATAAGGGGTCAAAATCGCGGTTTTTATTATTTTTTTTGTGACGCTCATGATCGAGATAGTGCACCAAAATTTGGGAATAAGTAGGTCATGACGCAAGTAAGTAAAACCTCCAGGGGTGGAACGCTGCGTGGCCGACAAAGGGTTGGGGGTAGGGGTGAATATAAAAAATATAAGGGGCTTTTGCGACGTTCGAGATTGAGATAGTGCACCAAAATTTGGGAATAAGTAGACCATGACATAACTAAGTAAAGTCCTCTAGCCGGAAACCAGAGTGGGGGACGAGGGTAGTTATAAGGGGTCAAAGTCTCGGTTTTTATTATTTTATTTGTGACGCTTATGATCGAGATAATGCACCAAAATTTGGGAATAAGTAGGTCATGACGTAAATAAGTAAAATCTCTAGGGGAGGAACGCTGCGTGGCCGACAAAGGGGTGGAGGTAGGGATGAATATAAAAATTATAAGGGATTTTTTGTGATGTTCGCGATTGAGATAGTGAACCAAAATTAGGGAGTAAGTAGACTATCATGTAACTAAGCAAAATCTCCAGGGGCGGAAACCAGAGTTGGAGATGAGGGTAGTTTTAAGGGGTCAAAGTCGCAGTTTGTATTATTTTTTTTGTGACGCAGCACAACATTTGTCCCCACGCTGCGTTCTACCCCTGGAAATTTTACTTCGTAGTGTTATGATCTACTTATTCCCAAATTTTGGTGCCCTCTCTCGATCACGAACGGCAAAAAAAACCCCTTATATTTTTATGCTCACCCCTGCCTACCACCCCTTTGTACCTGAAGCAACGTTCCGTCCCTGGAGATTTTACTAAGTTACGTCATGGCCTACTTACTCCAAAATTTTGCTTCACTATCTCCATCATGAGCGTCACAAAAAAAAAATAAAAATCGCGACTTTCACCTCTTATAACTAAACTCGTCCCCCACTCTGGTTTCCGCCTCTGGGGATTTTACTTAGTTATGTCATGGTCTACTTATTCCCAAATTTTGGTGCAGTATCTCAATCACGAACGTCGCAAAAAACCCCTTATATTTTTTATATTCACCCCTACCCCCACCCGTTTGTCGGCCACGCAGTGTTCCGCCCCTAGAGATTTTACTTAGCTTCGTCATGGCCTACTTATTCCCAAATTTTGGTGCACTATCTCGATTATAAGCGTCACAAAAAAAAAATAATAAAAACCGCGACTTTGACCCCTTATAACTACCCTCGTCCCCCACCCTGGTTTCCGGCCGTTGGGGAAAGTCATGCACACAACTAATTCTACATATTCTTGTATAGTTTTTCCATATTACTTATCACGCACAAAATCCGCTTCCAGTTCTTTGACTATAATGCTATACTTTATGCTAGTAAGTAGTACGGTCTCATTTACGCATTCAGTATTATTTTCTGCCATCCATTGTTGAAGTTTAGCGTATAGGGCTTTTCATCGACTGTCATTTGTTTCGAGCTTCTGTCATGTGTCACACAATATTATTATATCTACGCCATACGTCTTTGATTTGTATCATTCCAGATACCAATAACGTATGACGTAGATATATTAATATTATGTGACACATGACAGAAGCTCGAAACAAATGACTGTGAATGAAAAGCCCTATTCCTTGTCGTAGGTTTTTTTGGATTTTTTTGGTAACATATTCTCAGTCGCTTTTTTGGCTTTTTTTAACTATTTCTTCAGAAATATCGATTTTCTCTTGCATTCTGATTATCACTTTTCTAGCAACGGTACTAAATATTTGCTGCGATGCAATATTACTTCTAATTAATATAAAATAAAATTAAAACTATAATTGAAGCAATGAACCGGAATGACATAAAGTTTTGTATGCACCACGTGCATTATTAGATGTTTATACACTCGGGCGAGTCGCCCGTAGGGCATAAACATCTATTTAATGCCCTTGATACATAAATTACTATTATGGCTACAATAAGTTATGTACATGTTTTGATTTCCGGAGCCCCAATTTTGACCTTTAATCGCCTTTACCTGACTGATTGTTGACAGTTAAATAACAAAAATTTCTTAGAAAAACTGAAGACAAATTTTGTCCTGAGTCGTTGTGAAGAGGGTCCGTTGTTCGGAGGTGTCTTCGTATTTACCCACACATGAAATGTTCGGTGAACTAAAAACTATCCGTTCAGCAGAAGTTTTCGTTGTGGAGAGGTGTCCGCTAACAGTAGTTTTACTGTACTAGTACATAATACAATTTATAAATAAAATTAAAAGTCTGTGGTAGATTCGATTTATTAACTTTCTTAAGTGTTATATTACTAACTGCTACAATAATTTGATACCTACCGTTGCACTTAGTAAAAAATATGTCGTACCAACTTGACTAAAAACGCCATTAAAAAGTTTGTTAGATAACTCTTCAAATTTTAATAAGAAGTCATTACTTTATACCTTTAGTTCTAAAACAAGATCAAAAGTAGCCGAGAAATAGGGAAGTACATAATAAATTACTGCATTAAAACCAGCAGGAGCGGATTTTGAAAAAGTTGGCGCAGTCGAGTAGGAAATTGGATGTGTTGTAGTTCGTAGTTTAATAACTTTATTTTAGTTTTTAATTTATAGCACGTATTAGCTTTTAATATTACATTTACTGCTTATATAGATTTTTGTTAGTAGCGTTTAACAAAATAAATTTTATACGATTGGTCTAAAATGAAAACATATATTTAAATATGACCTATATACATTGACACGATAGAAAGACAAATTATAGGAAAATGCTCGAGGAAAATAAATGTACCAAAAAACTATATAAATTATTTACAAAAAGGTAAAATGAAGACAACAAATAACAGGAAAAAAATCAAAAGAATTTGATTGCAGTACTATTTCACTATTATTCATAATAGGAATGAATTAATTGAGTAAGAAATATGAGAGTAAGAACCAATCAACTACAGACAATAATATTATGCCATAGATTACAACCGGTAACAATAGAGTCCTCAACGTCTGAGGACGACATACTACTAACAGCAGACTCCGAAAATAAAATGCTGAAATTAATGGATATATGGGTAGAACAAATAGAAGAACTAAAAGTGTAATAAACGAGGAACAATGTCAGATAAAGATAATCAGCGGCAAAGAAGATAAGGAAGATAATGAAATAAAGATAAAATGTAAAAATTCAGAATTGGAAATAGTTACAACTTACAAATACCTGGAAAGTGTAATTACTAACGACAGAAAAATAGACTGGGAAAACAAATCGAGCAAAAAAATCAATCAAACAAGTTGTACTATTCGTTTGCCCCAACACTGGGAAAAAGAGAACTTACACGAAAGGCAAGGATAAATAATGGCAGGAAATAGAAAAGAATGAAAGAGATAAGTGAATGGAAATTAACATAGCTAGGCCAGATCCGACACCCTGTTAGAGTAAAAGTAAGGAGGAAAAGAAAAAGTTTGTTAGAGAACTCATCAAATTTTAATAAGAAGTCATTACTTTATACCTTTAGTTCTAAAACAAGATAAAAGTAGCCGAGAAATAGGGAAGTACGTAATAAATTACTGCATTAACGCCAACAGGAGCGGTTTTAGAAAAAGTTCGTAAAGGGCGCAGTCGTGTAGGAAATTGGATGTTTTGTAGTTCGTTGTTTAATAACTTTATTTAGTTTTTAATTTATAGCACGTATTAGCTATTATTATTACATTTACTGCTTATATAGATTTTTGTTAATAGCGTTTAACATAACAAATTATAGGTTTGGTCTAAAATGAAAATATGTGTTTAAACATGACACAGATACTTTGACACGATAGAAAGACAAATTATAGGAAAATGCTCGATGAAAATAAATGTACCATAAAATTATATAAAGTATTTACAAAAAGGTAAAAGGAAGACTTCAAATAACAGGGTAAAGATAAAAAAATTTATTTGTAGTACTATTTCATTATTATTCATAATAGTAATAAATTAATGGAATAATAAATATGAGAGTAAGAACCAATCAACTACAGACAATAATGGGGTACCATAGATTACAACCGGTAACAAGTTATTAATATATGAGGACGACATAGTACTAACAGTAAACTCCGAAAATAATGTAGCGTGCTTACGGTTAAAATAATACTCTCGGTTCGTTTATACGAATTTATTTATGCAAGTTACAGACGAATTTATTTTACAGACTAACCACTCCTACAAATTCCATCCTTATTTATATTGAATACAAAAATACAAGCCATGTTTTTAAACGTTCCAGAAAAACGGAACCGCTTAACTTTAGTAATGCTCGATCTTTTTCGAGAAATCTTTTCCTCGCTCGTCTGATGAGTCATCCTTCCAGATGTCTCCATACGTAACGAGCTGTCGAGACGGAACCTGTTATTTGTTGTCGGTAATCTGTCACACTGCTCCCTTCTTAAGATCTGAGCGTTCCGATCAGCTACTTTAGATGAATGCCCAGGATGGCGGAATCTACAGGATTCTCCAGATCTGCATACACCCCTTAAGAAGAAGTAACAATCTAATGGTACGAGATTTTTGGGTTAATGCAACACACAGTAATTCGTACGCCGGTTTCTTTGAAGATCACTTAAAGCATGCTTCTCACAATCTTCCAATCCAGATTTCTACTACATGGGATATTTTCGGCAAAGCCAAATTTTTGATGTCATAATTACATACGATTTTCTTTAAATTAGTTAGAGCACGCCATATGTTTTCGTATCTTGGCGTGTCCGTATAAGACTTCCTGGTTACCATATACAGCAAACATCGAGGACCATCATCCAATCGCAGCACTCTTCCAATTTTTCCGTCCAAATCTCACCACATGAGCAACATCTGCTTCAAATTCTTGCAGGTTCTCTTGCTCGTTGACTTCTACTTGGCAGTTGTACTTTGTAGACTTGTTGTAGATGGACATCTCCCAAGCGTTTTTCTAGACGAGTGAACAAGGTCTGGTAACATTTTTCTTGATCCTTAGGAATTGACCTTAATATATCTGCAGCATCACCTCGTAAAGCAGCAGTCAAGGAAACAGCCTGTTCGGTCCAATGAGTGGCGGTGGAAATAGATTCAAATTGTATAAGGTATATGGGCCAAGAGGACTTTCCATTAAATGGTGGTAATTTGAATATCATATTATGTGACGTTTAGTCTCTCGGTAGTTCATCTTTAACTACAGGATCTAAAGCTACTGTATTAACTGACGGTTGCACATTTGTATCGGTTATCATGCTCTCTAATTCTTTGATATCCCCTTCTACGGCTAAAACTACTGCATTAACTGAAGGTAGAACATTTGTATTGGTTACCATAATGTCTAGTTGTTTGATCTTCTCTTCTAGCATTTCGTTATTGTCGTTTACACTTTTTTGAATCTTATCGACTGTTCTAGAAACTTCTTCAAATTTCTCGTTGTTTTGTCTGCAAACGTCTTTAATTACTTGAAAAACACTCTCAAACTTCTCGTCGCTTTCTCTAGAAGTTTCATCGATCTTTTGAGAAACACTTTCGAATTTTCTAGAAGTTTCATCAATCTTTTGAGAAACACTTTCGAATTTCGATAAGATTGCTTCTTCCGCAGACTTGAAGTGGAACGTCTCTGGGTCATCTCCATTCGTCTCGAGGACCTCCTTGAGTCGTGCTTTCAGGACTTTCTTGGACCCACTGGCATCTAACTCGCGCTCTTCTAATTGTTCACGGAGCTGTTTTACGGAAAGTTCTTCTAGCAACATCTTTGGTCGACAAACACGTACTTCTCAAAATGTCTTTTAAAAGTCTTTCCGAATACCGAACAATTAACGCACTTTAGTTATTCCCGGCGAATAAAATAAAAAGTCTTAAATTCTTTCTAAGTTTTTTTTATTCACTTTTATTTATATCGCACTAAGTTTACCGAACACCGAACACCGGACACCAACTGTAGCATGCTTACGGTTAAAATAATACTCTCGGTTCATTTATACGAATTTATTTATACAAGTTACAGACGAATTTATTTTAAAGACTAAGCACTCCTAAAAATTCCATCCTTATTTAAATTGAATACAAAAATACAAGCCATGTTCTTGAACGTTCCAGAAAAACGGAACCGCCCAACTTTACTAATGCGTAGGCGATCTTTCTCGAGAAATCTTTTCCTCGCTCGTCTGATGAATCATCCTTCCAGATGTCTCCATACGTAACGAGCTGTCGAGACGGATTATTTCCTGTCGGTAATTTGTCACAATAAAATGCAGAAATTAACGGATATAGGGTAGAACAAATAGAAGAACTAAAAATCAAATAAACGAGATAAAAAGTAGGACAAACACAATCAGCGGCAAAGGAAGATAATGAAATAAAGATAAAATGTAAAAACTCAGAATTGGAAATAGTTACAATTTACGAATACATGGGAAGTGTAATTACTAACGACAGAAAAATAAACTAGGAAATAATAAATAGAGCAAAGAAATCAAACAAGTTATACTATGCGTTAGCCACAATACTGGAAAAAAGAGAACTTACACGAAAGCAAGGATAAAAATATATAATACAATAGTGAAACCAACTGTGCTCTATGCAAGTGACAACTGGACAATTCTGAAAAAAACATAAGAGCAGGATAAATCCAATGGAGATGAGACACCTAAGAAGGATAGTTGGAAAGCCAAATGGGATAGCTTAAGAAACGAGACTATTAGGAGAAAGGTCAACCAAGAACCAATAATGAATAAATAACAAAGAGATAAATGAACTTGTTTGGGCATCTAATGAGGATGCAATCCAACATAATTACAAGAAAAGTCCAGGAAGAAAAGAAAAGAAAAGAAAAATTACAAGAAAAGAAAAATATGGAGATCAAGAAAAAAATAGACAATAGGCAGGAAAAGTTACACAAAAGTTATTCCGGGAATTGAAAATAATGACAGGAAATAGAAAATAATGGAAGAGACGGATGAATGGAAATTAAAATATCTAGGACAGACCCTAGATAGAGAACTCTTCAAATTTTAATAAGAAGTCATTACTTTACACCTTTAGTTCTAAACAAGATCAAAAATAGCCGAGAAATAGGGAAGTACGTAATAAATTACTGCATTAAAGCCAGCAGGAGCGAATTTGGAAAAAGTTGGCGCAGTCGAGTAGGAAATTGGATGTGTTGTATTTCATAGTTTAACAACTTTATTTTAGTTTTTAATTTATAGCGGATATTACCTTTTATTATTACATTTACTGCTTGTATAAATTTTTGTTTGTATAGATTTGAATATGTATTTAAATAATATGACCTAAATACTTTGAAACGATAGAAAGACAAATTATAGTGAATTGCTGGAAGAAAATAAATATACCAAATGCAGCGAAAAAAATTATAGAACGTATTTAAAAAGAGGTAAAAGGCAGAGTACAAATACCAGGGGAAAGGCCAAAAGAATTTAACTGTAGTACTATTTCATTACTGTTCATAATAGTAATGAACTAAATTAATAAGAAATATTAGAGTAAGAACCAACCAACTACAGATAATAATAGGATACCATACCATAGATTACTACCGGTAACAATAGGGTCCTTAATGTATGCGGACGACATAGAACTAATAGCAGACTCCAAGAATAAAATGCAGAAACTAATAGATATATGGGTAGAAAAAATGCAAGAACTAAAAATATAATAAACGAGGAAAAAAGTAAGATAAAGGTAATCAGCCACAAAGAAGGCAAGGAAGATAATGACATAAAAATAAAATGTAAAAACTCAGAATTAGAAATAGTTGTAACTTACGGATACCTGGAAAGTATAATTGCTAACGGCCAATAAGTACTCTGGCAATTAACAGATAGAGCAAAGAAATTAAACAAGTTACAGTGTAACTGTTACACTATGCATAACCTCAAGACAGGGAAAAAGAGACTTGCCACGAAAGGCAAGGATAAAATTAGGTATTTTACACAATAGTCGGAGAGATAGAAGCGGATTTTGTGCGTGATAAGTAATATGGAAAAACTATACGGGGATATGTTAAATTAGTTGTGTATATGACTTTCACCAACGGCCGGAAACCAGAGTTGGGGCGGAGGGTATTTATAAGGGGTCAAAGTCGCGGATTTTATTATTTTTTTTATGACGCTCATGATCGAGATAGTGCACCAAAATTTCGGAATAAGTAGGTCATGTCGTAACTAACTAAAATCTTTAGGGGCGGAACGCTGCGTGGCCGACAAAGGGGTGGGGGTAGGGGTGAATATAAAAAATATAAAGGGTTTTTTGCGACGTTCGTGATTGAGATAGTGGACCAACATTTGGGAATAAGTAGATCATGACATTACTAAGTAAAATCCCCAGAGCCGGAAACCAGAGTTGGGGATGAGGGTAGTTATAAGGGGTCAAAATCGCCGTTTTATTATTTTTTTTTGTGACGCTCATGATCGAGAGAGTGTACCAAAATTTGGGAATAAGTAGGTCATGACGTAACTAAGTAAAATCTCCAGGGGTGGCACTCTGCGTGGCCGACAAAGGGGTGGGGTAGGGGTGAATACAAAAAATGTAAGGGTTTTTTTGCGACGTTCGTGATTGACAGAGTGCACCAAAATTTGGGAATAAGTAGACCATGACATAACTAAATAAAATACTCAGAGCCGGAAACCAGAGTTGGGCATGAGGGTAGATATAAGGGGTCAAAATCGTCGTTTTTATTATTTTTTTGTGGCGCTCATGATCGAGATAGTGCACCAAAATTTGGATAAGTAGGTCATGACGTAACTAAGTACAATCTCCAGGGGTAGAACGCTGCGTGGCCAATAAAGGGGTGGGGGTAGGTGTGAATATAAAAAATATTAAGGGTTTTTTGCGACGTGCTAGATTGAGATAGTGCACCAAAATTTGGGAATAGGTAGACCATGACTTAGCTAAGTAAAATCTCCAGAGCCGGAAACCGCAGTTGGGGATGAGGGTAGTTTTAAGGGGTCAAAGTCGCAGTGTGTATTATTTTTTTGTGACCCGGCACAAGATTTGTCCCCCACGCAGCGTTTTGCCCCTGGAGATTTTACTTAGTAATGTCATGATCTATTTATTCCCAAATTTTGGTGCACTATCTCGATCACGAACGGCAAAAAAACCCCCATATATTTTTATACTCACCCCTGCCTACCACCCCTTTGTACCCCAAGCAGCGTTCCGCCCCTGAAAATTTTACTTAGTTACGTCATAACCTACTTACTCCCAAATTTTGGTGCACTCTCTCCATCATGAGCGCCACAAAAAAAAATAATAAAAACCGCAAATTTTACCCCTTATAACTACCCTCGTCCGCCACTCTAGTTTCCGCCTCTGGGGATATTACTTAGTTTTGCCATGGTCTACTTAATTCCAAATTTTGGTGCACTACCTCAATCACGAACGTCGCAAAAAAACCCTTATATTTTTTTATATTCACCCTTGCCCCACCCCTTTGTCGACCACGCAGCGTTCCACTCCTGGAGATTTTACTTATTTAGGTCATGACCTAATTATTCCCAAATTTTGGCGTGCTATCTCGATCATGATCGTCACAAAAAAAATAATAAAAAACGGAAATTTGACCCCTTATAACTACCTTCCTTCGCCACTCTGGTTTCCGGCTCTGGGGATTTTAATTATTTATGTCATGGTCTACTTATACCCAAATTTTGGTGCACTATCTCAATCACGAACGTCGCAAAAAACCCGTTATATTTTTTATATTCACCCCTACCCCCACCCCTTTGTCGGCCACGCAGCGTTGAGCCCCTACAGATTTTACTTAGGTACATCATGACCTACTTATTCCCAAATTTTGGTGCACTATCTCGATCATGAGCGTCATAAAAAAATAATAAAATCCGCGACTTTGACCCCTTATAACTACCCTCGGCCCCAACTCTGGTTTCCGGCCGTTGGTGAAAGTCATGTACACAACTAATTCAACATATCCCCGTATAGTTTTTCCATATTACTTATCACGCACAAAATCCGCTCCCAGCTCTTAGACTACAATAGTGAATCCGACTGTGCCCTATGCAAATAATAACTGGATAATTCTGAAAAAACGTAAAAGCAGGATAAATGCAATGGAGAGGAGACACTTGAGAAGGATAGTTGGAAAGACAAAATGGGATAGCTTAAGCAATGAGACTATTAGGAGAAAAGCCAACCTAGAACCAATCACGAATAAATAGCAAAAAGATAAATGCACTAGATTGTGTATCTAATGAGGATGCAAACCAACAGAATTATAAGAAAAGTCCACGTAGCAAAGAACATCGTAAAAAGAAAAAGAGGCAGATCAAGAATATATGGATATAGCTAGTAGTTGAGGCAAGAAAAGTTAAAGAAAAATCACTCCAGGAATTGAAAATATTGGCAGCAAATAGAAAAGAATGGAAGAGATGGGTGAATGGAAATTAAAATAGCTGGGATAGATCCGACACCCTGATAGGGCAAAAGGAAGAGGAGAAAGAAAGAAAGAAAACATTTTTTAGATAACTCTTCAAATTTTAACAAGAAGTAATTACTTTATACCTTTAGTTCTAAAACAAGATCAAAAGTAGCCGAGAAATAGGAAAGTACATATAGGGCAGTAAATGGGGGTATATGGCTCCGAATTCCATCCTACTACATAAATTTACTTGATATTTTCACAGTAAGTAGGGAATAGCTCAAGAAACAAAGTCTACCCTATGCCGATGTGCGCTTTTATCTTAGAGGTGGTTCCCACCCCTTCACGGGGGTAGAAAATGTTTTGGTTAAAATAGCCACGGAAAAGGCTAGAGAACCTAATTTTAAGCAAAAACTGTTCTATAATTATTTTTTGAAAGCTCAATATTTTTGAGTTATTCGTGGTTGAAAATTGGCCATTTTCATTGAAAAATTACACCTTTTCGGACGGATTTTGGCGAATACCTTAAAAACTATGCATCTAACAAAAAAATTATATAAAATATTTCTGTAGGTTATAAAAAACAAAGAGATTTTTTTCTTCATTAATCGTCTAGTTAAAATACAAAGAGGGGTATGGTAGGTAAGAAAAGTTTGATTTTTTGCTGCATGCTCAAATCGGTTTATTCAACTTGGAATAACAGAGAAACAGTGGCGGCGCCTGGTGTAAAATATTGGGGGTGCACACATAATGTTAACATATAAAAACACCTTGAGACCCTATTTCCGTAGGTAAAGGTTTTTGAGTGTCTTCAAATTGTAAAAATCAAAGGACCTTATTAAAAATTACAATAAATAATGTATTTTATTGACTTAAAATTATAATTTAGTGTTTAAATGTTACAAGCAAGTTTTGTAACGAAAGTCAGTCGCCTGTTATTTTTTAGATAAATTATTCACAAACAAATTCAGTAAAATTTGGAATTTCTTGAATCATTTTTTTTATTGAAAACATTGTGAGTGCAGTTAATCGATCCTGGTCCATAGCTATTCTAAGGAAAGTTCTGATACGTTTCAATGCAGAGAGACATCGTTCTGTTTCTGCAGTTGTCACTGACATCGTAACAAGTACATAATTGAAGAATTCCAATCTGGAATTCCAACTGGATAGTTAAAATCGTATCTTCTATTTTATTCATTATGCTTCCTCTTCTCCAAATATGTGCTTCACACCTACACAATTTGTAAGTTTTTACACAAATTTCCTTTTAAATAATCATTTATAATCCCGACGTTAGCACTTTGGTACATTCTTAATTAACAAATTCACAAATTCTTAATATAGTTCCGAAATTCGAACTTCATGAAAGCAAAATTTAAACATACGTGTGCCGTGCACATTGAAAACACCAAAGATCATGCCATAAGATCACATCCTACTTGTGATCCTGTGGCCATCTAAACTTGTGGGCTAGAGCGGGTAGCGGGGTGGGTGATGAGTTGTATTTTGTAGTATGAAAAGTCATTGGTATAGGAACCACTGTGAGAGCGGTGAACGCGAGGTTCTGTCTAAGGCCTCGCAGCCGTGAACTTTCTCCTTTGAAATAGAATAAAAATAATTAAATGTTACCTATTAGATACTTATAAACTCCTTGGATCTGTTATTTCGAATTTCAATTACTGTATAGTTAGATTAAAATGTTATTTATAGAATGATAAATATTACATATATGAATGTTAGTGTGAAAATAATTTTGGGGGTTCACGTGCACATGTGCACTTATGGAGAAACCGCCACTGCAGAGAAACTGTCGATTTTAGGTATATAATGATCCTAGTAACTTTTGTAGGACTAGAAAAGATATTTAAAATGAGTAATACTAAATGTCGATCGCATTCAAACTAAGTGAGATATTCTGCAAAAAAGTTGATGACTAATGTATTTTAAGAAGAAATGAGAAGTATATTTAAGAGGAAACAGTAGCGATCAACAGGTAGCAAAAACGCGTTCCAAGATTGCGGCTGTAATTTTGAATATTTTTTCGTGATATTTGGCACACGTATTTGCAATATAATAAAGAATGGCGGTACAGAGCCCAATTTAAAAAATATATTAATATGTAGAATCTACTCTGCAATTAAATATAATATTAAAAAAACGAGCCTGTACCGCCATTAAGAAGAACAAAAAAATACACTTTCTTCAAATAAACTTTCTTATCCGATGCCTAGATTTTGTGTCATTTTGGAACTACTAAAATTTTTTATTTCATTAGTAGTTCCAAAATGACACAAAATCTAGGCATCGGATAAAAAAGTTTATTTGAAGAAAGTGTATTTTTTTGTTCTTCTTAATGGCGTTACAGGCTCGTTTTTTTAATATTGTATTTAATTACAGAGTAATTTCCACATATTAATATATTTTTCAAATTGGGCTCTGTACCGCCATTCTTTATTATATTACGAATACGTGTGCCAAATATCTCGAAACAATATTCAAAATTACAGCCGCAAAACTTTTTTTCGCTACCTGTTGATCGCTACTGTTTCACCTTAACGCCTCATTTATCAGAACTTAAATGCATCGTTTTCCTTCTACAATACTTTTTAATAAAGTGTTATTTCTATGTTCAAAAAGTTGGACTGGATTAAAATGAACGGTTTTTGAAAAAAATAAGATTAAATTATAGAGCGCATTTTTAAATCTTCTTAAAAATCTTCCTTTTCCTCCATGTAACTCGAAAAAGATAAGAGATACGAAAAAAGATACCACACAAAAATGTAGGGTTTTTTCAGATAAAAATTTCCTTTTTATTTTTCATTACTCTATGTCTTATTATTTTCAAGTTACATGGAGAAAAAAAATTTTTAAGAAAATTTAAAAATGCGCTCTATTATTTGATCTTTTTTGTTAAAAACCATTCATTTTAAACCCATCCAACTTTTTGAACATAATAAAAACATTATAATAAAAGGTATTGTAGAAGGAAAACGATGCATTTACATTTTGGTGGATGGGGGTTAAACTTACTTCTCATTTTTTCTTAAAATACATTAGTTATTAATTTTGTTTGCAGCATATCTCGCTTAGTTTTAATGTAATGGACCTCTAATATAGTTTATTCTAAAGGTCTTTTCAAATACTATAAAAGGTATTATAAGCAGTATGCACCCAAAGTTGACCGTTTCTCTGTTATACGCTATTCCACGAACATACGCCTGTTTTGGATTACTTCGACAACGAATATTTTACTGTACAAAATAAGAAGAACGAAAGTAAATTGCAAATTACATTGTTGTTTATTGGAATAATTATTAGCGCCATTTACTTTCGTACTTTTTATGTTGCACACTAAAATATTCGTTGTCAAAGTAATCCAAAACAGGCGTATGTTCGCGGAATGGACCATATTTCAAGTTGAATACACCAATTTGAGAATATACCAAAAAACAAACTATTTTCACCTACCATATCTCCTTTGGTATTATAACTAGAAGATTTATGAAGGCAAGTGTCTCTTTGTTTTTTATAGCCTACAAAAATGTTTAATATACATAGTTTTATCGTTAGATGCATAGTTTTTTAGGTATTCTCAAAAAACCGTTCGAAAAGGTATTATGTTTAAATGAAAATGACCAATTTTCAACCACGAATATCTCAAAAGGTATTGAGTTTTCAAAAAAAAAAATTATAGACCAGTTTTTGCTTAAAATTAGGTTTACTAACGAATTCCGTGGTAATTTTAACCAAAAATTTTTCCACCCCTAAGAAAGGGTGAGAACCACCCCCAAGATAAAAGCACACATCGGCATAGGGTGGACTTTGAATTAGGAGATGAGTAGAGGCTAGGCCCAAAATTTCATTAAAATCCATGCAGTAGGATAGAATTCGGAGGTAATATTCTATTCTTGCTCCCATTGACTGGCGTAATAATAAATTACTGCATTAGAGCCAGCAGCATTTAGAAAAAATTGGCGCAGTCCAGTAGGAAATTAGATGTGTTGTAGGTCTTAGTTTAATAACTTTATTTTAGTTTTTAATTTATAGCAGATATTATCATTTACTGCATTGATTATTACATTTACTGCGTTAAGCATTTAACAAAATAAGTTATAGCTTTGGTCTAAAATGAAATTATGTATTTAAATATGACTTACATGCTTTAACACGATGGAAGGACAAATTAAAGGTCAAGGCTCGAGGAAAATAAATGTACCAAATACATTGAAAAAAATTGTAGAAAGTACTTACAAAGAGGTAAAAGACAGACTAAAATAACAGGGGAAAGATCAAAAGAATTTAATAATAATTGTATTACATACTATTTTATTACTATTTATAATAGTAATGAACTAGTTGATAATAAATATTAGAGTAAGAAACAACCAACTGCACGCAACGATAGGATACCAAAGGTTACAACCGGTAACAATAAAGTCCTTAACGTATGAGGACGACATATTACTAATAGAAAACTCCGCGAATAAAATGCAGAAACTAATGGATATAATGAGTAAAACAAATAGAATAACTAAAAATGAAATAAACCATGGAAAAGTAAGATAAAGATAATTCAGCAGCACAGAAGATGAGGAAGATAATGTAATAAAAATAAGATGTAAAAACTTAACTGAATACCTGGGAAGTATAACTTCTAACGACAGAAGAATAGACTAGTGAATAACAAATAGAGAAAAGAAATCAAACAAGTTATATTTACTATGCGTTATTCCTAATACTGTGAAAAAGAGAACTTACACGAGAGGCAATGATAAAAATATATAACACAATAGTGAAACTAGAGAGAACTGGAAAATTCTGGAAAAACATAAGCAAGATAAATGCAATGGGGATGATACGCATAAGAAGGATAGTTGGAAAAACAAAATGGGATGTCTTACAAAAATTTTAAAAGAAAGGCCAACCAAGAACCAATAGTGAATAGTGAATAAATAGCAATGAGACAAATATAATGGAAAACAAAATAGCTCAGGTCTGACACCCTCATAGAGTAAAAGTAAGTGGTAAAAAGTTTGTTAGAGAACTCTTCAAATTTTAATAGGAAGTCATTACTTTATACCTTTATTTCTAAAACAAGATCAAAAGTAGCCGAGAAATAAAGAAGTACATAATAAATTACTGCATTAAAGCCAGCATAGGAGCGGATTTAGAAAAAGCTGGCGTAGTCGATTAGGAAATTGGATGTGTTGTATTTCGTAGTTTAACAACTTTATTTTAGCTTTTTATTTATAAGGGATATAACTTTTATTATTACATTTACTGCTTGTTATATATTTGATATAATAAATTATAGGTTTGGTTTGAAATAAAAATATGTAATTATATGACCTAGATATTTTGACACGATACAAAGACAAATTATAGGAAAATGCTTATGGAAAATAAATGTGGCCAAAAATTATATAATACAAAAAGGTAAAAGGAAGATCACAAATTAGAGGGAAAGATCAAAAGATTTTAATTGTAGTACTATTTTATTATTATTCATAATAGTAATGACTTAATTGAATAAGTAATATGAGAGCAAGAATCAATCAACTACAGACAATAATAGAATACCATGGATTACAACCGGTAACAATCGACTCCTTAATGTATGAGGACGACATCGTACTAACAGCATACTCCGAAAATAAAGTACAGAAATTAATGGATATATGGGTAGAACAAATAGAAGGACTAAAAATGTAATAAACGAGGAAAAATATCAGATAGAGATAATCAGCGGCAAAGAAGATAAGGAAGATAATGAAATAAAGATAGAATGTAAAAAGTCAGAATTGGAAATAGTTACAACTTACAAACACCTGGGAAGTATAATTACTAATAACGGGCAAATATACTGGAAAATAATCAATAGAGTAAAGAAATCAAATAAGTTATACTATGTGTTAGCCGCAATACTGGAATTAATAGTGCAGTCACTGGAGGTGGATATGAGCTATTACCTCCGATTTCGTTGAACCTCCATAGATTTGCATGAAAATTGGTGAGTGGTTAGAGGATATCTCAAGGAACAAAGGTGACATGATGCCAACTTGCGCTTTTACCCTGGGGGTGGATGTCACCCGTTCTCGGGGGTGAAAATTATTTTATTAAAAATAATCCCATAGTTAGATAGGGACACAAATACTAAGCAACATTTGTTATATAAAGTTATTAAAATACATCAAAACTTTTTGAGTTATTGAAGATCAAGGATTTTAATTTTTCTTGAGAAAAATGCATGTTTTTAACCGATTTTTCATCAATAACTCAAAAACTATAAGATTTTGCAAAAATAAAACACTAAAAACGTTTGTTTTCTATACTTCCACAGAATTTATTATAACTAAGTGACTACAGCTGTTTCGGCAGAGTACCTTTCTCAAGTGATATAGTTTACAATGTGTTTGCCTTTTTAAGTCTTCAACTGAAGAGGTTGAGGAGTGGGGAGCTGTTTGTCTCGAGTTGGTCATTCAGAATTATATCTGTATTTTTCAGTTTATTAATTTCCATAGATTCTAAAAAAGATAGCTTAAGGCCTTTATTTTGAATATGCAGAATTTGAAACTCTTTATTGAAAGAATGATTATGATCTAGAAGGTGAAGTGCGTATGTAGAAGTGTCTGTTTTTCTATTGTTGAATGCCCTTTTGTGTTCTGCTATCCGTTTGTCAAAAGTTCAACAATAGAAAAACAGACACTTCTACATACGCACTTCACCTTCTAGATCATAATCATTCTTTCAATGAAGAGTTTCAAATTCTGCATATTCAAAATAAAGGCCTTAAGCTATCTTTTTTAGAATCTATGGAAATTAATAAACTGAAAAATACAGATATAATTCTGAATGACCAACTCGAGACAAACAGCTCCCCATTCCTCAACCTCTTCAGTTGAAGACTTAAAAAGGCAAACACATTGTAAACTATATCACTTGAGAAAGGCACTCTGCCGAAACAGCTGTAGTCACTTAGTTATAATAAATTCTGTGGAAGTATAGAAAACAAACGTTTTCAGTGTTTTATTATTAGATAAAATGAACTTCCATCAAGTAACGGTCGAATCCATCAATTATTTTGCAAAAAAGTTAATTTTACCAAAATTGAAGCTAATAAAAAATGAAATAAATTCTTTACTAGGAAAACCTTTTAGTGTTAACTAAAAGTGAGTTATAGGTTATTGAATATATATTTTTTTCGGCGAGTAAAAAAATCTAAGTATTCAAGCTGAAATAACGGGAAAAGGATGCATTTTATAACATAAACTTATTAAACATTTGTCAAAGTACTTAAAAATATCTATTAAATGAGCCCCCGTACATGTTGATAGCATTAAAATTTATGCACCAACACTTTTTCAAAATTAATTTTTTTCCAATTTTTCCAGCATTCAGTGTTAAAATTTCAAACGAATCGGTCGTGTATCGAGTGAGTGAAATTATACAGGTTTTTTATAGTCATTAATGGACAATAATAATATGGATAACGATATACCTCCTGAACCACCAGATCGAGGAAAAAATGTAAAATTCAACAACGAAGGCGAGATTATGGAAACAGAATTGGGAACACCCGGATTAGGTAGTATTCAGAAAAATACACAAGTAACGGAAAATCATGATAAAAATAAATATTCAGAGGCTTCGGTAAGTCAAAATAATATTTCTAATCAAAATACAGTAATATCAAAAAGATTTAATTTTACAAATAACAGTCAGTTAGGTGAGGTAAATACCACTCCGAGCGTAAATAATAGTCAGGTAATTAAGAACGCAAACAAAAACTTGTATACTGCAACTGATAATGGACCTTATTATGTCTATATTGAAAATAGTCCAGGCAACATTGGAAAATTTTATCGGATTGGGACAGCAAAAATTATAAATAATTCGGTTCCGGAGATTCAAAATAATATTAAACAAATAACCGTTATAGGTAGAAATAAAGTTAAGGTAGAACTAAATTCGGGAGCAAGTGCAAATAAATTAATATTGTCAGAAAATTTAGCTAATAAAAATTATAATGCGTATTTATCAAATTTTCTTATTCAAAAAAAGGGCGTAATTAAGTTGGTAGATAAAGATTTAGATACAAAAGAATTAAAATCATTAATTAAACCAAGATACGGATATAATTTTGATGTTATAGACGTCAAAAGAATAAATAGAAAGGTTATAAATTTAGAAGGAAATGCAGATTTTGTACCTACATCTACCATAATTGTTACATTTAAAGGGCAAATAGTGCCACATCAGGTAGTTATAGAAAAATTAGTGCACGAAGTAGAAACGTATCAACCGAGATTAATTCAATGTTTGAAATGTTTACGGTACGGACACGTTAGTTTTCAGTGTAGAGGAACAGACAGGCGTAGGTTTTGTGCTGGAGAACATGAGAGTTTAAAATGTTTAGATAAAGAGTCAGTAAAATGCATATTATGTAACGGGAATCATTCCGCAACAGATATAAGGGCTGAGTGTCCAGAAAGAGAAAAACAAAAGAGTATTAAAAATATAATGAACGTAGAAAAAATATCTTATTATGAGGCTAAAACAAAATATCAAAAAAATTTCTCATCGGCAGTAAAAAATAGTCAAACATCGAATCATTATACAATAACAAAACGTAGAGGAACAGAAAGTGTTAATTCGATAACAAACGACACGGCAACGCTTGAACAACGTAAAGAAATACTAAGTAAACCGAAACCACAATCACAAACAGTCTATAGTAATTTTCATAATGTACCACAGTATCATAATATTTCATCTAATTAACAAATAAATAAAAAAAAATGTGTGTGATAATATTTTGGAATGCTTTACAACTATTCTCAATAATTTAAATCAATCTTTAGAAGCAAATACATTGTTAGTTTTAAAAAATAGTATAAAGAAAATTCTTACTAGAAATGGCTAATATAAATTTCCTACAATGGAATGGTAGATCAGTATTATCAAATAAAGGTACTTTAGAGAAATATCTTTTTGACAAGAATATATCTGTACGCTTTTTGTCAGAAACCTGGTTTAAACCAAACATAAATATTAAATTCACAGGGTATAATATTTTTCGAGAAGATAGAGGTGATGGATATGTAGGAGTGGCTGTACTGCTAAAAGGAGGTATAGATTTTTCTCCAGCTCGAGCATTTCATATAATCAATAATGTAATGTGCAAACAGGTAACCATTCACTTAAATTTAGGAAAAAAGATAAATATATACTCTATTTATGTAAAACCAGGGTTATCTATATCTAAAAATGATTGGAAAATTTTTTTTAATAGTTTAAAAGAACCATTTTTAGTTGGTGGAGACTCTAATAGTCACAATATTGCTTGGGGTTGTAGTACTACGGATCGACCGGGTAAAAATCTATTAGAAGCATGCGATGAGAGTGGTACTGTATATTTAAATACTGGTAAAGAAACGGTATTACCAAGGCCGGGATTTTTTAAAAAATCAGCTATAGATATTACCTTTTGTACAACCGATATTGCTCATTTATTTGAATGGGATGTAGACGATACAACACTAGGCTCAGATCATCATGTAATTTGTATGAAAATGAATATAAACGTGTGTAAGTAATATAGATTGTAAAACTAACTGAAAAAAATGGAATGTTGATAAAGCAGATTGGGAGATTTTTTCCTACCATATGGAACAATATGCACAAACTCATAAAGGCAGTCACAGATATACAGATTTTATTACTAAACTAAATGAGGCCAATGCAATCAGTATACCAGAGAAGCGAAAATCGATTAATCCAAAATTTAATAAACATTGGTGGAATCAGGAATGTAGTAGGGCATTCGAAGAACAAAAGGTAGCATTAAGACGGTACAAGAAAAAAGGAACAATGGAAAACTACATTAATTATAATAAATGTGTAGCCCAAACGAAAAAAATTATACAACAGAATAAAAAGAAAACCTGGAAAGAATTTTGCATGTCTTTAAACAGAAACACAGATATTAAAAATATTTGGGGACAGGTTAAAAAGCTAAAGAATGTGTACAAACCACCAATAAATTCAACAATAGAAGGGGAATGGACAACAACTTTCTTTAATAAAATTGCACCGCCAGGTCCGAGACAAAATATATTGTATCCAGTAAATACAGAAAGACACAGTCTAACTAAAAAAATTTCTATGGACGAATTAGAGTCATCCATTAAAACAACTAAAAATACAGCTCCTGGAATATATAATATACACTATGTTATGCTAAATAAGTTAGGGATGGCTGCAAAGGAGATGATCTTGGCAATATACAATGATATATGGATAACTGAAAGTTACCCCTCTAGTTGGAAAGAATTCTTAGTTGTTCCTTTTCTAAAACCAGATCGAAGTCCTGAATCACCAGATTCATATAGAGGTATCTCTTTGGGATCTTGTATTGCTAAAAATTTTAAAAGAATGGTTAAAATCAGATTGGAGAAGTGGCTAGAACTTAATAAAAAAATGTCAATGACCCAATTCGGCTTCAGAAAAGGTTATTCTGGTACAGAAAATCTAAGTCATTTAATAACAAATATTAATTTATCCTTCACTAACAATAAATCAGTTACATCTCTATTTATTAGGGTGGAGTGAAAAAACGACTTTCTACGATATCAATTTCTAATAGTGCAGAAAACTTGCGCATAGGCATCCTTAAAACAGGAAAAATAAAAAAAAAATTTTTAATATCCCAAGATCGCGCAATAGGCCTAAAGTTTGAAAAAATTTGAAAAAAAACTGTCATTTTTAAAGTCGTGGGAAAAATATTTCTAATGAATATTTTTTATTCTAATAGCTTAAAACATATTCTTTGAGGTGTATTTAGCTCGAAAAAAATATTCTTGAACATTTTTATGTATATTTTGAGATCGCGCAAAAAGCCTAAACTTTGGGGAAAATCGGCAAAATGAGGTATTTTTCGTGAAATTCTAAAGACATAAACGAAGTCTGTTCGGTTTGTAATCATACCCGATGCATTTCTACATATTAATTTATTATTTTAGATGTGTTACAAAACTTGATTCGACTTTCAGTCATGCTTGCTTATTGCTTATTAATGGCGCACTCCTCCAAGCTTACTCCCCTTGTTGTCAATGCATGGACTGTTCCGCGCTTAGTGAGAACATCGCAGCGGCTTGACTACTGTGACTAGTAGCGTAGTAGCTCGCAACAAGTACAGTTGTCTGTTTGCGTTTACTTGTGTTACAGTCAAATAGTGTGCATTTTTCACAAAATTCGTTTGTTAGTAGTGTTTTTAATTTCAACATGATGTCGTCGAATAGTGGAGTTGCTACAAGACTTGTGTTACAGTAAAATAGTGAGTATTTTTCACAAAATTAGTTTGTTAGTAGTGTTTTTAATTTCAACATGATGTCGTCGAATAGTGGAGTTGCTACAAGACAATCCCACACGAACGTTTGCCCGATTTTCGGTCCGTCTCGAGAACTAAGTGCTAATACTTTGCCAACGTACGAGGACGTACTTCTTTCTTGTTTCGAAGAGAGACAAAGATTAATGTTATTGTCAGATTCAAAGTTCAAGGTGAAATTTCCACCTATTGCAGAAAGTGTTGCCACTCAAGTTGAAAATCTTTTTAAGAATGCTTCAATTCCAACTGTTACACACACTCGTGTTGTCCAAATGGTAGTTTCATATCACGAAGAGTACTACAAGATCAGGAAATCATTTAACCGTGATAAAGACAAGGATTTTTTCAAGGAAAGACTGGAAGTTTTTATCGCTAATGCTCGGGAAAAACTATTTGATATTGCAGCATGTAAGTGTGAAATAATGCTTTCATGTGAATGCGAGAAAAAACTAAGCTGTGACTGTCCTGTGGTTCAAGTTTGCAATTGCGAGAAAGCAAAAAAGATCCCTGATATTGAACTGAAGTTTGTATACGACCAACGAACTACAAGAAAAATGTTTATTGGAAATGTGGATAAGAAAGTGTCAGTGATTCTGCATAAAAGAGAAGAGAGAAAATTACATCTCTTGCAGCAAGAAACTTGTTCCTTAGATACCAGCGCATCCAGCACATGTGATACTTATGTTCGTCAAAGTGTGGACCAAGAAAGTCATTGTGATATGAGTTTGTCACAGCCTTCAACATCGCAAATGCGTTATAAGTTGACAACTACTGCTATAATAAGTGACAGATATGGAGTTTCCGACAGGGCCACAGCAGCAATTGCATCCGGTGTGATGCATGATCTTGGATTAATATGTGATTCAGATATGTCTCAAGTAATTGACAGAAGTAAGATTAGGAGAGAGAAAGAAAAGCTGCGAAAAGAAGTAACAATTGACAATCAAGATCAGCTTAAAGAAGTAAAGGGAATCTATTTTGATGGAAGAAAAGATACCACTCAAACTCAAGAAAAATTAGGAGCCAAATTTTATCGTAGAGTAACAAAAGAAGAGCACATCAGCATTATTAGTGAGCCTGGTGGCCAGTATGTTGGTCATGTAACACCAAAAAAAGGAACTGGAAGTGAAATAGCTCAGTGCATTATTGACTTCATGAGAGAGCAAGACTATGATGTGAAGGAAGTAGAAGCCGTTGGATGCGATGGAACCGCCACCAACACTGGATGGAAAAATGGAGTGATTCGCAACATCGAAGTAATGTTCAAACGGCCCCTGCAATGGTTTGCGTGCCTATTACACTTCAATGAACTCCCTTACAGGCATCTTTTTGAACACCTAGATGGCACAACTACAGGACCAGCATCATTCAGTGGCCCGATTGGGAAAAAGCTTGTGAACTGTGCAAAAAATGATGTAGTACCATTTGAAGTCATTGTACCTGAATTTGAGATCATTATTACCAAACCTGACCTTAGTAAGGGTCAGCAATACTTATTAGATATTGTTAAGTCAGTTACAACTGGACTCTGTGAACCTGACTTAGCTGCTAAAGATCCTGGTCCCCTTAGCCACTCCAGGTGGTTAACCTGTGCCAACCGAGTACTAAGACTCTACATTTCTGAAGAAAGTCCTTCATATGAGCTGAAAATATTGGCCAACTACATTGTCAAGTCATATGCTCCTGTGTGGTTCGCCATCAAAAAGCACCACACTGTAAAAGACGGACCAAAGCATGTACTTAAAGTAGTACAAACTACAAGACATTTACCAGATGACATAAAGACGATAATTGATCCAGTTATTGAAAGAAATGGATGTTTCTGTCATCCAGAGAATCTGCTTTTAACTATATTGGATGACCGAGAACATATCAGAGAGTTAGGATACAGAAGAATAATTAAAGCTAGAAATCAAAATCAAGAAACAGGAGAGAGCGTCAGGATATTCAAGGTACCTTCGATAAACTTTGACGCTCAAGATTATACAGAACTAATTGACTGGTCAAAGTGTGCTCTGACCCCACCACCTTTGATTGCAAGGATGACAACAGAGCACATTGAATCCCTGCTCAAAGAGAAAGCTTTACCTGAGTTTGATTGCTTAACATTTCCTTGCCACACACAAAAAGTAGAAAGATGTGTGAAATTAGTTACAGAGGCCTCAGGAAAAGTGTGTGGCCATGAAAACCGTGATGGGTATATCAGGGCAACACTGAAATCAAGATCAATGATGCCAAAATTTAACAATAAATCAGAGTTCAAAGGCGGAAAGTAATTTTACCACGCCCAGAATTGGTTGGTTGGTTGGGTAGGGCGTGGGTGGGACTCGAAGTGCAGCCACCTCCACGTGGTGAGTCCTGGGTCATTTCAGTACAACAAGTACTGAAATGGGCGAGGAGCTGCACATGATGTTGAACAATTCTAAAGCAAAACACCAGTGTCTACTCTGAAGTCTTGCGTAAGTATTACAGTCTCGGTATATCCTTGAGCATTTAAGAAAAATACCTCATTTTGCCGATATTCCCCAAAGTTTAGGCTTTTTGCGCGATCTCAAAATATACATAAAAATGTTCAACAATATTTTTTCCGAGCTAAATACACCTCAAAGTAAATGTTTTAAGCTATTAGAATAAAAAATATTCTAATAGTCGAAAAATATTCGAAAAAAAATCCTTGAGAATTTAAGAAAAGTACCTCATTTTGCCGATTTTCCCCAAAGTTTAGGCCTTTTGCGCTATGTCAAAATATACATAAAAATGATCAACAATATTTTTTTCGAGCTAAATACACCTCAAAGAACAGGTTTTAAGCTATTAGAATAAAAAATATTCTAAGAATCGAAAAATATTCGAAAAAAATTTTTGAGCATTTAAGAAAAATACCTCATTTTGCCGATTTTCCCCAAAGTTTAGGCCTTTTGCGCGATCTCAAAATATACATAAAAATGTTCAACAATATTTTTTTTGAGCTAAATACA